>NW_022196915.1:42846636-42866702 GCF_008632895.1 Mastomys coucha
GGTGGGTGGGTGGGTGTGTGGGTGTGGGTATGGGTGTGTGGGTATGGGTGTGGCAAGAAAAGGTCCTGAATCCAAGAACCTGGGTTTCCAGAATGAGTTTCTCTGCTTATTCCTTCTGTCCATTTACTTATGGCACAGTCTTCTGTCTCCTCAGGTGACAGGTAGAGCAGGTAAGAGGTATATGCTAACACACTCACTTCACCAATCACACCAAGGGCCTGGCTGTGTTTATGTACTGTTCTGTAAACTGTGGAACACAAGCAGAGTTCTGGGAATCAGGCTGTGTAAAAGTAATTCTTAGGAGATTTTCTTCACCCCCTTTGCTCCCAAATAAGTGCAGGGCACGTCAGTGCTCAATCTAGCCCATTTTAGCTCCTGAATAAATAACACTGGTATCTGATATCTTTACTAGCAAGCTTCAAGCACTAAGTTGGACAAGTTCTGAGCTGTTCTAACCCAGCTATGCTGCCCACTTCCCAGCCCTGTGCTCCTTTACCCGCATCTGAGTCTCGGCCTGGCTCATGCTAGTCCATGTGTGTCCTCATGGCTGCTCTTTTACTACAACCTAATGGTGAATCCTCCTGGTCCATCCATATGGTCTCTCTATAACTTCATCTCTCTTCTTCTTTCTCCTCCTCCTCCTCCTTCTCCTCCTTCTCCTTATTCATCTTCTTCTCTTCCTCCTACTCCTTCCTCTTCCTTCCACCTTCGCTGCCTCTCTTTCTCCCCCCTTGGGATTCCCAGACTGGGATCAGAAGTCCTGCCCTATTTTCCTCTCCTACACAGCCCTTGTAGGCTCATCAGTGCTTTATTGACCAATCAGAGGTGATGGAAAACAATCTTTACACATCATTGTTATAGGAGCTCCAATAATCATGACAATGCCAGCGTCTGGATTGCAACCAGATCCCTGGGCACAACAATCAGTAGCTGAGTACACAGTGCACAACGGGCTGTCTTTGTCATCTGATTTTCCAGCACAACTAAGAAGGAAGGCACTGAGGTCAAGCACTCTATGGACAGATGCATTTCAGATTTGGTTTCTCCTTGGTCTTAAAACACATTCTTAGCTCACATTTAGAGTAGAGCCATTTGCCCAGCATATGTAGGCTCCCAGGTTCCATCCCCAGCAAGGGAAAAGGAAAAAAGTAACACTATTTTTTTAAGACAGAGTTTCTTGTGGCCCAAGCTAGCCTTGAACTTATGAGGTAGCTAAGGATGACTTTGAACTTCTGATCCTCTTGCCTCCAACCCTCAAATGCTCCAACTACAGGCATATGCACCACTTCCTGCTACAGTGTGATCGTCTAATAAAAATATAAACTAGCAAAAGAAGAAGAACAAAATCCCCTTATTTCACAACTCCTTTGTATATGTAGCTTAGTTTGCATATTTAACATGAGGAGAAGTGACTCTAAAGCCCATGTTTAATGAAGTCAGTTAGAGACTCAGAATTATCACCTGTGTCTGACAAGTTAGTTGATTTTTCTCTGGTACAGCACTGAAACCAGGATTATGATGCTGGGAGAGCCCACAGTTTAAAGTCTAAAAACTTGGCACCAGAGCTCAGTTTCTTCTGCCCGCTGGTCTGTCTGTTTTAATCTCTTAACTTCTAGGAAGTCCAGTCTTTTCCTTGTAAAATGCAGCTAATCTGGCCTCACAACCCTTAAGGTCAGAGCACACCGCTCTGAGAACAGATTAACCATTGAGCATCCTAGAACTGCATTCACCCAAACCAAACTGGTCCAAATTAGTTCCTCCAACATGGCCCTCCATGTAGCCATGGAATATAGGCAATAGGAGATTGGAAGGCTGCCACAGAGAGTGGCATAGTTCAGTCTAAGGTATTTTTTTTGTTTAGTTTTAAATTTTTAAACTCTCTCTTCGTGTGTGTGTGTGTGTGTGTGTGTGTGTACATGTGTGTGTGTGTGTGTTTGATAACTGGTGTGTGCAAGTTAGAGGACAACTTCAGAAATTGGTTCTCCCCTTCTACTTCGTGAATCCTGAGAATGAAACTCACATCTTCAGACTTGGCAACACGTGCCTTCACCAAATGAGCCGTCTCACCTGCCTTCTTAAAGGTTTATATATATCTATATGTAGAAGTACACTCTAAATTAACACTAAAGAGTCTAGTAAACACATAACAAGGACTGCAGTCACTTATAAGTATTCTGCACTGTGCACCAGCGTGCCGCTGTGCTTTTATAGAACAAATGACCTGCAAGTTTCTGATCACAGGCATCAGCGACTGTGCAGTATGGTTCACCCAGGGCATCTCTAGCTTAAGGGCTATTTCGGCTCCATTACAACCTTTTAGGACCGCTAAGAAAAGCCGCTGCTATGGCTGTACGCCAAGGCCACACTGCGGCCAGGGCTAACCTGAGATCACGTGTGTGAATTCAGACTATAAAATTCCTGGCTAGTAGCTATTTCAAATAACCAGAAAGTCTGTGCCACTCGCTAGGCATTCTGGGTATACAAAGGCAGGAAACTGCCCTCAGCACAGCTGAATGCTGTGCTGGGATTCTATCAGCAAAATTACCTGCAAATGCATCAGCCCACAGCAGGTCAAGCTTGTTCCTCTGGAAACCGCAATCCTGCAGTCACCGGTCACGACCACCAGATGGCACTCACAGTCTCGGAGGCTGAGCAGGATTGAACATGGCTGCTAGATGGAGAGTAGGACACTGCAAAAATGAGGTTTGAGGTGGAAAAAAACAAAACAAAACAACTCACTGTTGGCTCAGGACTGTAATCTCAGCACATCGGAGTCTGAGGTAGAATGATTACCACGAGTTCAAGCCAGCTGGGGCTACACTGTGAGCTCCTGTCTCAAAACACCAAAGAGAAAGTTCACGTGGAGGGTGTGAATCCATAGCAGAGCTTCTTAACACAGCAGGTGGGGAAAATAGATGCCCAGTACACACACACACACACACACACACACACACACACGCACGCACGCACACACGCACGCACGCACGCACGCACACACACACACACACACACACACACACACACACGCACACGCACACGCACACGCACGCACGCAGCACGCACGCTCACAAAGGAGGAAAGTGTGCCATTTGAAAACCGCAAAGCAAGGACTGGCAAGAGTGGATTAGCTCTCTCTGCTTAGGAGCTGTGGTTCTCAATCTTCTAATGCTTCAACTTCTTAATACAGTTCCTCATGTTGGGGTTAGTCCAAACCAAAAATTACTACTTTCTTTCTTTACTATTTAACTGTAGGTTTGCTGCTGTTATGAACTGTAATGTAAATATCTCTGTGGTCCGATGATCTTAGAGGACCCCTGTGAAGGAGTCATTTGACCCCCAAAGGACTCGCACGATCCACGGATTGAGAACCGCTGACCTAGAGCCTAAAAAAGGATTTTGAAACAGGATCAAAGAATGACAGATTTATGAGACCTGCCAAATCCTCAGCCGTCTTCTTGTGTCTGTGTAGCAGAACTTGGATGGACTTCAAGAATACAAAATAACAGGGCAGAGAATCAGGGCAGCAGGAGATGCTGGGAGTCCCTGCCAGAGCAGTGGCTGGAGAAAACTACTTTTGGGGAAATCTCCTAAGGTTTAAACGGGTGTCCTATAGGTTCCCAGTCTGTTCCTTGGAGGAATGGGGACATTCTCACAGCCCCCGGTGTCAGCTCTTTGGCATCACAACTGAAGAACCTGCTTCCCTCCAGAATGCACAGCTGCTTCTGGAAGCATCTGCCAGGGACTCCGTTTCCTCATTCCGCAGCCCTTTGCAGCTGGATGGAGCCTTTTGAATGTGTTTGGGCTACCAAATGTGGGCTGGCATGATGAGCTTACCCCCACTCTTGCCTCCTGCTTCCCTCGGAAGGGTGTTGACACACTGGGTGAGGCCACCTGGCAGAGCCTCCCTGGACAGCTTCCTGAAGGACTGTGAGGAAATCCCCTCCCTCCTACTACCTCCTGCCTCCTCACATGAGAAATCAACATTCATTGTGTTGTGTCCCTCGGGCTTATCAAATAGACTAACTAGCTTGCCTTCAATAAGGCAAGAGATTGCTGCATTATAAACGGATGTATATATAGGTGAAATGTGCTGTAAAGTCCATATTATCACCTACATATCATTTCTTTGCATTGGGAACATTCAAAATCCTTTACACTAACTATACTAAAATGAACACTAATTTTTTGTCAGCCATAGCAACCCAAATGCACTATGAAATATTAGATGTTATCATCCTTTCCTCTGTACCCTGTATCTTATACCAGCATCCTCTTTCTACCTATCTCCCCCAAATTCAAGATTTTAATGATTCTGTTGAATTAATGTGGATTCGGTGAATCTCTCCTGGCCTAGGAAATTTTTTGTTTGTTGTTTGGGTTTCATTTGCTTTTGTAGCTCAGAGGATGGAATTCATGGCTTCTTGCATACAACACAGAAACTCCATCACTGGTCCACACTCAGTGTGACTATGGTATGCACTAGGCACAGAGGATGAAGCATCCACCATCTTCCTGTGAGGCCCCCTTAACCTCTCATTCCAATAACGTGTGAACTGGGAAGGTTCCAGAACCTCCACTACATTTATAGGAATCACTGTGGGTTAATGGGTTATATTTCTTCGAAGAATTTCCTGTAGTTATCTCAAAATTAATCTATAAGGACTTTGGCCATCTTGCCCAGGCTGGCCTTGAACTCAGCTCATCCTCCTAGCTGAGTTTCCAGAGGAGCTGAGAGTAAAGGAGAGGCCCATTGGCCCCAGCTTCTGAGAGTTTTTAACAAGGTTAGAGTCAACAACAATGCAGTGGAACAAGATTCTGAATTGTCAATTGCAATTAAAAAGCTTTTACTGTCCAAGGGCAAAGTCTCCTCAGGTTCTTCTGAACCTGGCATTCCTACAGAGAAAATGAGTCATCCATGGCTAAAATGAGTGTTGGGCAGGACGTGTGAAGCACAAGGCTTTCTGGGAAGTCAAAGGAGGAAACAGAAAAGATCTCTTTATCTGGGCCATGAAAAAGTCAAGGTACCCTAGCCCTGTAGCTCCCTAAAATGGCCCAGCTTAATGAAAAGTCTAAAACCCCCTGGAGCCTCCCACACTACCCTCCTGCACCAACCAAAGACCACGTAAGTACTTATTGCTAATTGGTCTTCCTACCCTGCCTCCCAGCCCTTCTCTTCCCCATTCTTACTATCAAAAACAAAACAGAACCCTACACATTAGGCTCTTGGCATACAAGAGCTTGGCACCTTGCTTACATTCTCTGAGGATAAAACAAAAAACATGTCTGACATGAAGAAATGGAAAGATAATAATAATGAGGAGGAAGGGTTTATGAACACCAGGAATTAACCCAAAGAATGTTAGTATTGGGGATGACAGGAAATCAGGAACTTTAGGTAACAGCACTCAGAAGAAGTGAGGTGCAAAATGAGCTTTAAGGTAGGGTGTGATCAGACAGGCCAGTGAGCCTCAGGGGTCTACCTGTCTATGTCTCCCTAGCACTGTGGTTATAAACACATTCCATTGCATCCAGCTTCATGTGGGCACTGGAGATTGATCTGAATTATCTCCCCAACCCTGCAAAATGAGCTCTCAATAAATACTTCTTCCCTGCGTCAACATTCAGGTATGAGGGGGGCTGATCCAGCTGGACTCCGTCGCCTCTAAAACTCAGGACAACCCTAGAAACTGGGAGAACTCAGAGCTTTTGTGAGTAAGTCCTGCTAAAGACAAACCAGGAAGGTCATTTTAGACAAACCTTCTGTCCTGGGCTCTAGAAGAGCAGACTGGAAATCAAGATGGAGTCACTCCTGAAAGTTCCTCTGGCCAAGGTGAAGATGAGTTATTGACTTTGAAGAATCAGGAGAGATGTTAGCCAAATGTTCCAAACAGACCGATTAGAATCTGCATGATGACAAATTTCCCTCTGCTTAACTCTGAAGGCCCCCAAAGTGACCTGAAATAACCTGACCAGATATGCATTCACCTGTTCTGATTGATTCCCCGGCCACCTGCCTATTACAAAGGAGGCAATGTGGAAACAATTAGTCCACTCTTCCCTGTTTTTAGGCTGAGAGCCTCACCTTGTTTTAGAGGATTAAATCTACTCAGCTGACCATAGCACTTACTCTGTTTTAAGATTGCAAAATAAAGTCAATTAAACTTAGGAAGGAGAAGCAGGAGATTTAAAAATTACAAGCCAGGCTGGGCTATATAGTGAAACTCTGAAAAGAAAATTCGTAGGGTTATATTATATATCTTTGAACCCTAATATTATAAATGAAGCCAAGCTCCAAGGGATATTCCCCTCTGAATGAAGTCAACCTACTTGATAGTGATGGCATTTATATTTATTTGAAACTAATTCAAGATACAGTCTAGGAAACCACAAACTCAAGCAATCTTGAAAGTCAACTAAAATTTGACCAAACAGTAGCCGTCCCAATAGTTTCCAGCCTCGGAAATGATGCCACTTTTAGTTGGGAATCATTATTGTTGCTGTCTAAGGTTGGATGTCTTTAAAGAAAGAGCTTGAGTCCCTCGCTTCTGGTGTCCCTTGGAGGAAGAGATCAGCAGAGGTTAGCAATGTCCCAGAGGTGGTTCCATGAGATGGATGTGCCGGCAGCTCATTGCCAATCAATTAGAACACTTCCAAGTTCCTTTTGAGTGTTAATATTTTTATTTAATTTATTTGACAAGAAAACGTTACTTCCTACAGTTTGCCGATCACAAGTAAGGGACAGGCTGACTTACACATTTGCCAGGCACAGGTGACAGAGAACAGCAACAGTTGGTGTTAAGGCCTACATGAACAACATCCTACATACCCCTCCACAAACATACCGCTCTACTATGGCAAATTTCTTTGACCATGGGTTACAACACACACAATGAGTGTGTTGTACTAAATGTGGTAATGCACACTTGTAATTCAGACCCTCAGGAGCAGAGGCAGGAGGATTGCTGCAAGTTTGAAGTAGACTGGGTTGCATAGGGAGTTCAAGAGGTTACCTTAGGATGCATGATGAAACCCAGTCTCCACTATCCACACCACCCCCAAAAAAGGCGCATTAATATTCAAAGGGGATGTTGGCACACACTACAATCGCAGAACTCGAAACTGAGGCAGGAAGATCACAGGTTTAAGACTAGCTTGGGCTACACAATCAAACTCTCCCTCAAAAAATTAGCATGTTGAGCAATGAGCAATCTCCTCGGGGCATGAAAAGATATGCCAGAGTACATAAGTAGACAGACTTTTCAAAGACAGGGACACCCTAGCAACCGGTGATGGTGTTGACTGTCCAGAGGTTCCAGTCTGTATGTCCAAGTGAGAGTTGGCCCCGACTTCATGAATGGTTTCTTTTCATCTACTGCAGAAGAGAAACTCTTGGGCCACTCTGGGAGACACAATCTCCTTGTTCTCCAGTTTTATATTTTCTCTCCTATTGAAACAGAAACCTCAAGTGCAAATTCCTATTCAAAGTAGTAGAATTAAGCTCCATCTTACAAGAACTCCACCTACACCTTCACCAGCTCCTCCCAAGCAATGACTCAGCCTTCCCCTCTCCACCCACTGGGCAGTCCACGAGCCAAGAATTCAGTATCAGGTCCTTCAGGCAGGACTTGTTCTACACCCCATGAAAGGGTAAAACGCATGGAAACAATATCCCCATTCTCTGTCTCTCTCTGTCTCTCTGTCACACACACACACACACACACACACACTCGCACACTAACTAGAGTGGCATGTGGAGTCACAGCCTCCAAGCTGTGCCACCATGTCCTGCCCTGCTTTATTCAGGCCACATTTTTCCTCATGGTTTTATTCATCCCATTGGCTACACAGATGCCACACACACATGAGAAGTCTTGTTTTGCTCACAATGGCTTCCCTGTATGTATGCACATGGAATTAGTCTGGCCAAAGAATCAAAATTGGCCACACACCATAGTGTCATTTATCCTTCACAATTGCTCTGTGGGCGAGGGGTTCATAATTTAGCAACATAAGAAGGTGTATGTTGGAGAAATCTCTGCATACCTATAGCCAACAGCTGCATAGCTGTGTGGCTGGACCCAGGGTCCCATTTGGAGCTCCTACCTACTTTTTTTTGTCCAGTTTGATTTTTATTCTTTCTCCCTGGAGAAACGAAGGAATGGTGACAAGAATGTATTGGTGGCAGATATGGCATACATCACTACATATACTAAGCCTTCTATGTGTGTTGTGTTTAATGCTTACATCAGGCAAAACAGATCCTATGATCCCAATTTATGCAGCAGGGCGTGGTTTTGCTCTGGTTTGGTTTGGTTTGGTTTGGTTTGGTTTGGTTTGAGCGCTGGGGATGATCAGAACCCAGAGCCTCAGGCTCATATATACTGTTCTACCCACCCTACCTGGTCTCCTATCTGAGAAGAAAGAAATTCAGAAAATTAGCAGTCAGCAGTTAATGACTGCTCAGATATCTGAGACGGACCACATGTGGACAGGAGCA
This sequence comes from Mastomys coucha, assembly GCF_008632895.1. Taxonomy (NCBI): domain Eukaryota; kingdom Metazoa; phylum Chordata; class Mammalia; order Rodentia; family Muridae; genus Mastomys; species Mastomys coucha. Next base: position 42,855,134 of record NW_022196915.1, read on the forward strand.
AAGCATGTGTTCTGAACTGCCTCGGTATACCTCTCCTTTTACAGCAAGGATGGTGGCTGAAGGTTACTGTTACACTTCAAACCTCTTCTAAGGACTTAGCTTTGAGACCTGGTGGCACAAATGTTCACATTCACTACACACAATATAGAGAAAAAACAGAATGGAATTTTGAAAGCCTGGTAGGCAAGACATGGAGACATAATCATATCATCCCAACACTGAAGAGGCTGAAGCAGACACATCTAGTCTTTGAGGTCAGCCTGGGCTACATAGTAAGACCATCCCCCCCCCACACAAAAAAAACAAATAAAAATATAAGAAATAAGTAAATAAATGCCTACTTTGTCAAGTCATTACCCCCTGAGAAGCAGAAAGGCTGAACATGACTTCTGCTGGAAATGCAGCTGAGTAAGATGGCTTCACATCCCTGGGTTTGATGAACTGAAACAACTCTCTCTAATGCTGAGCTGATCTTATAATAGTGTGAGGGACGGAGAAGGACTCAGGGGCAGAAACAGGAAGAGACTGGAAATTATGCCTCTGTTGCCTGTGCTGAAACTACCTTGAGGTGTTAAGGCCTATACCCCTCAGAGCTACAACAGAAGACCAGATCCTACATCCCCACCAAGAGGAGCTCTAAAGAGTTCCCAGGACAAACTAACCCACTGACTTGAAGAAAGAGCTTCCATGAGAATTTAGAGCACAGGCCTATTCTTCAAGCAGAGGTAGAACCTGAAGTTAAATGACTTTGGTCCCCAACCCCTGACCTATCATTAAATAGACTGGCCTGGTCACTTTTCACAGTTACCAAAAGGCAAAGTCACAACTGTTAAGATCCCCTTTTTATTTGTCTGTGTTTGTTGTTTTTTGATACAAGGTCTCTCTATGGGCAACAGGCTAGCCTAAAACTCTTTGTGTAGACCAGGCAGGCTTCAAACTTATAATCCTTCTGCTTTGACCTCTGTGATGCTCAGGTACTGAGATCTTAGCTGGGCTTCACAGAGTGGCACAGCTTCATAATTTCTGTAATCCAAGTACTCAGGAGACAGAAGCAGGAGGACTGCCACATATTAGAGGCCAGCCTGGGCTACATAGAGAATTCCAGGTCAGTTAGGGTTACATACTGAGGTCCTATCTTTAAAAACAAAAAAAAAGTAAACTTGTCATGGGCCGGCTAGCCTTGGCCCCTCAACTCGTAGGAGAAACAGGGTCCTGGTAAAGGTCAGCAAGACATCGGTGGTCCTAGCATTTAAGGATGGTGCAGGAAGATTTTCAGTTTAAGACCGTATTCTGTCACCAAAGGAGGGGAGGAGTTAATGAATTTGAAAGATGTTTTTTAAGAAACCACAAAGTGGGGTGCTATAGAGAGTATATTATATATACTAGTATGTGTTTGTATTTATGTGTGCATTATGTATGTGTGTATGATAATCTGGCAGCCAGTAGATATCTCTGAAGAAGAAAATAGATGCATTACTGGCTGAGGATTTTTTAAATCTTCAGATCTGAGATTCTAAGTTCCAAATGCCATTAATAAATAAAAATTCAAGGTTTTTGATGACTCAAGAATGAAGAGAAGCCATTTGGTGCCTGGGTGAGGTGCCAGGACAGTGTGTGTGTGGTGGTGGTGGGGGGTGCACTCCTACCAAGCAGTTCTCAGGGATCGGGATCGAATGAACTCGGTTCTTGAGGCAATCACCTTCATCTACTGAGCCATCTCACCAGCTCGAGAAGGCATTTTTTATAACACAGATTTATTGTCTTGCAGTTCTTAAAGACAAGGTTTTAGTAGCATAAACCAGGGCTTCTGCAGGGCCAGTTCTTTCAGGGGGATTTTTGGGCAGGATTTTTCTGGCATACAGGAAGCTGATTTCTGGTTTGGATCAGTGGCTTACACTTCTGTCCTAGCTGCCCAGGATGCTGAGATGGGAAAATTTCTGGAGCCCATGAGAATGAAACCAAGCCCAGGAGCACAGTGAGACCCAGAGAGGGTGGGAGGTTGGGAGAGAAAACAAAGTACAAAACAAAAGAGAAAAAAAAACACAAGTACAAAGTCCCACAGAACAAACAACTGATGAAATTATCCAATAATGTCACTGTTATTCTCTGAGCCATTAGGTTAGGGCAACTCTCATATTCAGAATTATCCATACATCAATTTCTTATTTATGGTATATGTTCCCACAAGCTGCCTGTGGCCCAGCTATTTGGTTAGGAGGTGGGTGACACAAAAAGGGGCTATGAGGACCCACTTCTCCAATGAGCCATTTGAAACTTATTAAATTCAACAGTTATTGCCTATGGGAGCATAGATACAAACACTTAGATCCATGAAGGCTCTTGAATACGGTCACCACACAATCAAATGGGTATAGAGGTTTTTAATGTGTTTAATTTGCAGATGATTTTGCTGTGCTGCTTGGGTTGACCTTAAACCTAGAGGCTCTTGGGATCCTCCTGCCTTCAGCCTCCAGAGTAGCCTGGACTGGAGGTAACACCCTTTTCTCTTTAAAAGATCCACAGGGCTGGGGTTGCAGCTCAGTAGTAAAGTACTTGATGAGCAGGGCCAAGGCCCTGGACTCTATCCCCAGCATTGCAAAAATAAAGAGAGGGAAGAACTGAGGAAATGAGAGAGAGGGAGAGAGAAACAGACCTAGGATTTCCTGCTATCAAGTATCTCGTAGGAGAAACAGTGTACTTAAAATCAGGAATTCAATAAAAGAAATCAAAGAAATACTCTCCCACAAAGCTCCGATTTTATATGCTCTATTTCAATATTTACTTTGCTTACTTAACAAGAGTTATAAACGCATATTTATTAGAGTCGTTTACTGTAGGATTACATTTTGATAAACCTATTGAAGGAGAAGATATCACAAGTCAAAGTGTATTGATCCCAGGCATGGTGCCACTGCCTGTCATCCCAGGACTTGAGACACAGTGGAATGCTGAGCCGCAGGCCAGCTGTGCTATATGTATGGAAAGACCTTGTCTAATAAATAACCATGGGACTGAGGAGGTGACTGAGGGCAAAGACTTTGCCATGTAGGTGTGAGGTCCTCAGCTCAAATCACCAGAACCCACAGAAAGCTGGACGTGGTAGTACATGTGCCAGCTCACCTCCAGCCGGCTGAAGCAAAAGGACCATGAGCCTGAGGCCATCGAATACAATGTCAGGCCAGCCAGTGCTATCTGACAAGACACCACCTCAAAGAAAAGTAAGAGGAAAAAAAAGCACTCGGAGGTAGATTTTTTTTTTTAAATGTCCATTATCCTCAGTGTCTCAAGGCGATACTTAGTGGTTGGAATTCTTTAACATAGAAATAACTTGAAATAAGGACTATACTTATCTAACATCTCAGTATCATAACTAATCTATAGATAGATCATTAAAGTAAACAGGATATCTGTAATTAGATTGGACAGTCATAAATACCTTCTTCTCCTCCCTCCTCCTTCCCCTTTCTCCCTCCTCCTCCTCTTCTTTCTCTTTCTTCTTTCTCTTCTGGAGACACAGTCTTATTGAGACCTGAAATTTACCCTGTAGCCCAGGCTGGCCTTGAACTCATGATCATCCTGCCTCAGCCTCCCAAATATTGGGATTATGGATGTATGTTACCATGCTGATATGTAAATAAACTTTTTGATGATTTAAATTTTCTAAGTTACATAATACCAATTAAACTGGCGTATTCATAAAATGTCTGAGTCATTTCTCAGTAAGCTAAAACATTGAATCATCATTTGCCAAATATAGTTTCAAGTTTGCTCTTGACATCTTAAGTTCCTTAGAAAAGATAATATGTACATATACTGGGGTTTATTAATAAACTGTTGCTGTATGGTTCAAAATTGCTTTCCTCCTGTGTTATCACTAGAAATTAAGGTAACAGTTAAAAATCCCGATTCTCATGTGTCATTCTATATAGAGAGAATATAAGAAAAAATTAAGATACAGTGTAATAAGAAAGCAAGTATGATAGGAAATATGTTCCTTTATTGAGAAAAGGGATCTTGTCTAATTTAAATTTTCTTAAATAATTGTTTTAGAATAACTTTTACAGAAGGAAATTAAGATAAGGCAGAGTGGAATCAGTAAATGGTACAGAAAAAAATGTATCCCGGTGAGGATGGTGAAAAGGAGACTGAGCGGTTTGTGTATGAGGAGGAGGTTTGTGTGATAGAGAGCACCTCTGTCCTAAAGTAGGTTGGGTGGATCATTTCAAAACTGGAAGGAGGAAATGCAGAACACAGCAGAAGGCTTCAGCGGGCAGTGGAGCGTCTAAGCAAGCTACTGGGCCTTTTTAAAGCACAAATCTGAAAAAGAAAACTTGAATCTGATCAAACTGGTTATGACAGGAAGAAAAATGTCTTCATATTATTTTAAATTAACTAATAGATAAGAAAGAAAGAAAGAAAGAAAGAAAGAAAGAAAGAAAGAAAGAGAGAGAGAGAGAGAGAAAGAAAGAAGAATCGGATTTATTCTGTCTCTCCTCTCTTTCTACCTTTGCCCCTCTGCCTACCTTTCTCTGTTTCTCAATAGGGTCTTAATATGTTGCCCATGTGTTAGGATTCCTAGCATAAGCCCCTACATCTCACTTTTGATTCTCTATTTTTAAGGCAGTAACATTTTCTTAAAATGCTGACCTGTTCTTGTTAGAAACTTAGAAGAGATTTTTATTTTTAAATCTTTGCATCTTTTCCTGCTTTTCCTTGACCTCCCCTCAAGTCTTCAGTTAGCTCTGTATGCTTTTTATTCTCCCTAGCTTGACTCCGCAACTGTAGCTATTCTCAATGTCTTTGAAGTGTTCCATGTAACCAGATAGTTTCATGTGTCACAACCATTCCTGACAGTCATGTGTTCCCCAGCTCAAGAGACTATTTTTCTTGTTTGTAGTTTTCTATAATACAAGGTACACTCATAACCTTGTACTCATACTCTTGCAGTGTCTTTTAAGTTCTTATTATAAGCGTGTGTGTGTGTGTGTGTGTGTGTGTGTGTGTGTGTGTGTGTGTGTGTGTGTGTATGTGTTTTGGATACATACATAAGCTTGTTAGGATGTATGTAGAATGAGGCCGGAGGTCAATGTCATGTGTCTTCCTTAATCATCCTCAACCTTATTTTTTGAGAGAGGGTCTCTTACTGAATCTAGAGTTCATTGATTCAGTTAGAATAGACAGGCTAATGAGCTTTGAGGATCTGCCAATCTCTCCATGTGCCTGATGATCATCGAAGTTAGAATTGTCTTCCTATAGAGCTATCCTATTTTTCTATTTTGCTTTTTTTTTTTTTTTTTTTTTTTTACCTCTATGGAGTCTTAGAGACTATAGTCTTATTCTTTTGCTAGTTAAAGCTGTTGCATGTCCATGGAACCTGTTCCCCTAACTCGGCTATCATATTTGGCCTCAGTGGGAGAAGAAGCCCTTAGCCCTGACTTTATGTGCCAAGGTAGAGAGGGATGGGGGGGTGGGGGCTCCACTCTCTAAGAGGAGAAGGGGAGGGGAGTATCAGGAGGGAGAATATTGATGAGGATGTGAAATGAATAAAAAAAAAAGGAGGAAAGAAGGAAGGAAGGAAGGAAGGAAGAAAGGAAGGGAAGGAGGGAGGGAGGGAGGGAGGAAGGGAGGAAGGAAGGAAGGAAGGGAAGGAGGGAGAGAGAGAGAGGGAGAGAGAGAGAGAAAGAAAGAGAGAAGAAAGAAAGAGAGAGAGAAAGAGAGAAAGAAAGAAAGAGAGAAAGAAAGAAAGAGAGAAAGAAAGAAAAGAAAAAGTATTCTCTCCTGGTGGCAGGTGAAGCAGGCAAGCCAGCCTGAGGGTGTGGACAAGGAAGAGATGCCCCCAGCCCTGGCCCCATCCATGGGAGAGCAGGCTGTCAAGTCATAAGAACAGGAGGGTTGGCTCTGCACTTCACCTGGGCAGGCAGCATAGTAGAGCTGACCCTAGAGGCAGAGACTCAGATGAGTGGAACCTGGGAGCATGAGTGTGGGAGAGCTGGCCTGGAAACTTGTCTGCCATGTGGTGTGAGCTAGCTCTGACTCTTGCCAGCTGCAGCATTGGATGGACTAGCTGGGGCAGTGCTAGAGAGTCCACCTTGGTTCAGGTACCCAAGAGCTGTAGAGCTGACCGACTCAGCTACCACTCAGAGCTTCGAGTTGGTCCACCCCATCATCTAACCCATCCATGAACTGCTGGAGTGAAAGAATGGGCTGGTCCTACAGAACTAAAGCTGCAGGATCTCCATGACACAAGGTGACAACTGGATATCCAAGAGGAGTCCCAGTGAGGGTCCAGTATTAATGCTGTAGCAGAAGCCAGAGGTCTCGAAACATGACAATGACTCATTGCAATGAACATTTGCAAACAAAGAAGTGCTGGCAAGTGGGTATATTGTGGGACACACTGTGACACACTACGGTTTCCTCAATGTGGTTTTTGTTTTGCTTTGGGTGTAGGTTACAAGGGCAGAGGATTGGTTATGAAGGGAAGGGGAAATGTGTGGGATCAGGATGCATGATGTAAAATTCACAAAGAACCAATAAAAAGTTAAATAAAAAAGGAATTCTCACTCCTGCCTTAGTCTGCATACATTTTGGATCTGTTCCTATCTTAGCTTGTCACAACAGCCAGCAGTTGTTTATATTTCTCCAGTAACTTACAAGTTTTGTACTATGGGCTAAGTATGTAAAGTAGACCTTGAGCAGACAGTTCTTGTTGGATTGTGGCTCATAGGCTGACTACGTGTGTTCTCAGTGATCTTAATTCTCCAGGATCCCCCATTTCCCAAGCTGCAAAGGTTTCAATGCTACAGTGAGGTCGTACGGGCTTGAGACCCCATTGCTAGCCTTGCTGAGAATCATGTGGTAAACTATGGAATTTTCCATTTCCTCATTCCATCTGCTGAGAAACAAGGCCATACAGCTCTGTAAGTACAATGAGGGCTAATAAAAAAAGAGTTTATATTTATTTTTCCAAATCTCAGATGCCTGAGGGAACATCATGTCACCACAGGTTAATTCTAATTAGTGTATTCTGACAGAAGTTTTGATACAAGCATACACAGATGAACAGATATGAAGTTTCCCTGTCAGCTCAGGCTTACCGCCCCCCCAAAAAAATGTAGATCATCAACCCTTAGAACATACACATCAGAGGAAGAACAATAGGAAGTAAATTGGAGGGTTGGAAAAAGAAGCAACAGAAATTAACATAAAGAAACAATGAAGGGTGGAGGATGTAGTTCATTGATGGAGCATTTGCAGCATACAAGGACCCAGGTTTGAGTCATGGCACTACACAGGAAGGAACAGAAGGGATGGCAAGAGGAAGGAAATGAGAGACTGTGGGACACAGGAAGGGAGGAATGGGAAGATGGGAAGAAAGGGAAGAGAGAAAGGAGAAAAAAACAAAAAGAAAAACAATAAAATGATGAGATCAGAAAGGAAGGAAGGAAAAGAAGGAAAGAAGGAGAGAAAGAGAGAGAGAGAGAGAGAGAGAGAGAGAGAGAGAGAGAGATAGGGTAGTTCAATTCTCTACAGCTCCTGACCTAATGAATGTCTCAAGACCTTTCACCCACTTTCCATGCCATGAGCATACCTGGGTGTGCAATTATGCCAACTACCTGGAACTGTATCTTGAAAGCTGTTAAGTGTTGCAGCCTGCTTAATCCAGAACAAAGTACTGCCAAGGTCAGTAGGAACTGAAGAGTGCTGTGGCTATCACCCCCAAGAGCCTGGGCCTCCTACCCCTAAACAGACCATAAATCAGCACCCCTCATGCTCCGACTCATGGCCAAGGCCATGTGGGGCCAGGTGGAACCTCACTGACTGTTTTAATGACCCAGACTAGGGCTGATCAAATTACCTGATCTAAAATGAGTACAGCCTCTGACAAAACTATTAAGGAAAAGCCTGTTTTAGCCAACTTTCTTAGAAATCAAAAAGCCTTCAAGATCTTTAAGAGTTAGGGATAATGGTTAAGATTCAAGGCCCATTGCCCTACTAGATAGCTATAAGAAACTTCTAGATCCTTCCTAGACTTCATCATATGGTCATTAGCATTTCAGTAAATATTGTACCTTCTTCATGTCCAAGAAAAGGAGCCCCAAAGCTGGCACATCTTTACCCTAGAACTTCTTTTACTGTCAGCCCAGATATATGTGTTGTATTGCCCTGAGAAGCTCCCAGTATTGGTTTGCCCCTCTCTTCTGACCCACATGAGGTCCTATGTCACATCTGATGCTGGATGCTCCTGAAAAGGATTACCAAGTGAAACCATTAAACAGCAGGACACCTGAACTCCAAGAAAGCCCAAGTAAATTGAGTACTTCTTACTCCTTACTTAGCTGGTGCCCACAGTTACTCCAGTTCAGCAAAAGTTTATAGATTGGCTTTCCCTCTCCTTCATGTCCCTTCTATAGCCTGCAGGAGAGTCCACAAAACAATGAACCGTTACCAAAGAGGATAAGCAGAAGTGGAAGCCAAGGGCCTGTTGATAGGATACGTGTACTGGGTGGTCTGAGAACTCTAATGTGATGTATTACACCTATTTATCTATACAAGTCAAACCATCCTCACATCCCCGGAATATGGTCTGCTAGGTCATGGACCATATTCTGTTTGCAAGTCTTTTGCTGAGAGCAGTTTCATGTATGCTCATCAGGAAGACGGGCCTATAACTTTGTTTCATTGTTGAATCCCTACCTAGTCTTGGTATCAGGGTTATGTCAGCTTCATGAAATAAATATGATAGTGTTGCTTCCTTTCATATGTCATAGGGTACCTGAAGGAACATCCTGTTGATTCTTCTAGAAAGATCTAGTAGAATTCAGTAGTGAATCTGCATAGACCTGGGCCTTATTTTTATTTGGAAAATTTTATCTCACTATGTGAGTCAGGCTGACCTCAAACTCACAGTGACCTACCTGCCTCTGTCTCCTGAGTGCTGGGATAAAACGCATGCATTACATACTTGGTTTTTATTGGGAGCCTTTTATTACTACTAAAATATCATTGTTTGTTATAGATAATTTAACTTGTTTATATTCTCTTGCTTTAATTTTATTTACTTTAATTTTCTTTAGATTTATTTACTTTATGTGTATTATTGCTTTTGTAATATATTATAACTATATATCATTTACATATATATACATATGTACATGTATACATATAGACATTTGCATTATATATATACACACACACGTATACCATGTGCCCAAGGAGGCCAGAGGAGGCCATCAGGTCCCCTGGAAATAGAGTCGCAGATGGCTGTGGAGCATCATGTGCTGAACTGAACTCTGGCCCTCTGAGAGAGAAGCAAGTGCTTTTAACTACTGAGCCATCTCTCCAGCTACTCTTAGTTTAATTTTAATAGGTCATGTGTATCTATAAATCTATCCATTTCTTTTAGTATTCCAATTTATTGGACTATGTGCTTAAAGTATGTTTTAATGTTCCTCTGTATTTCACTAGTGTCTGCTGTAATATCTCCCCTTTCACCTCCAGTTTATCTAATTTGTATCCTCTACAGTTTTCTTCCTATTGGGTTGGCTAAGTGTTCATCTTGTTCACCTTTCAAAGAGCCAACTTGTTTCATTGAATCTTTATATTGTTCTTTTCATTTCTCTCAGTATTCTGTAGATCTCTGTTAAGTCTATGTGATTTATAATGACATTTAACTCTGATCTTTATTTCTTTCCATATACTGAGAGAAATGTTTTTGTTTTTGTTGAAATGTAATTTGTTTTTGTTTTTCTAAGACCTTGAGAAACATCATTAAAGTTACATCCCCAGAATATGGCTTATTTTAAAGAACTCTATGGCTACTGGGAAGAAAGTTATTCTGCAGAGTTAAAAATAATATCCTGTGATGTCTGTCAAGTCCACTTGATCATCTAACTCTGATGTTGCATTTTTGTGTGGCTGGCTTGTCCATTGGTGAGAATGGGATATTGAAGTCCCCCGTTATTACTGGGCTGATGTGACTCCTGTATATAAGAAATGCTCCACTAGACAAATCCTTAGAACTGATAAACAATTTCAGCAAGGTAACAAGTTGTAATTAAGACCATCAGCAACAGTAGCTTTTCTATACCAACAACAGGATTGTTGAAGCCAGGAAAACAATCCCATTCACCATCGTTTTAGGAATAATCCAAACTGAAGAAGTAGAAGAAATCTACAACATAAATTTTAAAACCTTAAAGAAAGGAATTGAAGAAGATGCTAGAAGATAAATAGATCTCTCGTACTCATTGATGAGCACAATTTTAATAGGGAAAATGACTATGTTATCAAAAGTGATCTACAGACTAAATACAATCATTGTCAAAATTACATTAATAGTCTTCACAGAACTAGAAAAACAATCCTAAAATTTATAATTTATATACAAGCACAAAAGTCCCTGGATAGCCCACCCAATCCTAAGAAGATAAATAAATAAGTAAATAAATAAATATAAAAAGATACTGTGGGTATCACAATATCTAATCTCAACATACACTGCAGAGACATAGTGGCAAAAAAAAAGCATGATATTGGCAATTGTGCTTCCATGTGGGGGGGTGTATGTTTGTATGTATGTATGTATGCATGTATGTATGTATACAGCTCACAGGTAAATCAGTGGAATATAGTAGCTGAATTTTGACAAAGTATTCAAAAATATATATTGACGAGGAAGACAGCCCCCTGGGAAATGGTGCTGGGGAAAGTGGGTATCCATATTTAGAAGGAAACTAGGTAGCTATCTGTCACACTGAAACAGAAACCCATTCAAAATGGGTCAAAGGCCTTACTTACTATAAGACCTGAAAGTCACTTTCTGAAAGGAACTCAAATAGCTCAGGAAATAATCCCAAGAATTGGCAGATGAAATGTATGAGATTGAAAAACAACTAGAAAAAAAAAAGCAATGTAGAAAGGCGGCAATTTGTCTGTGGAAGACAGTGGAGGACCTCTGGTAACCTCACTCTATCAGATAAGTCCCATCTAGCACACATAAAAAAAAAAACCCACAAGAACTAAACAATGAAATCTGTACAGGAGCTAATGAAATAAACAGTTCTTAAAAGCTGAGGTACAAATGGTGGATACACACACACACACACACACACACACACACACAAACTTCCCAATATCTTTAGTTAGCAAGCAACAGCAAATTAAAGTCATGCTGAGATTCTATCATACGGCAGTCAAAATGGCTATCATAAAGAAAGCAAATGCTGATAAGGATGTGGGGGTAAGGGAGCCAGTCTAAGCTGCTTGTGGGAATGTAAACTGGTTTAACCACTATGGGAATCACTGCAGAGTTTCCTCAAAAGACTAAAAATAGTGCTACAAGACAACCTAGCTATACCTACCACTCCTGGGTCCAAGAGAAGGACTCCCAGTCAGCTTAGCACAAAGATACTTGTGTCTCCATGCTTCCCACCCCTCTGTTCCCAAGAGCTAAGCTATGGAAATCAGGCAAAGATGTGTAACAAATGGACAAAGAAAATGAGGCACAAATAAACAGAGTGGTTTTAGTCAGCCATAAAGAAGAGTGAAAATCTGTTGCTCTCTCTCT
>NW_022196915.1:42866840-42872132 GCF_008632895.1 Mastomys coucha
TTTTGCGGGGATAGGAGAGGACGATGCACGTGATTATCATCATTATTAAGTGAAAGAAACAAGACTCAGAAGGAAAATGCATGTTTTCTTTCCTTTGTGGATCCTCTATTTGACATGAATGCACAAAACCATTTTGTAAAGATATGACATGAATGTAAAAGGGGGTCTAGAAGGAAGAAGACCAGCAAGATGGGGAAAGGGGTGGGGGAGAGTGTAGGAAGGGTTGTATGATCAAGGGACACAATAACTTGAAAGAATATGTCTTTATGAAACCCGGCACTATGTACAAGGAATATACACCAATATAAGAAAGAAAAAACAAGATGTTAGGATAGGGGGAAAGTTGTGTAAATGTTTATTATTTTCAAATGATTATCTTGTTTACCCAGACGGAAGGCAGAGCCAAACCAGAGCGGGTCCAGTTTCAGCTCAGCCTTCTGCTTCTGGCCTCAGTGGGCCCTTACGCCAGAGGTAGGGCTTCAAAGGTCACAGAGGAAGCTGCGATCAGGTTCCTTCCAGCTCCTCCAACCCTCTTTTCTACGGCTGTGCTTTCTCCCTCTTCATAGTACCATCTGTCAACTCCTCATGGTAGGTAAGATGATGGGGGAAAAAAAAAACAAAAAAACGAGAATTCATCTGCTCTGTCTTGAAGTGTCCCTGGAGGTTGAACTGGCTTGTCACCTTAGAAGAAACTAAACTGCAGATTTTGTATCATTCAGCCAGCCCAGACTTCATGAAATCAGATGCTAGGTGAGCCCATTGTGAAGGTGCTGGCTGACCCGGCACCCTACAGATGCCTCCTCCAGATGACCCCTAGTGCCAAGTGTTCCTCTTCTCCCATGAGAACCAATAATAGCAGCTTCATCCCTCCAGGGAACAGACTCCAGGAAGACAAGTCTCTCCCTAAATACTTCACCCCCTAAAAGGCCCTCAAGGCTGCCAGATTCAGCATAAAGGAAGTTGAGGAGACACTAATATAACAACATTGACTTTCTACCCTCTGGCAAATGCATTTCAAAACAGAAATTAAATTCGCCGAAAACCACAGTTCTCTCTCTTGCCTATGCTAACTTGGGTTCTACATTATATCCCCACTGTGTGACCACATTGGTGTTTAGTAATTATTAATGGGTTGTGACTATTAACCCAAGCCCCAGACACCTCAGCTTAGATAGCCTATCCTAGCAGGCTTGCAGTCCTGATGACCTCAGGTCAAGGACAGAGAGGCCCACGGAGATGTCATGTTTGTTCGTTCGAATAGTGCTATCTTACTTAACTTTTCACATTTTAATGTATTTTATTTTATAAAAAGGAGGGTAGCCTATTACATCTGGCTCTTGGTTCTGCAAGGAGGGGACTACAGAACACTGAATTCTGTGCACAGCTCACACACTGTACATGCCTAATCTTGCTGATGCCATTCTTCCTGGGTTGGAATCCATATTTACACAAACTTTATGAGAACACAAATTAAAACTCTATTTTAAGAATATGATGCACTCATAAGGAAAATACAAAGTCTAATTGTAAGTAAATATATTTGGGGAACATTTTGTCCTTCCTTACACCTTAGAGATTTATCTGGTTTGGGAGGAGTCATGCCTCTGACCTTCAGTGATGAGCTCATAGCTCATGACTTCCAAATTATTATTATTTTTTTGAAGGAAGGAATTTTCCAAGACTTTCTAGTCTACCTGTTTCTAGAATTAATTGACTGAAGATGATTCTCTAGTTTTTAAGGAGAGAATATTGGTGTCACCTATGGGAAAATGCTAGTCACTTACCACTCTTTACCCTATGTTCCAGCCACAAACTTAGGCTGTAGGACTCAGTGTTCTGCCTGATCAATGTGGGAAGTAGGCTGAGAATATGGTTAGAGCATGAAGCAGAGAGAGAGAGAGAGAGAGAGAGAGAGAGAGGGAGGGAGGGAGGGAGGGAGGGAGGGAGGGAGGGAGGGAGAGAGAGAGAGAGAGAGAGAGAGAGAGAGAGAGACTAGAGACAGAAAGAGAGACAGAGACAGACAGAAACAGGGAGAGAGACAGAGACGCAGACATAGAGATGGGGGCAAATACAGAGACAGAGAGACAGAGAGATAAACAGAAACAGAGAGACAGAGAGAGCCACAAAGAGAGACAGAGCCACAAAGAGAGACAGAGACACAGAGACAGAGAACGAGAAGAGAGAGAGAGAATATGAATGTCAAAAGCTACCACTCATGACAGTGAGACAGGAAGAAAGCTCAGTCAGCTGTGTCAGCTGCCCAGAATCCCATCCTCGGTTAGACTCTAGATGTTTGCCCTCCATCTCAGCTCATTGGCCCTCCTCCATCTATGAGCAACAATAAAGTGAAACTGTCTCCAGAGACATTTTAAAGATCCTATGCTGCTATTCTTAGTCTGTGAAAGGAAAGGATGAAGCAAAGAGTTGCCTGATGTTTCCAAGAAACATTGCTTATGTCAGCTCTCATAAAACTCTTCTGTGGAACTTTAATAGAGAACATTCAACGAACCCTCCCTTGATTTATGCCCAGAGTTGGTAGGTAGTATGAGGTACAGGCTACATTCCGGAAATGACTGCCATGTGCAGACCTGGATATGATCCTTACGTTGGCTCCATCACACCATAACAGCCATTTAGCTCCACTGACTTTCCATCTGCCCAGAAGGGAATGTGTAGCCAGTGTTATCAGTGAGAGTCCAGCCAGAAGCAATGGAGTGAATGGCAAGGAATTGGCTGATGTCATTATGAGGGCTAGGAAGGTGGGCTGGAGGTCATCAGGAAGGGCTACTTGGGGACAGAATCTAAAGCCACTGTCACAAGTGGATTTTCTTTTTCCTGATGAAAGTCTCAGCTCCACTCTGTTTTTTTTTTTCTCCCAGGCATCTATCTTAGTCAATGTTTCTACTGATGCAATGAAACACTGGGACCAAAAAGCAAGCTGGGGAGGGAAGGGTTTATTTGGCTCACACTTCCACAATACTGTTCATCATCAAAGGAAATCAGGAGAGGAACTCAGTGTTGAAAGCTGGAGGCAGGAACTGATGTGGAGGTCATAAAGGGATGCTTCTTACTGGATTGCTCCCATGGTTTGCTCAACCTGCTTTCTTATTGGACCCAGGACCACCAGTCCAGAGCTGGCATCACGCATATGGGCTGGGCTCTTTCCATCAATCAACAATTAAGAAAATGTCCTACCAAAGGAGCTGAAGGGTTTCCAGCCCCTTAGGACGAACAACAATATGAACTAACTAGTACCCTCAGAGCTCCCAGGGACTCAACCACCAAACAAGGACTATACATGATGAGACTGATTGTTCTGGCAGCATGTGTACAGTAGAGGATTACAAAGTTGATCATCAATGAGAGGAGAGGTCCTTGGCCCCATGAAGATTCTGTGCCCCAGTGTAGGGGAATGCCAGGGCCAATAAGTGGGAGAGGGTAGGGTGGTAACTATGGGGAGGGGGGAGGCAACAGGGGTTTGTTCTTGTTTTTGTTTGTTTGTTTGTTTGTTTTTGGAGGGGAATCTGGGAAAGGAGAAACCATATGACATGTAAATAAAGAAAATATCTAATTAAAAAAAAAAAGAAAGAAAATATCCTATACATGTGCCCATAGCCAGATCTTATGGAGACATTTCTTAGTTGACATTCCCTCCTCTAAGATGACTTTAGTTTGTGTCGAGTTGGCATAAAACTATCCAGCACAAGGCTTGTCTATGTCTTTCAAAATGGCCTGGAAATCCCTGGCTCAAGTGAGTTTCCTGTCCCGGGCCTCCTGGAGCTCTGGGACCAGAGGTTTTTCAGTTGGGTCTGGCTAACTCTTCTAAAAAAGTATTCCAATTGTTTAGAGGGGGCTCATCTAGACCTTCTAGAACAAGCTCTCCAATCTAAAGCCCACTGATCATGATCAGCTTCAGCTGTATCTTCAGATTATTTCAGAGAAGCCTCAGTGAAGACTCAAGTGACTTGTGACTGTCACCTTGGCAAACAGATACATCATGCTGACCATTACAGCAGTCTTTGTCACTGCCAGGCCCTGGTAAAATAAAATGAATAATTTTCCCTCGCCTTCCTTGGAGATTCAATGAAATTTGGTGAAAAAGAACTTAATGAGTGCCTTTCATTCTGAGCTCCTCCTACCATGCCTGGCTATGTACCCAACAGGATCAAAGTCAGTTTACTAGAGAGCGGCTACACCCACATTTATCCATACAGCAGTCTATGGGCAAATTATGGAATCAGCCATAAGTGGTCATCCACAGAGAAATGGATAAAGGTGGTAAGTGTACAGAATATCATTTTATTCAACTATAAAGAATGAAATTATGCACAAAGGGAAATTGTTAGAACAGGAGATTATCATGTTAAGGAATCAGACTGATGAAGACAAATATTGTATATTTTCTTTCCTACAAAACTCAGAAAGAAGCAGGGGCATAAAGCTAGAGGGAGGAAGTATAAGGATGGAAAACAGAGAATGGAATGTGAAAGAGGGATAGAGAGCTGGAGAGATGATCCAGTGGCTATGAGCATAAGCTGCTCTTGCAGAGATCCCAAGTTTGATTCCTAGCAGTCATATTGAGCAGCTCACAACTGCCTGTAGCTACAGCCCCATGAAGATCTGACACCAACGACTTCCACGCACCCTGCATTCATGTGCACACACCAACACATAAACACCCATAATTTAAAGCCAAGCCTGGTGGCTACTCCTTTAATCTCTGTACCCAGGAGGCAGAGGCAGGCAGATCTCTGAGTTCAAGGCCAGTCTGAGCTCTATAGTGAGTTCCAAGACAGTCAAAGCACACAGAAATACCTGTCTCAAAATGATGATGATGATGATGATAATGTTTTAAAATAGGATAAGGAAATGAATTTAATCAAAGTAGTCTATGTTCATCATGGAAATATTGCAATGAAGACCCTTTGTATAGTCAACATACACTAATACAAGTTCTCCAGTTTGTATATGACAGTTCCACACATGTGTGTGCAGACTTGTGAGGGGGCCCAGAAAAAAATATGGGTATCCTGCTGTCTGTTTTTATTCCCTTGAAACAGGCTCTTTCACTGAACCTAGAGCTAGGTAAGCCCCAGGCATCCTTTTCCTCCACTGCTCCATAGTGTTGGTATTTGCTACAGAGAAACAAAATGTCACCCCACATTTTACATGGGTGCAAGGAACTTAAACTCAGGTCCTCATGCACTCACAAGGCCCTGTTTTCCTTGACCCCCTACAAGTTCTTAAAACAAGAAAGAAAGAAAGAAAGAAAGAAAGAAAGAAAGAAAGAAA
>NW_022196915.1:42872268-42883390 GCF_008632895.1 Mastomys coucha
GGGAGGAAGGAAGGAAGGAAGGAAGGAAGGAAGGAAGGAAGGAAGGAAGGAAAAGAGAGAGGGAGGGAGGGAGAGAAGGAGGGAGGGGGACAGGAGGAAAAGGGAGGGGAGAGAAGAGGAGATGAGAGGACAGAAGAGGGGAGGAGAGGAGAAGAGAAGAGAAGAGAAGAGAAGAGAAGAGAAGAGAAGAGAAGAGAGAAGAGAAGAGAAGAGAAGAGAAGAGAAGAGAAGAGAAGAGAAGAGAAGAGAAGAGAAGAGAAGAGACGAGACGAGACGAGACGAGACGAGACGAGATAAGACTGGACAGATAGCTTAGCAGTTAAGAACATTTCAGAAGGCCTGAGTTCATTTCTCAAGGCCCACATGGTGGCTTCCAAACATGCATAACTCCAGTCTAGGAGATCAAATGCCTCCTTCTGACCTTCTCAGACACCAGGCATGTATGCAATACACATGCCTACATTCAAGAAAATACTTATATACATAAAAGTAAATCTAAATATTTTTAAGAAAAAGTCAAATGAATATTAATATCTAAATTGCTAACCCCAATACTTTCATATTTGTTGGCCTACACATATGTATTTCTCTGTAGTTGTAATCAGTAGACAAAAGAAAATGTTTTCTGCTCTTTTTACCTAAACTTATGCCATTCATGTACATGCTTAAACTGGTATTTTCTACACATTTGTCACTATCCCTAGCTGATTCATTCCTGTGACAGTGCTATGGTCTAAGTCATGGCTCATTTTCTATCCCTTTGAACAGTTCCAGCTGTTGGTAATTTATTTTTTATTTATTTTTGTTTTATGTGTATGAATATTTTGCCTGCATGTATATCTATGCATCTCATGCAGGCTTGGTGCTCATGGAGGCCAAAAGAAAGAATTGAATCCCCTGGGACTGGAGTTGCAGGTTGTGAGCTGCCATTTGAGAGTTGGGGATTGAACTGGAGTCCTCTGGAAGAGCTGTCTTAACAGCTGAGCTATCTCTCCAGCCCCACCAACTGTTTGCAATGTTAAAAGCTCTATCAGGAACACATTCACATGAATAACTTTAATGCTGAAGAAGAAGACTTCATGTCACTTATGGGAACAGGTGGGCCAGAAGGCGTGGTCACCACAGTTACAGAGAGCCAGGCTGATGGATTGAACTGTTCGTGTTGCATCTAGAACACGCTGATACTTATCCTGTTTTATTAAGTCTATATGTGCTGGTCTTAGAAGGCAGTCTCGTCGTCACTGGAAAGCATCGTTCTCTGATAGCGTGCTATCCTTTCTCAGTACCATGGAAACTGCCCACAGCATGTGTACCTCTCATGGCCTCCTAACTCCCCCACTTGAGCTAGATGACAAAGCTACTCAAAAATAAAAATCACTGTCTTGGGTGGGAGTGGAGCTTGGTGGAAGAACATTTCTCTAGCCTATATGTTTGGTTCTTAGTACCACCAGAACAAACACAACAAAACTGTCAAAGCCAACATTGTCAGAGCCTCCAAAGCACTCTGCCACTATAGGCACTAGCTCATCCTTTCCTGCTCTAGTGGGAGGGGAGAGCATTTATCCCCCTTCCGTGTTCAGCTGTCTTTGAAATATCAGGTTTTCCAAAGAGCTCCTGGAGCAAGCTGGACCTGCGACCCAGTGTGCAGGCTTGGAAAGGGAGGATATGGACTAGTTGCTGGTCGGCTAATGCTGTGTATATACTTTGGAGAACTAATCCTTTTCCTGATTGTTTTTTGCAGTAATGAGTATTTAACTCAGGAACCTACATAATTGGCAAGCATTTACTACTGAGCTTCATCCCCACCCACTTTCTTTCTGATTTATCATTAATTCATTAAAAAAAAAAGAGTTCCCCCACCCCGCAAAAAAGTTTCCCAAATCAAAGAGTCAGTGGGCCAGTGTTCTGTTCTGTTCTGTTCTGTTCTGTAAAATTTCCTTCTGGGGAAGAAATATGAGGCCCTCATACCCTTAGGATGCTTAGGGTTATTTTTTAATTAATTAATTTTTAAGTTGACAGACATAATTGTATATATTTTGGTAAAACATATTTTGTTTTATATATATACACACACATATATATATAGTCATGATCAATTCAGAATAAGTTAACAATGGCTCCAAATATTTCTCATTTATTTACCAATAGGACATTTAAAATCTCTTCTCCTTGCTATTCCTATTTATATAGTGTAATATAGTTAATTATCATCATTCTTCTATGAAATAGCAAACCACCGTTTTCTTCCTACCTATGTGGAACTTTGAACCTGTTGATCAATGTCTCACCCTCCCCAGCCTGGCTAACTCTCCATCTACTCTCTGCCCCTAAGCTCGGCTCTTTCAGATTTCATGTACAATATTCATGCTTGTCTTTCCATGCCTGACTTACTTCGTCTAGTATTATCTCCATGACTACCCATGTTGCCACAAATGTAACAGTAATTTTCGTCTACTTTGTTGGGTTCTTTTATCTATCACCCTTCTCTACCCTAATCCCTGCCAACCCCCATAGCACTAGGTAGGAGAGAAAGAAGGTTAGAGGGGAGAAGGGCTGTAGATCTCTTTAGACTACTTCCTGCTGATTAGGAACATCAAGTTCGTAGGGATAAGTCCAATCTTCATCATCAGGATATCTCCAACCAGCAATACAGCAAAACAGCCAATAGCAAACCAGTAATTCAGCAAAAGCAGCAAAATGGCAAATGCAACAGCAGTAACCACCAGCAGCAGCAGCAGCAGGAGGGACCAGCAGCAGAGGAAGCAGCATCTGCCACTGGCCCCTCTTGGGGCTCTCGAATTTATACCCTCTCAAGAGTTCCCAGAATTCCAAACATAAACTACAGCTGGCAAAATTCACACCCCTCCTAGAGTATGAGACAATCATAGTTAGCAGCTGTGGACAATCTGAGGCAGCCCCATGTCCCACACCTGGGATTAAAACAAAACATTCATGTAACATAACTAGGTTTTTTTTTTTAAAGAAACCAAAATTCTCACTACACACAAATGAGTGTTGAGTTCTTTTTATGATTGACTAATATTCCATTGTGTGTGCATCTTATTTATTTTATCTAATCAGCTGATAGGCACTTAATATAATTCTGTCTTTTGACTATTGTGGATACTATTGCTCTGTGCTGGAAATGGCCAATCTATATGCTAAGCAAGCATTCAATTACCTGTCTAGCCCAATGTGTCGTGTCAAGATGCTGAGCTCACACCTGCTGGCTGTGTATCAGTGGGACAGCTGAAGCTGAGCTCACACCTGCTGGCTGCGTATCAGTGGGACAGCTGAATCAGAAGTTCCACTTTTTTGCGTTTGTGGGGGAGACTCAACTAGTAACTGTTGTACTTTCCATTAGACGACATGGCAGCTAGTCTTGGAGGAAGAGGCTGCAGTATGAATGTATTCATCCTTATGAACATGTCTCTGGGCCAAAGATTCTAGGGCACATTCAGGGAGCTGCTTACAGGAAACTCCTACAGAAGTCACCATGCCTGAATAATCATAGCTGAGTGGCCTGATTTCCCATGGCCTGAGCAGAGAGGCCAAAAAGGCAATATTTACACACCTGATTAGATCTTTCCAGCTCCCCAATCCCCAAATACACATGATCTGGAAGCAGCAGACAGGGCATGTCCTACTTCTTTCATGCTTAGGAACAGTTCATAGTATATTTGAAAAGTGATTGTAACTTTTTGGGTTTTTTTTGAGATGGAGTCTCCTGAGTGAAAGCAGCTGCCCCACCCCACCCCACCCCCGTCTCAACCTCCTCAGTAGCTGGGACTAAAACTATACACTACCATGCCTGGCAAAATTGAGATTCAAATCACTTTTTTTGCCTCTGGAATGAATCCAATGCAGACTGCCTGCACAGTGCTCCTCTGATTGGAACAGATTGTTTCCCACTGTTGCCTGGACACCTGTGGGGAGCAAACTGGCTCAGAGAAACATCAAGGAAACCTGCTGTGTGCAGGTGGAGTAGTCTTCTGATGCTCTCTGGGATGTTAGCAACAGCTTTTCACATACAACTTCCTATAGCCTTCAACTAATTGGATGAGGCCTGCCCACTTTATGAAAAGGTTGTGTTACTCAGCATCTACGTTCTTAATTGTCCATAAGGTCTTTTAAAACTATGTTTTATGTTTCACAGAAACATCCAGGCCCACGTTCAGCGTGAACTACACGTAGGCTAGCCCAGCGAGCACGGAAATCAATCATCCAAAGGTTTGTTCCCATTTCTGAGATCCGAAGGCTGCAGCAAGGGAGGGTGGACCAAGTAAGCGCTTCATTTCTGTCCAGGATGCCCTCCCTCCATCACCAGCAGATTGAGGCAGAGCACACTGATGCTCTTGCCAGTAGACACACTGATGCTCTGCCGGTAGACCCAGTTCCCAGCCACCATGGGGCCTGGCTTCTTGAGAAGTGGGTGGTTCTAGGGAATATCCCTGAGAGTCTGAGTCAAGGTGTGAAGAAAGATGTCTCCAAGTCTCAGCCATTTAGATGCTGTAAGATATGCAAGGCCTCTTCTTAGGTTTGGGCGTGTGGTGCTAGAGTGCTGAGCCGTGTAGGACCATCTGGACTGACAGTCTCTGCATGTCCTCCTTTCAAGACAATGCTGCCTCCCTGTAGCCAAGCCTGCTGACAACATCACTGACTGCACAAATGGAATCTGTGTCCTGTCAGCTGTATTCTCTGCTAATACAGAATATTGACATTTTCAGGGGCCCCTCATCTCCAAACACCAGGAAAGATCCACTCTCCTCCCCTCTTCCTCTCTACTCCCTAGAGAACTCATTCTGGGCCTATCAGACACCAGATTTTTCCACCACTTCCTGTAAGTACCCATTGAGCATCTCAGGCTCCCACCAAGCATCACCACTGTGCATGCTCAGAACCTGCTGGTGCCCAAGTCCCTGTGTCCAGATGCCTTTGTCGTTGGAACTTTTACTACCATCACCCCCCTTCCAGTGACACATGCCTAGCCATGAGATGATGCAGCAATGTAGCCTGACCATGTGTTGTTCCAGTGACTAAGGTTTTCCCTGGGTCCAACTTTGTGTGCCTGGTACCTCCCAGGCAGGGAGCCGCCTACACTGTCCACTTTCTTTTGGTCTGGTCTACGGTTAACCAGATGTGCCCAGCGGCCCTGAATGTCAGAACAGGACACTCCAGACTCCAGTGGGAAGGCAGACTCAATGGCAACGTGTCCTCCCACCCTTTTGTAACACAGAGAGAAATCACATCTATAAGTGTGGATATAATGGAAGCTAACGTTACTTGGGGGTCTCCCTGATGATGTTGCTGGAGAAGGAATATGCATCAGGACTTACTGTTAGGTTTCAAGCCTGGGACAAAGGCTGAGGTGCCTGTTTCGACATATCAAAATAGACCTGGCTC
Source organism: Mastomys coucha (assembly GCF_008632895.1). Lineage (NCBI taxonomy): Eukaryota > Metazoa > Chordata > Mammalia > Rodentia > Muridae > Mastomys > Mastomys coucha. The sequence continues at coordinate 42,877,672 of NW_022196915.1, forward strand.
CAGATTTTCCCTGCATCCCTCAGTCTCTACCTGCTACCAGGCCCTCCTGGATGGCATACCCCCTCCTACCCTAAATTCTCCAGCCCAGTGGGCTGGGCTGCTCTTCCCTATATAGTCCAACCATTCTGGCTACCTGCTCTCTTTGTACCTTTGGGCCTCCTGACTGCTACACCTGACTCCCCTCTCGCCACATGGCACAGCTCAGCCTCCTGGCCATGTCCACTCTGGCTCCTCTCTCTCTTATATCTATAATAAACCACCTCCTCCACCATACCTACAGACAGTCATATTTCCTTTCATTTCCTTTTCTTTCTTTTATTTTTATCCAATTGGTGCTGAAACCCGGGACCAGACATGGCCTTTCCTTTTTATTTCTTGCTTCATTTCATTCACTTATAAAATGCTTTCTAGAAATGTGAAGAATATGCTTGCTCATAGAGGACAGGACGTATCGGCTGGGACAATTGTCACTGTTGGTGAGACGTGCTCCGTGCCTCACATGGTCTTTGGAGATAAAACTGACTATATTGACTCAGAAATCCACAGCCCCTTCTCCTATGAACAAGAGAGGCCCTCCATTAGGAAGTGGCTATGAGATGCCTTAATCCACAATTCAAAGTCACAACAGCAAAGCAGCATCCTATTGTAATTAGATACAATAAAATCAGTGCAAAGGCGCCCAGGAGTAGCTAGAGTTCTCCAATCAGCAAATGTTAAATCTAAAAAGGTTGTTTTCTGTAGGAGTTTGATGTGTGTGTGTATTTGCATATACATGTGTGTATGTGTGCATGTATGTATGTGTGTATACGTGTGAGTGTGTGTGCTTTCACATATACAATGCTGAATCACTGAAAAGGAAAGAAGAGAGAGCAAAGAGGGAGGAGAGGGAGATAGAAAGAAAAGAAAGAAGCATTCTACTTGGCCTCCAGGAGCATACACCTTGGGAAAACAACCCATTTAAGTGCTCAGAGGAGCCAAGGTCCTAAAGCCTCGCTCTTGAAAAAAAAGCAGATAGTGAGCTGTACACAGAAGAAGCAAGTCGGAAAAGAATAAACATGTTTCCAAGTCATATGTGTGCTTAGAAGCAGGGGAACAGCAGCAGCTGCAGCTTGTTTCTTTTTGATCTAGTAGTAGATCACGTTTGTGTGTGTGTGTGTGTGTGTGTGTGTGTGTGTGTTAATTGTTTAAGTGTTTGGTAGCTCTTGGTTCTTTTGCTGTTTGCTAGCTTGCTTGCTTAAGGCTTGTCTCTCTCGCCTAGATTGCCCTTTGTTTGAAGAGAAAAGGGAGAATTTGTCACATGGCGTTCTAGATCTGGGGGCGATCATCACTAGAGTCTGAGTGATTCCAGGTGGCCTGCTGGACTGTGATCTCATCCCTTTATCAAAAGCTGCGCCGGTCACAGGATGTGCGCCCCCTACCGTTTGTCTCTGAGAACTAAACACGGGTATAGAGACCGCACCAGATACCCACAGCTAAATTCTGAGACCCACGAATCTCTGCATGGGTGGTAAGAAAGTTCTGTTCTGCCTAAAGTGATGGCTACTAATGAAATTTTCAAAACTTTACTCCTGCGCTCACTCACAGTGATAATCTTGCACCTGTGAGCTCATGTGAGTAAGGCTTGGTGAAAAGAGAAACCCTAAAAGTGTTTGTTGTTATAGTTGGCCTGGCTACCTGCAGACCTGGAGGTTCGGCAATGATCCCAGATGTGCCTGCAGACAGCCAAGTGGTGAAGGACTCACACCTCTGGCATCCGCAGGGAGGAGGGGAACTAGAGTCAGTCAGCAAATAAAAATGCCTGACGCCCAGTTAAATGCTCATTTAAGTTAAGCAATGCATAATTTTTTAAAAAGAACAAAGGTGTCCCTTCAAGTCCATATCCCTAACACAGAAGCTAGCTCCAATTTGATAACTGCTCGCAAAGGACAAAAATTAGTTTTCTTCAATGGAGTCTTACTGAGTGTACACACAACAAACTCAATGGTATTTTTTGAAGTTTTTTATTTTGTTTTGCTTTCCATCTCAAATAATGCTTTGCCTGGCCTTTTTTTTTTTTCCTTCCAGGTCTTTTGCTTATATATTATGTTTTCCGATTTTGTGTGTTTATGGGATTCCTGTGTGTGCCAGTGTGTGTCTCTGTGTCTGTATGTTTCTTTCGGATATTTTTTCCTATTTTTTTCTATTTTCAGTTGCCCGTGTTTTCTAATAAGAGAGAAAGAAAGGGTGTGGATTTAGGAGGCTGGGAGGATCTGGAAGGAGTCTGGAGAGGGGAAACGGTGATCAGACTATATAGCATGTGGGGTTGATCCATTTTTAATTTAAAAAGAGAAGGATGTCCCTTGCGATATATGAGACACACTCAAAACGTCTTCCTTGTTTATGTGCCAGGCAAGCCCAGTGGGCATCTGTGTTTTACCTGGCGATCATAAAAGAGTGAAATGATGAACAGGCATGAGGAGAAAGGCCACACCAGAAGCTGGGGAGGTTTCAGTGCCTAGAGTCTGTTGCCTAGACGTGGATGATGAACGGCATAGCCACTAGACTTGGTGTGGTAAGCAGCCCCACAGAGACCTCGAATGAGTATGCCTCGTTTGGGGCTCTTCTGGCTGAACCAGATCCCTGACATCTTTTCAGGACTCAACTGAAATCCTTCCAACTTGAAAACTCTTGTTTAGGAAGAACTGTGAAATGTGTTTTCTGATCATTAACATCTTTGCCCTTAAATCCCCAAGGACTCAAACCTAAGGCATTGATACGTATAAATTTAACATCTTTGCTCTTAAATCCCTAAGGACTCACACCTAAGGCATTGATATGTATAAATTTAACTGATCCTGAATCTGGGCCTGCTTTTCCATCTCTGTTGTTTTTCTATTATGCAATTATGCTGGTTGCTGTTAGTGAACATGCATCATGTTTACGTAGCCAGTGGCAAGAGGACACAATATGATCAACCACAATAAGATCACCCATAAAACACCCAAGTATGTTCCCATGTGTGGACTTGGACAGAATGTCCTGCGGTTGCACAGGACCCTTCCTACTTCCAACCTCTCTAGAACCAGGAAGCACTTCGGGAGCTGGACCGGTGTTGCCTGCCTGCATGAATGGGACATCTGCCACCACCCTTTCTCAGGTGGACCATCCAATAAGATATGTAGCCGGGCGGCTCCCAATTGTGTCTTAATAGTGTACTCCCTCATTTCCTTTCTTCATTTCCTCATGTTTGTTTACAAAGCACCTGAAGTCCCAACCGAGTCTCTAATCCTCCTCTCGATAATGCTGTGACACTCTCCAGGCATTCTTCTGGATCAGCAAGAGCTGAGCCTAGATCTGGAGTAAATGGCCCCAGGTCGCCTGCTGCATTTCTTCTCTTTCTCACTTTCAAGAATAAGTTTTGGTTATTTTGAAGTCCTATTGCCAGATACATTCATGTGAGCGATGCAACCTGAGAGGAGCTGCCAACATCTTGGGTGGCAGCTGCAATCAAGAAACTCCGGCCAAGGCTCATTATCCTTCTGTTTAAGAGTGGCCACAGGAAGTACTTGGTGGAATAGTGGGCAGAACCTCTCATCTGTACGAACGCGTCACCAACTTGCCCCACTCCCCGAAGCATGCCTGAATTAATAGAGACGTTATTGTTACGGTTTCTTTCTTCCTGCTCATCACATTCATCATAATATTTTGCTTTCCACATCAAGTATTGTCCTGGGGCTAATGAAGCTTTGCATATTTGCTTACAGGAGTATCCTGGCTTCCATTTTCCCACATTGTATCAGTAAATGGAGCATGCATGCCATTGGCAGCAACAAATGCACTGAAATTCTTTAAGAACTCAAAAGTAAAGGGGTGGTGTTGACACACAGTTGGGTCTTGAGGACTTAAACATCAGAGGCATTGTAGGGGCTGGCATGATAAGGGTCCAGTCCAGCCCTTTCTTGTTCCTCGTAACCCTTGTGACCTGGTTGTCTCTGGCAGTGAAGCAGCAGAGACTGAATTTCTGAATCAGATTGACGAGAAGGAATATTTGTTGTACATGAATATAAATTTGGGGTATTTGAAAGAGGAGGCAGCCTATCCTAATCAGTCTCTTTCAATGTGGGAGCAGTAGCCTCCTGCTAAGATATGTCTAGAGAAACTTCCTCTTCGCAGTTCTCCTGGAGTGGATCCAAGCGGTACCTTACTGCTCGCAAAATAATTGGCAGGGATTATTTATCTCCTTTCCCATGGGCTGTTTTACATCGGTTCCTATACATTTCCAGTTTTCAGCATCTATGGATCCTTGTTTAGGAAAACAAGGCTTACATTTTACAGTTGCTTGTACAAAGTTGCAGAGCTATTGCTCTGAATATCTTGTCCCTTTGGATCTTAAAAACTATCTCAATAATTGTATAAAATGTTTTGTCAAAGAGAACTGAGGTGAAGAACCCATGATTATTTTCTTCTTCTCTCTCACTTAGAGTTATGATTCCTTGGATGAGAAGACTGGAAATCCTACCCCCTACTTCTATTTATAGAAACATTTCCTTACCTTCTTTGAGGTTTGACCCCTTCACATCAGGCACCAGTTGTGGGTGGGGAGGGGTCTCTGCAAACTCCAGGACAGACAGAGTAATGATCTGAATGAGACAAGAAGTCCCGTTGAACAAGACTCAATGGCTGACGTTGGTTCATGTTCTAGAGTCTGCTTCTGGGCAGTTTATTTTAGGCATATTTAAGCATAGCACAATTTTGGCGGAAGTGTCCTGATGGTAAACAACTCAATCCTGCTTGTATACAAAGCTTATGAAACTTTTAAATTGAAACTCTTTACAAAGTACATATGACCTCTTTCATAAAGATGGATTCCACTGACTGAGAAACTCAGAATAAAGGTCTAGGGGAAACAAGTGCTAGGTAAACATAATGGTCTTGGAGACTGAGCCTGGTATTAGAAATAGCACAGAGCACCAGGATATTAGCCACCCCTACTCCCAGCCTTCTGGGGGGAAATGAGTTATACATCCCTTCAATTGAAGAGACAACACTGTGTGTTTAACATTCCCAGTTTCCCTAGTGCTTATCTGTGCACAAGGACCTCATGTTGTCTACAAGGTTTTAGTCCTCCTCTCAATGGTGCTTTGACATCTCCAGGAATCCTTCTGGATCAGCAAGAACTCAACCTATGTCTAGAGTAAACAGCCCCAGGCCACATGCTGCATTTCTTCTCTTTGACCCACCTTCAAGAGTAAGTTTTGGTTAGTTTGAAGTTGTGGTTTCACATATCTTCACAGAGTCAGACCAACTTACTTCATGCCGACTTTAATCGTTGAACAAGCATGGACAATTATTCAAAGTACATCAAAGAAAAAGAGATGGCCAAGATAGTGAGGAAATCACTATATGTGCCTAGCTTGTTGCAACCCTTGACTGAAGAAGGTCAAGGTTATTCTTGTAATATAACCCAAAACCTGTGGTGGAAATGTTCTTTGGCATAGGGGAAGATTTAGGGGTGGCCCCTCTGCTGAAAGGCAAGGAGGGGGCACCTTCTGATAATCTCGCTGCAGCTGAGGACATAACTGCTCCATGAACCCAAGATGTTTTGGAAGTAATTCAAAGCTACTGAGAGCTGTGCATGTAAGGATCAAAGAAACAGACCTCATGCACCTGGGCATGGGGAAACAATATTTACTGTAAGTTAATGAAGAAGTGGGCATGCTTTACCATGAGAAAGTGCTAA
>NW_022196915.1:42883401-42888816 GCF_008632895.1 Mastomys coucha
CATCCTTCCTATACAACTTATCCTCATGTTTTATGGAAGGATCCTTTAGATAACTCATTACATGGCCCAGATCCAGTTTTAATACGGGGGCAAGGGTATGTTTGTATTTTCCTTACAGATTCTCCTAATCTTTGGTGGAAACCTGAAAAGTGTGTCCAGCATGCCAAAAAGCAAAACAGCAAAACTGAAGGCGAAGATGCAGAGAATGACCATTCGCCCCAGGGTGAGGAGAAATAACAGAAAGCATCTTAAGAAGCAGTTGGCTGTCTTGGCTCTTGTTCTCAGCATTTTATGGGTTCTCCAGTTTACAACAAAAGATGAAAGATTTATTAAGAGTTTATCTTTTTGATTCCCTTCTTTACATGATGTTGTTTCTTTTGAAATAGAGATTGTATTGATTTTATTTGTTATTTTAGTGTTTTTATCCATAATGCCTTGCTGTATGCGCATAATCATTAATCGTTTAAATAAAACCACGCTGGAAGTGAAAAGGATGAAAATGCATGCTAAACAAGATGAACTTCCAATAAAGATTTTTTAATAAAATAAAAAAGGATGAAATGTGGTGGAAATGTTCTTTAGCATAGGGGAAGATTTAGGGGTGGTCCCTCTGCTGAATGGTGGAAATGTTCTTTGGCATAGGGGAAGATTTAGGGGTGGCCCCTCTGCTGAAAGGCAAGGAGGGGCACCTTCACATAACCTCCCTGCAGCTGAGGACATAACTGCTCCATGAACCCAAGATGTTTTGGAAATAATTCAAGGCTACTGAGAGCTGTGCATGCAAGGATCAAAGAAAAAGACCTCATGCACCTGGACATGGGGGAAAAGTATTTACTGTAAGATAATGAAGAAGTGGGCATGCTTTTACCATGAGAAAGTGCTAAGAGATTGTGCTACATGATTGTTGTTAAATTCTATTTTTAGTCTTACTGTGTTTTACTATAAAGATTTCTCGCATTAAAGTTTATTGCCATTGCCAGCAGAGTGGTGGTCCTCTTGTTCCCATTCAGTTGCCCTCTCTACTTCAGCCTCACCCTTGTTGGCTGTCTCCGACAAAAACCTAGCCTGGCATGGTCATCTCAAGCATTAGAATGTGAGGAATAGGTGCTTTATTAGCATCCTTGGAAAAAGAACCACAGTCTGAAATTCTGCTTTATTTAATTCCCTTGGATCATCGCTTAAAATTGACCTCTCTTATGCTAGTAGATGAACTAGTAACATATACACTAGAGGGACCATGCCTCTTATGATATTCTCTCCCATGGTTCTTAGAATAGCTCAGCTCACCTTAAGAATGGTGCATAAACGTACATTTACTGTGGGCACGGAAAGGGGGAATCACCTCGACTTTCCTAAGCTAGCTGAGTACCATTTGCCTTTTGCCTAGTTTCATTTCAAGACTCTTTTTGTTTTAGTTTCACTGGACAGTATCTAATTCTGTAACTTGGGCTGTTTTGGAACTAACAATCCTCCTGCCTTGATCTGTGGAGTCCTGGGGTTCTGAGTATGTGTCATCACCTGAGCTTCAAAGATTCTTAATAAAGCAAGCTATACCTACTACAGTCTCCGTGTATTCATAACCTACCTTGTTGCTGTAGCAAAAGGCCTGACAGAGGCTATTTAAGGAGGAAGAAGGGTTTATTTTTGCTCCCGATTTCAGAGTACAGTCCACTGTAGCAAGAGAGTCAGGTTGGTTGGAGAGTGGGGCAGCAGGCCACGTTGCATCTATAGCCAGGAGGCAGTAATGAGCGTGTGTGCTCAGCAGGTTTTCTCTTTTATTTCAGTCCTGGATCCCAGTCTATAGAACGGTGCTGCACACATTTATGGTAGTCCTATCTCAGTTAACCTAGTCTAGATAATCTCCCACAGACAGGCTGGGAGGCTTGTTTCCATAGTAATTCTAAATTCTTTTTTTAAAAATATTTATTATATGTAAGTACAATGTAGCTGTCTTCAGACACCCCAGAAGAGGGCATCAGATCTCATTACGGATGGTTGTGAGCCACCATGTGGTTGCTGGGATTTGAACTCAGGACCTTTGGAAGAGCAGTCAGTGCTCTTAATCGCTGAGCCATTTCTCCAGCCCTCTAAATTCTATTCAGTGACAAAATTAACCATCATGCTCAGGTATGCTTGTGGTGGTTAACTTGGATTGTCAACTTGATGGGATTTAGAATCGCTATGGTAACAAGACTCTGGGTATGTCTGTGAGGGGTTTCCTGGATTAGGTTGGGAAGATCCATCCTAAATGTGGCTACACTATTTCACAGCCTAGGTTTCCAAACTGAATAGAGTGGAGAAAATGAGCTAAGGACATGTGTATGTTCATCGCTCTCTGCCCCTGACTGTGGACTCAGTGTTTGAAAAATGACCCTGATCCTCATGTTGAAATTGGTACCCTCAAACTATAGTCTAAAACAAGCACTTTCTCCTTAAGTTGCTTTTGCCAGGTATTTTTTATCCAAGATAGAAAGAAAAAAAGTAACTAAGACAGAATTAGTGCCTAGAAGTGTGTCTGGATAAAGCTGGCCATGGTGTTCTTAGGCCTTTGGAATTGCTTCACAAGGAGGAGTATGGAAGGAGTTGGAGCTTTGAGCTGGAAAAGCCCTAGAGCACTGTAAGCAGAATAATGGACTATTTTTGTGGGGAGGGAGGGAGATTGAAGTTCAGAACGCTGAGAGAAATAACAACAGTAGAGACCCTGGTCACGGAGTTTCAGAGAGCAAGGGCTCTGTCATGAACGGGGCTAGAGGCCATTCACGTACTGTTCTGGCAATGAACTCTGCTCAGATCCTGAGTATTTGACATTGCATTTAAAGATGGAGGACTGATTTGTTTGATGGAAGAAACATCAAAGCAGAAGAGTATGCCTGCTGTGGAAAGGGTATTGCTTACTGCATTTATCCATGTTTACAGTGGAAAAAAAAGTAAACATTTGGGCAGAAAAGTTAGGGTCTCACTAATCTACAGTTTTGTGAGGAAAGAAGCATACTCAAGCTTAAAGTTACAGCCAAGGCAGGTGCTATAAAAGGGGGGGGGGGGCATGATTGCTAACGGGAAGCCTGTCACCCTGCACTGGGGCAATAAGAAAAGTGTCCTGAGGACAAGACCCTAGTATCAAACACTCCAACTTATAAAAATATAAAGTTCTTTAAGGGGAGAAAGCCACCTCAATGGAGAATGAATCCAAAGGGGTTCTCTGGCCAATTAAAAAAAATAATGGCTCCCCAGAGTCAGCGTGGGGACCCACAGCAGCTAATGCCATGCACTGATATAAGGGCGCCAGGTCTGTCTGGAGCTGGTAGCAGAACTTGGCAGCATCATCCATGTGGGATTGCTTTTGTAAGCATGAAAGATACAAGATTGAGGGTTTTATGGACTCTTGCCTCACAGTTCCAGGAAGTTTCTGAGGCCAGGTAATGTGAGGCAGGGCTGGAGTTCATACAAGGAAGCCCTGCCAGGCCACTGAGGGATGCTGTGAAGGTAAACATCACGGGATACTGGAGATGCTGAGACCGTGGGATGTCAGCTGAGGAAAGTTGCAGGCATGGAGTGGAACTGGCCCAAGAGAGAGGCTGTGTGTGCTGTGAACAGTAGAGCTGAAAGCACAGGGCTGCCCAAACTTTGTGGAGCACAGATTACTCCGTCCTGATCCCTGGATGCCTCATGTGGAGCTGTAGGAGTTGGTGTTTTCCCTGCTGGGCTTCAGCCTCACTTTGGTCCAGTTTTTCCTTGCTATGCTCTGACTCTTTCCTTTCAGAATAGGAATGTTTGTTCTCTGCCACTGCATAGGGAAAGTATGCAACTTGTTTTTATTTTATAAGACACACAGGTAAGAGATTTCCTTGAGTCTTGGATGAGACTCAGACTTTGGACTTTTAAACAGTGTTAAAACTGTTAAAGACTGTGGGTATTGAATATACTTTTGTGTTATAAGATGGCTGTGAACCTACAGGGCCAAGAGATGGAAGGTTGTGAGTTAAAAGTGGTAGGTTTGAGTGTCAAGTTGACAAAAGGTGGAGTTGTGACAGTTGATCTGGATTGTCATCTTGATAGCATTTTGGAATCACCAGGGAAATGAGCCCCTGGGTATGACTTTGAGGAGTTTTCTAGATTAGGTTAACTGAGGTAGGAAGACCTACACCAAATGTGCTGGCCCCACTCAGGGCTGGGTTCTCAGGCTGAATAGAATAGAGAGGGCAAGTTGGCCACTGGCACCATTCTCTGTCTCCTGAGGATACAACTCTGCCAGCTGCCTCAATCACCTGCCACAATGGGCTGTATCCCTAAAAGCTGAATCAAAATATGCCCCTTCTCCCTTCAGTCACTTTTGGGAAGGTGCTTTGTCACAGCATCAAGGAAGTAATTAATACAATGCTATAAAGTACCTGTAGCACTGTAGGAGAGAACCAACTCCCACCAGTTGTCCTCTGACTTCCACATAACATACACAAATGCACAACCAAACTTGCTGTAGTGATGTGAATGAAAATGGTCCCATAGGCTTACAGGGTGTGGCACTATTAGAAGGTGTAGCCTTGTTGGGGTGGGCGTGGCCTTATTGAAAGAAGTGTGTCAATGGGAGTGGGCTTTGATGTTTTCGATGCTCAAGTCAGGCCCAGTGTCTCACTCTGTCTTCCTGCTGCCTGCTGATCTGGATGTTGAACTCTCAGCTACCTCTCCAACACCAGGTCTGCCTGCATGCCACCATGCTTCCTGCCATGATGATAATGGACTAAACCTCTGAACTGTAAGATAGCCCCAAGTAAATGTTTTCCTTTATAAGAGTTTTGTGGTCATAGCATCTATTCACAGTCATAGAAACCCTAAGACACTCCTTCATACAAAAAGTAAATAAATAAAATGAAAAGTCACATGACACATAGCTGTAATCCTAGCATTTTGGTAGAGAGATCAGATGTTCAAGGCCATCTTCAGCTACATAGCAAGGTTGAAGCCATCCTGAATATGAGACACTATCTCAACAATAAATAAATAAAAATTAAAGAAGCATTCATATTACAATCATTTTCCAAGTACTTCTTAGTTAAGTCAAAGATGGTGGCACGTATCTATAGTTCCAGCTACTCGGGAGGCTGAGGTAGGATTACTTCAGTCCAGGAGTTCAAAGTCAGCCAAAGAAGCATAGTGAGAGAAACCTTGTCTCAGAGAGAGAGAGAGAGACAGAGAAAGAGAGAGAGAGAGAGAGAGAGAGAGAGAGAGAGAGAGAGAGAGGGAACTTTTATTTTTTGAAAAAAAATACCTTCTGGGGATAGAAGGGGGGAATGCCAAGAGGTATAATGCAGAAGACAAATAGGATAAATAGTTCCAGAGAGTTAAGCACAACACAAGGTCTACAGTTATAATACTGTGTGTTGAAAAAGCTGCTAAGAGGGTAGCTTGGGGCTCTTACAA
>NW_022196915.1:42888826-42931092 GCF_008632895.1 Mastomys coucha
AAAGGATAATGATTTGAGAAGGTGGATCAGTTGGCGTCTAGTAAATCTTGCTGTGTATATCAAAACATCATACTGTACACTTTAAATATGATTTATTTTAAGCCAGGTGTAATGGCTGACACCTATAACTCCAACACTTTGGAACCTGAGGCAGAAAGCTCATAGCAAGTTCAAGGCCAACCCTAACTACATAGTGAATTAAGAACCAGCCTAAGATACATGAATTTGCTGATGTTGTTTTAAACAAATAAATAGCAATAACAACGCAGGCATACACACACACACACACACACACACACACACACACACACACACACACCACATGCATGCATGCAAAACCAAAACCCCAAACCAAGTGGCAGAGAATAAACACTGAGTGTTTATATGTCCCAGGAGCACTGTATTTCAGGACTCTATCTACAAGGAGGAAGAGTCCACTATGTGGTAAGCCCGTTGGCTCCGCTGAGCCCCTGATAGCCTCTGAGCAGCCCCAAGCAGGACTGTGCTGACGTCTACGAGCCACTTCCTGAACAGCAGCCTACTTCCCTGGCAGGATGTCCATGTGCCAATCTTGGCATTTCCTACCATGAGGAAATGAGGAAACAATATAGAGATTTATTAGGCTGCAGCTTTGTTTTGCTTTTGTTGTTTCCATTCTCATTTCAATGCCAGGCAGTGCTGGTCAGCAGAGAAATGCTTGCCCGGCCATAGCCTGGCACACTGAGCAGATGCAGGTGTGTGGGGAGGGTTTGGGTGGGGCCAGCCACTGTGTAGGAGAGGAATCCACAGACAAGGAGAGAGCCAGTGGGCAGGAGAGGCACCGGCCTGTCCGGATGTGAAACAGGAGGTAAAGCTTCCCCTTCCATCATCACCTGGGCTCTTTTCCCTGTACATTTGGATCTTCACAGTCACACCTCATGGCCAGCTGGTGAACAGCCCTCTACACGGGCCTTAGCTGGGGTGAGGGAGGGGGGTTCAGGGCACCCAGAAGCCTAAATCGCAGAGCTTGAACTCAGCTGCTCTTTCTGTCTTTCATCTACCTTTTCTGGAGAGTGCTGAGTGATAGGGAAAGAAAGAGAGTGAAAACCAAGATAGCCAAGTAATACAAAAAAAAAAAAATCATCCCACTTTTTTATTGTGATGACAAAATACATGAGGCTGGATGATTTATAAAGATGGGAGGCTTAATTCAGTTCATTGTTCTGGAGGCTGCACGTGGTGATGGTCATGGATTCTCCACAGAGAACCAAAGGAGCACAAGATATTACGTGGCAAGAGGGGGCATCCAATAGGCAAAGCCAACTGCTTTGTGTGGCAGATTCATTTTCCACATTCATTCATTAACTCAACAACCCTTGAATTGGCTAATCCACTCATAAGGGCAGGTTCCTGATGATGTAATCACTTCTTAAAGGCAATGTCTGGCCCCATTCGTGTTTTGTTTATTTGCTTGATGGTCTTCCTGTAGAAAGGGGTAACACTGTGCCACTAAACTACATCCCTGGCCTAGACCCTGCCTCTTTAGTTAGACCTTCCAAAGAGGATTAAATTTCAATGTGACTTTTGAGGAGGGCATTTAAAACATATCCCTCCCCTCAGAAGTTTCTTTTCTTTAAACTATTAATGGCTTTAGACCATACTATTTAGTTTTAAATTGTTTTCTCTCATGCCCAGTATTATTTCATGTTCAATACATTTTAGCTCTTCTTCAACTCAACAATAATCTCTATAGAATAACACAATTTGCATGCTGTCATCCCATGTCTAGTAAGACTTCAAAAGATATTGAATGTGTAAATTAAGAAGGTCAATCTAGGAACATGTGTATATCTCACAGCAGTCTGTCACATCATTTGTCAATGAGACTGGTGGCCGAAGAGGCCCTCAGCATAGGTGGGGTTCTTTTAAAAGACAGGAGACCCAGCCTCAAACAGAAGATCATCTATCATCTGTGGGCTGAGAAGATGTTCCTGGGCAGCTTATGTTCCTTCAAAACCAGACCATCGGCAAAAGGCTATCAGAGCTAGGGTTCTTAGAGCTCCTCTGCCAGAATACCAGACTACAAAGAGGAGTTTGTGCCTAAGGGGAAATCCAGTACCTGGACCTATAGGTAAGGTGCTTGGGTCACAGTTATCTGAGGACTGCTCTCCTCACAACGAAGAGGGAGACTAGAAGCATCATGCCCACCCCCCTTTTGATAGAAATCAAGACTTCCAGATATCACATGACACCAGGGACTGCCCCAAGGGCCAAGGCAGCGGCAGCAGGAACTAAGACTGTCCCTGGCAGAAGTCAGGAGCAGTGAGGGACCCAGCAACTAGGCAGGACTTCATCTCTGTAAAACCCAGGAGGTACCAAAGAACCTGACTGGAAACAGTTGTCAAGTTTGATGTTATACTACACACACCCCCAATTGTCTCGGACAGATACAACCAGCCACCTTCTAAATACTCCAAATTCTATTTTTAAAGCCATGTCTGCACTTCGAATCTGGGTTTGCTCTTGAAACCCCACAATGACCTTGAGCCAGGGACATCTCTCTGGGGTCTTACTTCTCCAGCCTATGTTGTCCCAGAGTTAAGGGCTGGCCAGCACAGCTGATAAATAAAATAAAGGTCACCTGCAGCACCACCCCTCAGACCCCAAGCAAATGGTGGAATAGCCGTTTCACATAGATTCCGTGTTTCCTTCTTATCTGCAGTTCTTTCTTTTGAATAACATCCCCCCACCCCACCCCCACCCCGGAGGAAGCGGAGAAGGCAACAGAGAGCTCTCCAGAAGTCCGCTGTGGCTCCAGTCTGTGTTGGAACATAATATCCCCTCGTAGTCTAAAGATAAATCTAGATATCCCAGCCAGTCTTCCCAGCCCTTAAGATTGAAGAAGCTGGACTCAGTTTTGCTCCTGGCCCACAGTAGGAAAACCTTAGATTTCAAGTTTTGCCCTTTCTGGTTGCAGGAAAAAGGGAGGACAGGCAGGAGGTAGTTAAGACTGAAGCAAGTGTGAGCAGTATTTTGGAGAACTGAGCTATCCATCTGTGTCCCCTAAACCCTGGCTCTGCAACCCTCTGCCTGCTCCTCCTAGGAGTTCTGATCTAACCTTCCTAAAGCCCCTGCACCACCACCCCAGATCCCCTTATACTTCCAATATTGTTTCAAAACTCCAGATTTTTATTTCTTTTCTGGATCTTTACAAAGTAATTTGGCTACTCATTAAAGTCTTTGGCGGTTGGCCCAGACTGCTCCGGAGTCTCACTTATCTAAGCAAATGCACTCTAGAATTGGTATTTATTGCCCAGTCACCTTAGAGAGATACTTGCTGCTAGAAACTGCAGTCCTCCACCCCACCCTCATTTACACATTTTTAATAAATTCCTTTATTGGTAAGGAAACTGCATTTTTTTTTTAAAGAAAGTGGGTGTGGATTTTCATAAAAGCTCCATAGGGCGTGGATGTGCCCAGGGCTAGCAGGAGCCCGGGGTCCAACTGACTGACAGTGGCGCTTGCACGGGGGCTGCACGCACCTGGCGCGTGCCACTGTTGTTGTGCAACCGGCTGGACCTGGTCTCCAAACAGGCCCTAAGACAGACCCCGCGTCCTCCAGCCAGGTATCAAGAGGAGCCCCCACCTTAGATCCTCAGATCCCTGGCCACCAATCCTACCCCACCCAGACTTGCGTGTCCTCTGGCTTCCTACCCCTGGGACGTCCCCGGTGCAGTGAGCTGCGTCGCCCCAGGTACGTGGGCGGAGCGCGCGGCATTTAAGGCGCGCTCCACCTCCCCAGAACAGCGGCTGGCGATCGGCCGCGGAGGTGCGTGCTGGGTCCGGGTTAGCTCCTTGTCTCTGTAACGCCAACATCGTCGCTGTCACGCCAACATCGTCGCTGTCACTGCTCTGGGACCCGGACCTGCACACCGCCGCGGCCAGGACCGCCGCCACCAAAAGATCGAACTTGTCTCTGCGAACCACAGTCCAGCGCGCCACTAAAGCAACGCGCATCCTCACACCTACCGGGCTCTCCTCAGAACTCCAGCATCTGGTGTCTTACATTGTTTGCCAGCGGGTTGGACCACCAGCCACAGTATGCACCGGGTGCGTGATATCTCCACGTTTAGTGGGGACCTTAGACGAGCATCGGGAAGCACAGGAAAAAGAAAAAGAAATGCCTGGTCTTGGGATAATAGGAGGTGGGCGATCTTAACACTGAACTCACTCCCTGCTGCCAAGAATATATATATGGAGCTGGGCGGTGGTGGTGCACGTTTTTTAATCAGCACTTGGGAGGCAGAGGCAAGCAGATTTCTGAGTTCGAGGCCAGCCTGGACTACAGAGTGAGTTCCAGGACAGCCAAAGCTACACAGAGAACCCTGTCTCGGAAGAGAGAGAGAGAGAGAGGGGGGGGGGGAATATATGGTAAAAAAAATTGGGGCAGACAGTGTATAGAAGTTAGTATAGATGCATAAGAAGGGCCCTCAGGGTTGCTAAGCCAGCCGCACAGCAAGCTGCAGTTTGGAGATGACCCTTGGGTTCTGTTGGATGCAAGGTGGTCTGAAAAGCAACGCTTGCAGTGAGCCTATTTAAAACTTCACCGCTTCCTTATGAAGAGAGGTGACACAGACGGTGTGACCCATGGACCAAGGTGCTAGGGAAAAATGATAACTTTCCCACCTACCCCTCCCCCCCACAGAAGGGGTCTCTTGAAAAGATGCTGCGGGGGCTGTACCAGACGAGGCTCCTGTCTCCACAGAGAAGGGATTTTTTTTTTTTGAGGGAAGGATGGAGACTTTCCACAGTTGGTTCTTCCACTTCCTCTCCAGGTGGAGATGAAGGGGCCAGCACTCTTTTTTCCTCTGGGGATCTCCACACCCTCTGAGAGGAACTAGACACCTCCTCAAGAAAACCTATCTGGAGCTAATATTTGCACCTCTGCTTCTCTTCCAGAAAACAGAAATTTATTCTGTAGAGCTCAATGGAACTAAAGATGTCAAGCCGGCAGACCAGAGAGATGACAAAAAGTTCAAGGGAGCGAAGAACAAAGACTCAGAACCCAACAAGAGTCACGAGGAGGAGCTGAAGAAAGAACTTGATCTGGTCAGTCCCCTGAAGGCAAAAGAGTCTGGTACCCCCTCACCAGAGAATTTGTCGCTATAACTCTACTCTGGTAAAGGGAAAAAAAAATGGAGCCAATGGCTTGGAATATCTTAGAAGTACAATCTTCTTGTTGGTTGGTTGGTTTGTCTGTCTGTTTGTTATTAGAGTGTAATGATATCTTTACTTGTTGTGCCCTGTTCTCCTGTGGCCTCCTCTATCCTTGCAGCCAGATTCCTGAGTTCTGGTTGGAGGCAGTCCTAGACAGGACCGGGAGGTTAACTGTAAAACTCAGAGGCAGAGCCCATTCCTCTCATTCACCTTGTGAGGTGTTATGTATTCCTGGAAAAAACTGCACTAGAGGAGAAATGTTGGGCTTGGGTTGCACTATCGTAGTCTCAATCTAAGCCCTTCTCTAGGACTGAGCTGTAATTGGGCACAATCAAGCTATGGAAACTCCCTACCACCACCCCCCACCCCACCACACACACACACCCGCTTTCCCCCATGTAAACTGGGAAACAGTTTTCGAAGTCTGTGAGGAGGCAATGAGCTATGTTTTAGAAGTTAAGTTTCTTTATGGAAGGGTAATATTATACCACTGGGTTATTAAAGCTGATGGCTTTAATGAACAGCTACCTGGGATGTGAAATGTAAGCTATCCTTTTAGGAAGGTCAAAGGGAGCTTGAGGTTGTGCTGGGTTATCCCTGCAGTTCATTGGCAGACCACAAAGCCCTGTGCTTGTTGGGCTACTGCCAGACTTTCGCAAATTCAGGCTAGGTTGCCAATTGTTCACTACTGGGGAACTTGGCATGGTGAGAGCCTCATGAGGAACCAACAAATACTAGACGTCAGAGCTGTTTAACTTTCCTGGAGTGCTTGTTAAACATTTCAAAGAAAACTGTTAGGCTGTTGTATGCATGGCTCCCGGTAGACATTTGAGGACATGGCTCAGAAGTTGGACTAAGTTTAAATCTCAGTGTGACTGACATTCATTTTTCTCTTTCCAAATATCTTTAACCCCAGCACTTAGAAGACTAAGGCTATCACAAGTTCAAGGTCAGACTGGGCTGCATTCTGCTGAGACCTAATTAAAGAGGGAAAACTCAATGCCTATGTGTTAAGAATGTGGATAGGATTAAGTGAGCAAAGAGCTGTACTAGGTAACTCACAAAAAGAATTATATCCTGTGTGCCTCTGACATTTAAGATTGAGACACACCACTTTCCCTTGAGATTGCTACTTGAATATATACCTACTCTCCTATAAGCCTGCTAATTTTTTTAATTTTACGTATATCTTCTTATCTATATTGTGCTTGGGGTTTATATTTTCATAAGCTATATTGCTATGAAGTCCATACTGATGCTTGATATGTGGCACCCCTGCCCTTGAACCTCAATACTGTTTGTGGGCCTCCTAAATCCTGAGGTTACAGGCATTCTGTACGTACAGCCATACAGCTCTGTACTATAATTATGATATGAATATTTATAGAGAAATCATTCCCGTGATCTGAGCCCATTTTCCTGCTTCATTGTAGGAAAAACCCCCTCCACGCTCGCAAGCTCCTCACAGGGTCCTGCAGTTTGTGACATGGTGCTTGAGTACCCCTGAACCTTGATCTCTGTGGCAAAGTAGAGCCTTGGAACCAATCTCTCTGAATGATGAGCCTGTGCTGCTCTAATTCTTAGGAGCTGAGAGTGCAGCCACAGCCACTGCCATGACATGGCCACGGCCGCAGCCTTGCTCCCCCTCTCCCTTCCCTCCTGCTCTCACCCTGCCACGGACCGGGATTTCTCGCGGGGTCCCTGTTCCGCGGGACACGGGATTCTGGCCAGGTGGACACGGGATAAGGCTTTGACAAACAGACTACACACACGGGTGGTGTAAAATCTGAGTGTATTTTTCCAATATGGAGTCAGGTTTTTATAATCCATTCAGAAAGGTTTAAAAAATTCAGATGGTACAATGATCAGAATACATTAAACAAAGTACAGGTACATAGCTCTATGTTAGGAACACAATGAGTCAGGCAGCAAAGTAAATACATGTTAATTTAGCAGGAACTAAACGAGAATTACAATCTGAAAGAAAGCTAGCTCTGGGGAGAATTACCTGGCTCGTAGAAAGTAGAAAAAACAGCTCCTCTTCAGCTTGTTGCTATGGTTACAGGCTGGGTGGGCCCAGGTGAGGTATCAACTAAATTGCCTTTCTGGGCCATCGGGAGCTAGCTCCAGGAAGCACCTGCTAGGCCAGTTCCTAGGAGTGATTCAACTGCAAATCTTCTTGTCTAAGTTAACTAAGAATGAGAATTTCACCTGATCTAGCCCTGGGATAGTTTGCCCATTCTGTAAGCTATTATGCCTTACAATGCTGGAGGCCGTTAGTATCAATGGCTTAACATTCCAAGCCAGGGTTAGGCTAGGAAGTCGGAACATTTGATGAAGGTCAGAAAGCAAAGTCCGAATTTTCTCTTGCTAGCTGTAAGAATATGATATTTTCGTGAGTTCCTAGCACACAAGTACGAAGACATATCTGGGCCACCTCTGAGTTTGGGGTGCCAGGCAACAGTGCGGAGGCAGGAGGCTGACTTTCCTTGAAGTTTTTCACCTCAAATACCGCCATCACGCAGGTGTGCGTGGCATCACCCCACTTTGGCTTTGCTTATCACCTCCAGCCAGTCTCAGAATCCAGGTCTGAATGAAGTATCCAACTAACTCATAGCTACACGATGACAGTTCCAGGGCTTGCATAAGATGGGGGACAGATTGAGGCAAGTAGGCATTCTATTGCTCATAAAAACCAAGGACAGTGTGTGGGTGTCAATGGCACCGTGTGTACTCACGGAGCAGACAAGGGTCCCCTGAACCAGCTACTCACGGCATGGCCTTCTCCCCTCCTCGATAACCTTCCAGGCCCCTCCTAGCCTCAGTGCCACTTCCAGATTTTAAAGTTGGTGGAGTCTTTTGGAATAATGTCATTTACTCTTTCCTTCTGTGAATTTCAGGATGACCACAGACTCAGTAATATAGAATTGGAACAGAAATATGGTACAAACATCATCCAGGTAAGCCATCAGGGGACTGAAGGTCTGGGGGAGCAAGCATCCTGACTGTACAAAAATGAATGCTGATGTGCTCAGGCTGTGGGTGACTTAAGGCCACAGCTGTGAAACTATCCATTTTCTATATGGCTGGACCCTAAGACAAGCCACTCTACCTGCTGGACCTGGAGTACCTGACCCAAGGCCACAGCAGGCTCATCTACTGAGCTAGATGCCCAGGCATAAACAGCAAGGGGAGCTGTGGTCCC
Organism: Mastomys coucha; assembly: GCF_008632895.1. Lineage (NCBI taxonomy): Eukaryota > Metazoa > Chordata > Mammalia > Rodentia > Muridae > Mastomys > Mastomys coucha. The sequence goes on from NW_022196915.1 coordinate 42,897,228, forward strand.
CAGAATGATACAGACCTTCCTTAAGATCATGACCAGAAGTTGCTTTATGAAGTAAAATGGTGCACGGGATTCTTTTTATTGGAGGCTGGGGAGGCCATTGTTAGAAAGTAAGGTCCCAGAGTCTCCATCTCAGGGCCAAAGGTATCAGAGCACTTTAGAACTTTACAAATTCATCACTACAAAAGTCTTGTTTCCTTCTGTGGATTCAAATCCAAGTTCAATTTCAAAGGTTTGAGCCTCTTTTTAAAGAGCATTTGTTTGTTTGTTATTTTTATGTGTATGAGTGGTTTGGGCTGTGCATGTAATGAATGCATCACATGTATGCAGGCAGTATCTACGGAGAGCAGAAGGGGGCATCAGATCCCCTGGGGCTGTTACATATGGCTGCGCATTGTCCTATGGGTGCTGATAACCAAGCCTGGGCAGCCAGTGCTCTTATCCACTGAACTATCTCTCTGGCCAAAATTCAAACCTCTTGGCAGAAAATGAATATTCATTTACATTTTCAAATGTAAAAAAGAAAAAACTTACTATGTGGTTCACTGTGGCCTGGCAGGAGAGGAAACGGGAGTAGGCAATCCTGGAGTTAAGGCAGCAGATGTGTGAGAAAGCTTAACATTCGCTTTATACAACTGGGGTGACAGTGGAGAGTTTGAAACTACACAATGAGAGCTAGGTAATTTCTGAACAGAGGGACCAGAACAGCCTCTAGTGTCTGAATGGGACTCAGAATGACTGTCCAGATATAGGTCTGAGGAATACCCTGGGGTCAGATAGGGTAAGAGTGTGGCAGGAGCAATCTGGGTTTGCAAGATTGATGCATGCATGTGTGTGTGTGTGTGTGTGTGTGTGTGTGTGTGAAGGACTAAGGAAAGGTGAGGTAGAGAGGTGGCTAAGAAAAGCCTCACTGAAATCATCACACTCTTCCATGTTGAGATGAGGCAGAGGAGCTACAGTAATTGTAATAGCAGACACAACTTCTAGATGAAAGTAATGTGACTAAAAAAAAATCTGGTCTGAAAAAAATGGGTGTGTGTGTGTGTGTGTGTGTGTGTGTGTGTATGTATGTGTGTGTGATAAAAGCTGTAAAAAAAAAAATGGAACAAAAAGTTAGGATTGAAATGAAGGTCCAAAACAGGGTAGCCCACAAAGACAGACAGACAAAGAGAGAGAGAGAGACAGACAGACAGACAGACAGACAGAGACAGAGAGGGAGACAGAGAGACAGAGACAGAGAGAGACAGAGAGACAGAGAGAGGTGGGAGAAACAGACTCAAGATATAGGTAGATGGATAGATAGACAGGCAGGCAGGCAGACAGACAGATAGATGGCACGTGATTAAGAGGATCTGACTTAACTTCCAATCTTGTTTGCCATGTTAGAGGCAAGAGGAGGTTAGGTGATGGGTGGGTGGAAGTGAGAAGGCAAAGAATACAGCAGAGACAGCAGTGAGTTTTATTTTGAACTCTCTGTTCCAGAATCCAAAAACACTGAAGTCCCTTGTGTCATGGCACACTCTTCGCATGTGACAGATACATCCCCTCCCTCATACTTTAAAGCATCTCTAGATCATTTACATGTAATGTACTTCAGATGCAGTGTAAATAGGTGTTCTGCTGTGTTGTTCAGGAATAAGGACAATGGAAAGGATTTGTATGTGTTCGGTATGCATGGGACTATCATAGGTACTATTAGAAATGTCTCTAGTATGGCCTTGCAGAAATGTTCAACTGTTACTGAGAAAAGGAGTTCTGGAAAAAGAGCAGCAAGAAGAAGGGCCATGGTGAGTGGGTCAGTGCCTCACTACCAAGCAAAAGCATTAGATCATACAGGAGACTCAAAAATGAACAAAACAGAGAGATTGCCCCTAGCTTAAACATAATTAGGAAGAAAAGATATGCACAAGGTGTTTTCTATGATAGTTTGTGGTGGGCGTGGTGGCACACACATGTGCCAAAGCACTTGGGAGTTGGGAGAACAAGGTATAATTCACTTTTTCAGGGCCTTCTTGGGCAGTCTTAATACCTTACAACAACCTGCAGAAACATAGGGAGCAACTGTTTGTTTCTATGTATGTTTTTCTTGGCCTTTTCAGGGTCTCTCCAGTATCAGAGCTGCGGAGCTCCTGGCTCGGGATGGGCCCAACGCCCTTACCCCTCCCAAGCAAACTCCAGAGATTATCAAGTTTCTCAAGCAGATGGTGGGGGGCTTTTCCATCCTTCTGTGGATAGGTGCTGCCTTGTGCTGGATTGCATTCGTGATCCAGTATGTCAACAATACCGCATCATTAGACAATGTAAGCAACCCTCCTGGGTTTCTCTTGATTCCAGAAAGAAGCAGTCATTTGGGGGTAGCCATCAGTGGACTCAGTGCTAGGCTAAAGCTAGGATTTTACCACCCACCAGGCAGTGGTGAATATGGGGAAATTCTGCCAGCCATGAGTGGTATCTCATTTTCAGACAATATAGAGGTGGATTTTAGAATACAGACAAAACACTTAGTCTGTAATGAGGAAGAAAATCACCATGAAGTATTTTTGGAATGCTCTTCCCTCAAAGCTAATCTCTCCTTTTCCTATGGAGGTCAGCTGTACCTGCTCACAACCCGTGCCAAGCCCAAAGAATTGAACTGGATAATACTACACTAAGAGAAAGAAACCAGCTGCCAAAATCTAGGTGTTGTTTGTGGCCACTGATGTTAAATACCAGATGGGCACATCTTTGGAGGACATATCCATGGTCCTCAGGCTGGCACTGGGGCAGAGAATAATTGATTGCCAAAGAAAATGAGCAACAAAAAATCATTTCTAGATTTCAGACTAGGGGTAGGGTGGTGAATATGTGTATATAAAAAGAGATATCTGAACGTTAGCACAAAATTCATTTCCTTCATTTACACTCATCTTCATAGCCTGAAGGTGATTCTCAGCAATACTTTTAGCATCTCTGTATTTGTGACTTGTCACATGAAATCAGGTAGGAATTTTCCACTTGGGTGTCACACTGTTAGTCAGGCTAGACTGTTTCGGATTTGGGTTATCTGTTTCTTTGACTGCTGCCTCTTCTCCCCATCCAGGTCTATTTGGGTGCCATACTTGTCCTGGTCGTTATTTTAACGGGGGTTTTTGCTTATTACCAAGAAGCCAAAAGTACCAACATTATGGCAAGCTTTAGTAAGATGATCCCCCAGGTGAGTAGGAGCCATGCAACTCTGGCCTCTTCCTGAATTCTGGGTAAAGAGGCAGCTGTGGCCTCACTCCTTGCTTGTCTGGGGCATAGTGGTCAAATTAGCTCACATCTCTGAATCCTAGTTCATCACAGAGTTGAGATGGTTATGGGGTTGAAGTGAGATCAAGGAAAAAGCTCAGTTCAGGGAAAAGCAGGACAGAACATTGGTCATTGTGCAACCTGTTCTGAACCATTTTAGACAACTTCTCAGACGGTTCTAGAATATTCCTCACCAACAAGGAAATCCATCTAGTCTACATTTTTCTCCCAGAATTCCTTGTGTCCAAGTCCATAGCTAGGACACCTCTCTGACCCTGAATGAAAGAACTGCAGGCTAGAAGGGAAGATTCTGGGTACAAGAGATGCGTCCTGCAACAGCAAGAAGGAAGCAGGGTACTCCTTCATTAATGTTCCCCCATCTCAGCAGGAGTCTAGCTCTTTGGCTGCTTCTTACCTGCCTGGCCATCCTGGAGGTGGGGAGGGCTTGCCTTCATCATCTGCCGTGGTCTATCTGTCAAGCAATGATAGACTTTTCTGGTTCCAAAAGCAGACCTCAAGAAAAAGAATAGTTCTCAGGATCCCATAAACAACTGTGAACCAGTCAGTAGTTTTGCCCTCTCCACTCTGACAGTTATGGGTTCACAGCCCTCACTCTGGGGTTTCATAGGGGAAGGTCACAGTGCTCCCCAGACACTCAGGTGTCTGCCATGGCTTTCTTCCACAGCAAGCTCTTGTCATCCGAGATGCAGAAAAGAAGGTCATTCCAGCAGAACAGCTGGTGGTGGGGGACGTTGTGGAGATTAAAGGAGGGGACCAGATCCCTGCAGACATCAGACTGGTGTTTTCCCAAGGGTGCAAAGTGAGTACAAGGACATCTTCCTCCAGGAGACCGCTGGGAGGCGCCCCACAACTCTCGCTCTATTTTGAAGAAAAAGTCGGGATTAAAGTAGCTAATTTTGAATTACTTTCAAATTTCCTTTCAGGTAGATAACTCCTCTCTCACGGGGGAATCTGAGCCCCAGGCTCGTTCAACTGAGTTTACCCATGAAAACCCCTTGGAAACTAAGAACATAGGCTTCTATTCTACAACATGCCTGGAAGGTAAGGCCGACTGACTCTCAGGAGTGTGTGCCTCTTCCTCTTGTCTGAGGTTTTCATCCCTCCAGTCTGTTGCTCTAAAGCTTTTCCCAGAAAAAAAAAAATGCAGAATTGAGGGGAACGAACCACTCGTATTAGCCTTTGTGTTGTCATGTGCTGGCTCCCTGTGCAGGCCTCCAGAGAGGGCTGTGAGCAGAACTCCTGGAGTAAAATGTCTTTCTCCCTGTAGGTACGGCGACTGGCGTTGTCATCAACACGGGTGATCGCACCATCATCGGGCGCATAGCCTCCTTGGCTTCAGGTGTTGGAAGTGAGAAGACACCCATTGCCATTGAGATCGAGCATTTTGTCCATATTGTGGCAGGAGTGGCTGTGTCCATCGGCATCATTTTCTTCATCACTGCAGTGTGCATGAAGTACTACGTCCTTGATGCCATCATCTTCCTCATTAGCATCATTGTGGCCAATGTGCCAGAGGGCCTCCTGGCTACTGTCACTGTGAGTTTATGCTGTTAGAGAGCCTCTTGGCACCTACCACGGTGGCTGTAGGGCCACAGCTCCCCCCATGTGCAGAGCAACACACCCTCCTCTCCAGAGACCACCTTGGGACGGTTTCATGGAGTGGTTGTCCTTAAGAACTGTGGTGTTTCTAACATCTGGATGCATTGCCCTAGAAACTTTACATTTTCAGGAGACCTAGGTTAGTTCACATAGGTTATTTCGCACCCCTTTTTATCCAGAGAAGATAAATTTTGAGCTCCTATTTATAGAATTTCTGAACTCAATACATTCCCCTGATTGCTTTTCTAAAATCTCTTTTCTCCACCCTTTTTATAAAGGAGTCCAAGCTCTTCCTTACCCCAAGGTTAGCCTCAGACTTAGCCCTGGCTCTCCTGTCTCCTTTTACCCAGGCCCATCTAACTCAATCCTTAGACAAAAGCTCCCTCTTCCCCAGTCTGCTGTGGAGGCCCATGGGAAAGGAGAGAGGATTCATGTTTAACTACGTAAGCAGTGGCCAATTGCTGTCCAGACCAAAGACAGGAGAAGAGTGTTTTTGAGTCCCAAGTCTCACTCCTGGTTTTTTGTTTCATTTTGTGGTTTTGGAGATTAAACCCAGCACCCCATGAATGCTAGGCAAGCAACTTACCACACCCCAGCTAACTGGGCTCACTTTTGAATTCCATGTGTTGAATTGCATGAGTTGTCTTTGCTGCCTGTGGACTTCTAGAGCACTTTCTTCAAAGAATATAGAGATAATAAAAGTGTCCTATATTTAATCTATTTTTTAAGATTGTGGTTAATAGGGCTTTGGGGTGGTTCACCTCACTAATCCAGATTTGTAGCTGTCCTACCACCTCTTGCCTAATTCTCTCCTGAAAGTCAGTGCCAGACAGGCTGAGTTCAAAATGATTGTCCTCCCCAAAGCATCCTTCTCCCCTCTTGCTAGGTTACCCTGTCGCTGACAGCAAAACGGATGGCTAAGAAGAACTGCCTGGTGAAGAACCTGGAAGCAGTGGAGACTCTCGGCTCCACCTCCATTATCTGCTCAGATAAGACAGGGACCCTGACCCAGAACAGGATGACCGTGGCTCACTTGTGGTTTGACAACCAGATCTTTGTGGCTGATACAAGTGAAAACCAGACAAGTGAGTTTTGTGGAGCATCCAAACCCAAAGACAAGGACCCAAGCAAACGGGCCTTATGTGAGGGTATGACTCAGGCCTGTCAGACCCATCACCCGTATTAACCACTGTGTTCTTTTTCTGTGTCCAGAGCAAGCCTTTGACCAAAGCTCTGGAACCTGGGCTTCCTTGTCCAAGATAATAACACTGTGTAACCGAGCAGAGTTCAGACCAGGCCAGGAGAATGTCCCCATCATGAAGGTAAGGCTGTAGGTCCTATATCACAGGCTGTACTAGGTTCCACTATGTTCTACTTGTGTGCTTGATTTAGTCTCTTCCACTGGGCAAAGTTTGCTCTGGTAAGAGCAAATCTGACTCTGGAGATGAGCAAAAGGTCTTCTTCGCTCCATCTATCACTGAAAAGTTACAAGGATGCTTGTCAGAAATCCAAATTCCTTCTCATTCCCAGAATGTGTTGAACTTGATTTCCTGACTGCTGGAAGCTAAGTGGACATAATTAGAGTTCCCTGATACCCAAATGTTATTTGCTGAACTACGAAATGCAATTGGATAGAACTGAGAGGTCTGATCTTACTTAGCACATCCTCCTCTTGACTACAATACAGGACGTCTGTTAAGTGGTTGTGGGACACTGAATAAGAACCACATCCCTACCTTCCTCTTCTCCCTCCCCCTCTCTGTTTCTCTCTTCCCCCTCCCCTCTGTTCTCTTCTCTCTCTCCTCCTCCCTTCCCTCTCCCCAACAAAGCTGATTTGTCCCCTTGTTATTTCTGTGCCCAGCCTGGCTTCCAGTCAACAGGAGGTCAAAATGTTTGCACTGACATAGTCATTCTACTTGTCTTTGGGCCAAAGGTTTTGGAAATTGTCTTTGATTTTCTTCTATCCACCAAGTACCCCCCCACCCCTGTTGTAGGTTTGAAATGTACACAACTTTACACTTCTATTATGATCAGTACTTGCATCTAAGTTGTCGGACCACCTCTCGCTGGCCTCCCCCTTTTAGCTTTTCTTTCCATCTTTTTCATCTGCCACTAAATTTTTTAAATACTGATTGGTCTTACCTTCACCGAAGTTAGCATAATTTTTTTCTGTGAGTCCCTGTTTTCTGCTACTTGAGTTTTGATGACAGACTGCTTACTGTCTTACCACACATACCTGTACATCTACCCTTGGCAGTGCATTCTGGGAGGCGTTTTTCCATGTAGCTCAGGAAACCCCATTCCATAGCAGAGCACCCGCTTGTTCAAACTTCCATCGTGCCTGTAGGTGGCGCCATTGCTTTATGTTCTTACCATGGTCCTGGCTCAATCACTTGTCTCTTCAGCTAGGCGATAAGCTCAGTCAACCACATGTTGGTTGGTGTGCTAAAGGCAAGTTGGTCTGTTGAAAACAGTCACAAAAGAACTAGGGGGTGATGCGCTGTAAACATTTGCCTCTTGATTCCCAGAGAATTGTGGTTGGAGATGCCTCGGAAACTGCTCTGCTAAAGTTCTCAGAGGTTGTTTTGGGCGATGTGATGGGAATTAGGAAAAGCAACCACAAAGTGGCTGAAATTCCTTTTAATTCTACCAACAAATTTCAGGTGAGTTTCCCTTCACAACTGGCAATCTTTGTTTGTCACTAGAACAACACAACTACTGTTAATCTATATTCTAGACCAGACCTGGCTTCAAAAGACCTTAGGGGGTGGGAGATGTGGGCACGAGCATTGGTCAAACAGGCCAGGGTTTGCCAGTGTTGCTGTTGTCCTCTTCTCTTCCTCCTCTTCTTCCTCTTCCTCCTCCTCTTCTTCCTCTTCCTCCTCTTCTTCTTCCTCCTCCTCCTCCTCTTCCTCCTCCTTCTCTTTTTCTCCCCTCCCCTCCCCCTCTTTTCTAATAACCAACAAAAGACATAAAGCCAACCTTGCCATCCCTGAAGTAAAGTAGAGAAAGAAAAGCAAAGAGCTTCTTAGGATCTGCTGCTCCTAAGAACAGTCCATGTGTCCTACATGTGTGCTCAGACTGACTGACTGACTGACTAAGTGACTGACTGACTGACTGACTTGGAACACTCTCTGTTTACATAGCACTGACATATTAGATAGTGTAAGTCATCTGCAGGTTATTTAAGGATTATGGGAAATGTGCCCAGCTCCTGTATGAATACTCCTGTAATATAATGGGTATGAGTGGCAACTTAGATTTTAATATTCTTGGGTTCTGGAGCCAATCTCCTAAGGATATAAGAAACAACTATATAAACCAGGAACTTTATCTATTTTATCTCACTTAATTCTTGTAACAGACCTATGAGGTAAGACCAGTGAATCCAAATGTGTAGAATAGAAATAGAAAACCCTTAGAACGTATTGTGATCACAGTCTCACAGTGTCTAGGTGACCAGTTTTGACAGTCACTAGAATCTTTACAGTCTTCCTCACAGATGCAGAAATGTCATGCAAGCCACATAAAGAAAACTTTCCTGAGACTGCCCTTGAAGGAGACAGCCAAATTATGTTTTACTTCTATTCCATATGATATTGACAGGGACCTCCCTTCTACCCATTGTTCAAGAAGAACATGGCCATCATTGCCTCGTTGCCTTGAATCGCTCCAACAAAGGCAGCAACCAATCATAACTGTCCTCTTCAATTCAGACCCATATCTTGTCTGCCCCATTTCCTACTTCAGATCGGATTTCCTGCAGAGTCCCAGGCTGAGTGAGGGGTGTGACTTGGGCTTTGAATAATAAATGTAGTCATGGTAGGTAATGTAATCATTGTGTGACCATGACATGTGCCAGCACACCTTGTTCAAGAGCTTTTTCTTGGTGGTGCTGGGGATTAAACCATGGCGTCTCGCATGTGTTAGGCAAACTCTGCCACTGAGCTCCACCCTACCATTCAGAAAATGACGGTGATAATGGTAATCAACACAGGAGGCTCTTTGGTTTGGGTTAGATTGGGTTGGGTTAAGTTTTGATTTAATTGGTTGACTTGATGCTTTTTCTTGGTCACTAAAAAAAAAAGATCTGGCAAACTTATTTTCTTTCTATTATTTTTTAAAAGTTATATTTATTTTTGTTAACTCAGAGTCTAGCAACTATTGATTTAAATCAACTATTAATCCCAAAGTGGTGGCAATTTTCTGTATATCATATTTTCTCCAAAAAGATTTCAAAAGCTTCCTGGCCTGGAGCATCTGATTCAATAGTAGAGAGTTTACCTTGCATTTGCAAAGCTCCGAGTTTAATTCCTATTAAGCATTATTTTAAAAAAGAAGAAAGGAGAAGCAATGGCTGCTTGTAACAGTGCCTTCTCTACATTTCCGCCATCTCCCCTTATGTCCAGATTGTAAAACTAGATCCATCCTGAGTCAGGGATGCACAGGGATCCCTACTGACCTTGGCAGCTCAGCATTTACAAGTGGCTGCTCAAGGCTGGAGAGAAGCCGAAGTCAGCCAAGTGCTTGCCTGGCAAACACAAGGACCCATGTGAAAAGTGGGATCTGGGAGGCAGAGACACACAAATCACTGGTCAACCAGTGTAGCCAGTGGGTCAACTCCAAGCCAACAAGAGATCCTCAGAAACCAAGGTGGAACACACACACATGCACAGGCACAGGCACACATGTGCTTGTGAACCACATACACACACAGAGGTAATGTGCACCTGCGTACCCATGTGCACTCAGACACGTAAATACATGTGCACCTACAAACTATGGCTGCTCACCACTAGGAGGGAGAAGTGAGACGAGGGTTCTTCTAGTCCCAACTCTCACAACACCATTGTCCATAGTTTTACTCGAACATGAGCACACCTGGCTTCCTCAAAGGGCTTTAAAGGGCCAGTGTCTAAAACACAAGCTGTACCTAGTGTAGGTTCCAGCTCACCATGCCCTTCTGGGTCACCCAAATCTAGCTTTTTAATTAGTTACAAATACCAAAAGATGGGCTATACTCGGGAGTGTTATGATTCCTCCTCCTCTTTTATCGTCTGAGGGCAAATAGCAAGAAAACGATGTTCCCCCTGCTTGTCCTGTTGCTAACTGGAAGAGCCATGGATAAGATGCCATTGCTAACCTGCCCAATCCATGTCCTCCCAGCTCTCCATACATGAGACAGAGGACCCTAATGACAAACGCTTCCTCATGGTGATGAAAGGGGCCCCAGAGAGGATCTTAGAGAAGTGCAGCACCATCATGATCAATGGCCAGGAGCAGCCACTGGACAAGAGCTCTGCCAATGCCTTCCACACAGCCTACATGGAGCTGGGTGGTCTGGGCGAGCGCGTGCTGGGTGAGTGTAATAGAACATCTGCATTCACCTCCTGAGAGTTATGAAGGAAGTGTCACTAACCAGCAGAATAGCCATGGCATCACATGGATCATATAAAGAAGAATATGGTAGGCTGGAGTGCAGTTCAGTGGTGGTGCATTTGCCTAATGTGTGTGAGGTCCTGGGGTCAATCCCCAGCATTGAAAAAAAGAAAACCATATATAAACAAAAGAGAAGCATGGCAGAGATAACACTGAAGAGAGTGAGGTTGATTCCAGACATAGCCAGAGACTTTACAGAAGAAATCACTGCAGAGGACAAGAGGAAGAAAAAAAGGATGAGATTTATGCATATGGTGAGGTAAGTGGTCCATGCAGTGTCTGTCGCAGGATGGGTAAACTGGAGTAGGTACAGGAAACAGGGCTGAGGAGACAGATTGGAACCATGAGTCCTTAAATATTTGCTGAGGAACTGACGTTCTGTCTTACAGTTAGGAGAGAATACGGAAAGCTTTGCCACAAGTGTGAGCTGGTCGGAGTTACCTTTAGGGTTTAAGGATCATCCTTGCTGGAGGCGATGGGAGGAGAGACACTGGTCTCACTAAGAGGCAGCTGCTCTCAATTCACTGAACAAGGGAGAGAGTGGGTATTTGATCCGAGCAAGGTTGGGAGTATGAAGAAGAGTCAAGCAATGGGACTCTACGAGGCAAGTGTTAAGACCCTGAGACTTCTTAGAAGGGAATAGTGACTTCAGAAAAGATTACTTATCTCATTTTATGAGCAGGGGAAAGGTAACTAAGGAACTGAGACAGAGCATGTTGGAGATGGAAGGAAGTTTAGAAATACCATCTCTGAAGCGGTGTGATGGGTTAGTGTGTTCCACTGTCAGAATCATGGGTTGACCGAATGGCACCTATTCAGAGCTGCGGAATGATGGATGCACAGCCCATGGCTGGCGATAAGGTTCATTAAACACCATGAAAGTGCTTACCACTTGACTCAGAATCTGTGGAATGTGTGTTTCCACAGGCTATTTGAGTTTGTACAGCAGATAAAATGCATAAATGAGATGCTAATGACTTGAACACACACTACATAACCCACAGCACCAAGCAATCTTTTCAACAAAAGATTGGCCTCCATGTGACTCGAGTCACTCTAGGAGCCTCCTGTTTGACCTCTTGGCTGCTTACTGAACCGTGAGAAGCAGTGAGCCAAGCTGGGGATTAGTTGATGTAAAAACTGATGGAAGTCACGTGATTGTGGAGGTCTACCAGACACAGGAATGCCTTTGACTTCAACCCCAGAGCCTGAAGACTGTGCTTGTACCCAGCTACTGCTGCCTAGTACCTCCCATACGTTAAGCATGTCCGCCACCACCACCACGCCACACAACCATCTCCCAAATCTTTTCCTGCTGTCATACTTTATCCTGGCTTCACTTACCCCAGAGTGCCTTTCTCTTCCAGGTTTCTGTCACCTCTACTTGCCAGCAGATGAGTTTCCCCAGGACTACACATTTGATGTAGACTCCGTAAACTTTCCCACTTCCAACCTCTGCTTTGTGGGGCTTCTGTCCATGATTGATCCTCCTCGGTCTACCGTGCCAGATGCAGTCTCCAAATGTCGGAGTGCAGGGATCAAGGTGAGGGCTATTTTCCTCTCTGTGTGCTATATCTGTTTCTAAGAACAATCATCAGAGCACAGCGTCAGTCTTTAGTTATGTCCACGTGGATGTCGTCATTTCTGGTTTAGACCTCTTCTCCTTTATACTGCTGAGATTTTTAGTAACTGTCCTCAAAAGCAAGACGATGGATGTGGGATGAGCCCACACAGTACCTACAGTGAGAAGAACTTGCTGGGACCATGAATCAGCCATTAGATTGCCCTAGAGCAGTAGTCCTCAACCTTCTGATGCTTTGTCCCTTTAATACAGTTTCTTGTGTTGTGACCCCCCAACCATAAAATACTCTCGTGGCTACTTCAAAACTGTAATTTTGCTACTGTTATAAATTGTAATGTAAATATCTGATATGTAGGATATCTGATGTACGACCCCCAAAGTTGAGAATCACTGCTCTAGACTAGGATAGTTAATAAAAGGTTTTAGTACTTTATTTTCCATAATCCATTTGTCTTCATGATATGAAAGTCAAACAGCGCACGACTGTCTCTAGGAGACATCTATAGGCCCCTTTACAAATGAGAATAATGGCAAGGGGGAAGGCTTTTTTTTTAGTGTCTGGGGGATACGTAAGAAGCCTGGGAAGAAGGGTAGTCCAGACAGGACCAATGCATCCTTCAGAAACAGTGGTGTCTGAAAACCAGAACTGCCCATGAGTAAAACCATCACTCTCTAGGTCCTGTGAGAGTAGGCAATATTTTAGTAAATATTCACCCATAAACCTCTCTTTAGCCAGCAAAGCCCCTTACTACCCACGAGTTTCTGTTGTCTGTGTTCTAGGTTATCATGGTCACAGGTGATCACCCTATCACAGCCAAAGCTATTGCCAAGAGTGTAGGAATCATATCCGCCAACAATGAGACAGTGGAAGACATCGCAAAACGCCGCAACATCGCTGTGGAGCAAGTTAACAAAAGGTAGCCACAGAACCAATGGAGCAGAACGTCAAGTTCTTATCCACTGGGCCCTGTTGACTCTGAAGAGTTTCACTAGTGGGAACAAACTATCCTCTGGCTAACACTCTCTCATGGTAGAGCTATGTTGGCTTGATTTATAATTTGCATTCACTCATTCACTGAAACTTTATTGAGTATCTGTTACATGCCAAGCACATTAGTACCCTTCCCTGGTATTTCAAAAATCAATGAAGTGAACTTGGCTGTAGCTTAATAATAGGCCATGCCCTATAGAAAATGTAGTTGTATTGTTGCGTGAACATCCAAGAGTGTGTTTAGAGCAGTTAAGATAACATCACTAGGCAAGATGATCTTATAGGTCCTGCATCATGGATTGGAAATTGTGAAGCACAGAACAGCAGCTCTGGAAACCTTACACCCAGCTTAGAAAAAGTAAAATAAGGAGTAGATGAAATTACCTGCTATTGGCCCAGTTGTAGAACTAAGGATATTGAGAATTGTTCTGGTTTCACGAATACCACCCGCCAACAGTGAGCGTCTTAGGCATTTATTTGCTTATTCAGTTGACTTCATAATGTGGAGTCATGCAGACAGACTCTCTTTTTCTATTTATCAAGTAGAATGGAAGCTTTATTCTTTTAATCATGTCTGTCTACCATCCTTCCATCCAGCCACCTGTCATTCTTTTATTCTTTATCTATCGATTCTTTCAACCTCGCTGTTGCCTTCCAGCCGTATGACAGGCTCTATATCAGACACTGGAACAAATACTGTCCCTACCTGTGGGGAGCCTCCAATCTAGCCAAGGAGGTGGAAAATACAACAGATTTAATGAGGAGATGCACAGGGGAGGAGCTGCCTAGGCTCTGAGTGACATAAACAATCAGAGACTTGAGAATGGTGGGTTGAGAAGGTCACCACTGGGAGAAGGGAAAGAGCAATGACCAAGATTGCCCAGGCATTCATGCTTCATAGGAACACATGGCTGCCAGGTAATAGATAATAACCAGGTAGCAAGAGCCTCTGGGCACAACTGGCAAACCTAGACTTGTCATCTCTCCTTTGTATAAATAAACAACCCTCTGCAAACAAAACAAAACAAAACAGGGGCCAGTTCACCAGTTTGTTTAAATGGTCACTAATAAATAGGATGACACATTTTCATGCCAGTCGCCACCACATTGCCCAGGAGTGAAATGGATTATCTATTTACTTATTTATTTATCTATTCACTTATTCGGTTTGCTTGTTTGTTTACTTTGTCAAATCTAGCATAGTCCTCTACCACAAAGCCACACCACATCCCAACACAAATGCACACTTTGTGTCAATACTTTTTATTTATCTGCTTCGTCAGCTCTGGCTTCATAATCACCTACATAACCACACACTCGGGCAGCTGTAAGAAGGCAAGGAATGTTTTCCTTCTTATCTTGCCCCAGGAAGCGTCAGTGCTTACCCATCTCTAGAAAGAAAAGGCTAGATGGCATTTTATCCCCATTGTCATAGGACAACAGGAAATGGTCTCAGTTTTAGCCTCAGCTAACATCTTGACATGGAAAACATGCCAGAATTGTTTCACTACATGATCTTGGCTTCATCTTGTTTCCTCTGGCCCTCTTAGAGAAGCGAAAGCTGCTGTGGTGACTGGCATGGAACTGAAGGACATGACCCCAGAACAACTGGATGAGCTTTTAACCAACTACCAAGAAATTGTATTTGCCCGGACATCACCCCAGCAGAAGTTGATCATCGTGGAGGGCTGTCAGAGGCAGGTGGGTCAACAGCAGCTCCCAGGGGACTAGTAGGCCTGGCTAGCCACTGGGAAATGTGGAGCACATGTTGGGAGGACTGAAGTTCTGTTTGTCTTTGAGAGCATCCCATAGCAATACACAGTCTGTCTTTATTTTGTCACAAGAACATGGGCCCTGGTGGAGAAGCCACTCAGACACTTGTGACTGTTAGGGTATAGATATAGAAAGACTTACTTTTTTTTTTGTTTTTTAAAAAGATTTATTTATTTTATGTATATGAGCACACTGTAGCTGTCTTCAGACACATCAGAAGAGAGCATCAGATCCCATTACAGATGGTTGTGGTTGCTGGGACTTGAGCTTAGGACCACTGGAAGAGCAGTCAGTGCTCTTAACCGCTGAGCCATCTCTCCAGGCCTAGAAAGGCTTTCTATAAGTAAATATATATAATGACAGAAGTAAGACATAAGAAATGGCCATCCCTTGCTGGCTATGGGGAAGGAGTTTCTGGAATACCTACAAGTATAAAGCACACCACCACTCAAGTCCCATCTCTAAAACTGATGAATGTTCATACAGAAAGTACTCGCATTTCATGGATTTTAAATCATCTCCAGGTGATTTATAGTACCAACTATATTGTCAATGCTGCATAAATACCTGGTTTTCCATATTATATGAGAGAAATAATGTCAAGAAAATCTGTGCATGTTCACTATAGAGGCAATTTACTTTTTTCAACATTTTCCTTTGTATGTCTCTCTCTATTTCTCTTTCTTTCTCTGTCTCTCTGTCTCTCTGTCTCTGTCTCTCTGTCTGTCTCTCTGTCTCTGTCTCTCTGTCTGTCTCTCTGTCTCTGTCTCTGTCTCTGTCTCTGTCTCTGTCTCTCTCTCTCTCTCTCTCTCTCTCTCTCTCTTTCTTCCCCCACCTTTGTTTATTGAGTCTTGATTTTCCTGTGTATGTCAGGCTGGCTTCAAACTCATTATCCTCCTGCCTCAGTTTTTCATGTACTGTAAAGTATAAGCATATAGCACCACAGACAACTCTCCTTTGTTTTCCAGAATTTTTCTGTATGGACAGTAGAATCTGTAGGTTGAGAACCCATCAACATGGAAGTCTGACTCCATGAAACACCTCCTTTTCTTGGGAATAAGCACTGGAGGTTTTGTTTTAACTTCTTCCTTTGCATATGTCTGTGTCAGAGCTTCTTATTCTTTCTTCTATGATTGCCCATCTTTCTTTTCTTCCCAAAGATATCCTTATGGCTCTAGTAGTTCTTCAGCCTGTGGTCCACCTGCCTCATTCCTGTTTTCTCACTGGGTCTCCACAGGATGCAGTCGTTGCTGTGACAGGTGATGGAGTGAACGACTCTCCAGCACTAAAGAAGGCAGACATCGGGATTGCTATGGGGATAGCAGGTTCTGATGCTGCTAAGAATGCAGCTGACATGGTCTTGCTAGATGACAACTTTGCATCTATAGTCACAGGGGTGGAGGAAGGTGAGTAGGGCCTTGGAGGTGTCTTTCTGGTATCCAGGTTTCCTGGGAGACCAAAAGCAAGTCCTATAAAGAGACATGTTGTCCCTAGGTCGCCTGATCTTTGACAACCTGAAGAAGACCATTGCTTACACCCTGACAAAGAACATTGCTGAGCTCTGTCCTTTTTTGATCTACATTGTTGCTGGGATCCCCCTGCCTATTGGCACCATCACTATTCTGTTCATCGACCTGGGAACAGACATTGTAAGTGGTACTAAAAGATCTGATGATAGTCCCAAGGATACAAAGGTCATACCCGTTGCTGCCAAGAGCCTTCTGTACCATTGATCATTTCTCCATCTCTAATGAGCTCCCAGGTGACATTTACCCTTTGGTCCATAGACCATACTTCCCAGCAGTGAACTAAAGATATCTTTCAAGTGTTTGGAAATGAAAACCATTTTACTCCACGAGAAGATTTTTGAGATAAGAAGCAGGCTTGATGATGTCCAGTACTCTTTTTTTTTTTCTTTTCAAGACATGAGTTTTGACCTCTTCCATCTCCTGTTGTTTGGAGAAGTGATCACACAGTCATGCTCTGGGGAAGAGGTAGGGCCTTACAGTGATGGCCCCACACTCACCCATGTTAAGTTAGAGAACCATGATCTGGAACTGCCTAGCTAAGCACAGAACAAAATAGTGGGCTTGGTTTTGTTGCTTAGTTGGGGCTGGCTCTTGCAGGGAGGGGTATTGTGTATGTGTTTGTCTGACTTTTTCAGATTTTTGTTATTTCCAACAGTCACCCACCTAAGACTTCCCCATCCTCCAGCCTGTATCCATTTAAACCAAGTTCCATAAAAGCCCCCATACAGCTCTGGCTTACGCAGGCCAAGGAGAAGGAACCCAACAAAGAGCAATCCAAAGCCACAGTACAAAGGTGGCCCTGATCATGGCCTCTTTCCTCACTTTTGTGTAGTGTCTAGGTCTGATCCCTGCCTTAGGGGGAAAATAAAGGATGTTTTATCTTTGAGGGAGGATCTGAGATACCCTTCCTAAACAGAAAGTATTCATATTCCAGTATTCCAGGACTTTCTACACCTGATCATTTTCTCATCCCACAATGATTCTCCAAGTGTGGACCAGTTTTGAAATACAAAATCCCTAGCTTAGCCCAGACCTCCCAAATTGGAAAGTTTGAATGTAAGGCTAGGGCTCTGTCTTTTAAGGGCTTTCTTAATGGTAGGATCTGTGAGAGTACCACCGTTGTACAACATTGTTTTGCAGTCTAGCTGCATGCCGAAGGGGAAAGATGATGGTTTATGCCATAAATGGTGGTTTATTTATGGTGGCAAAAAGAAAAACTAAAAAAAAAAAATTCTAAATAAAGAAGTAATGAGCTTTATTTGGAATTGCCAGAGCATGATGATTTTAAAAAGCAGACTGACTTTTTTTTTTTTAATCCAGGTCCTTATTCACGTTTCTAGTAAGCACCATTGTGCCACTGAACCACACCCTCAGCCCAAAAGCAGACTGATTTTTAAAGATGGCCTTTAAATCCCATATAAACAATGCACTCTTGTTATCTGCACCCTGGAAATGCCCATTCCCTATCTCCACCACCCATTTAATCCCACCTCTGGCTCACCCTTGCTTGCCATTGCTCTGCCTTCCAGAATTTGGCTTCATAGGGTCTTTCCCTCTCTAGATCCCCTCCATCGCCTTGGCCTATGAGAAAGCAGAAAGTGACATTATGAATAGGAAACCGCGCCACAAGAAGAAAGACAGACTGGTGAACAAGCAGCTGGCCATCTACTCTTACCTTCACATTGGTATGAGGAGGAAGTCGCATTGTTGGTCACCCCCTACCCATGCCTCACTATACAAGATCTCTCCCAAAGAACTCATTCCAGTCCCAGGCATGGTGGGAGGACAACCCAGAAGAGCACAAGAACTGGGCAGTTCTCTGGGCCCAGCATAACACTCATATCTGAACCCTTGACTCTTGTAGGTCTCATGCAAGCCCTGGGAGCTTTCCTTGTCTACTTCACTGTCTATGCACAGCAGGGCTTTTGGCCCACCTCTCTCATTAACCTGAGGGTAGCATGGGAAACAGATGACATAAATGACTTGGAAGATAGCTATGGACAGGAATGGGTAAGTCAAGAGTTCTTAGGCCAACTGGTCCTTCTCTATTCTCACTGCCTACCCATACTGTCATAGAAAACCACTTCTCTGAATGGTCTTGATGAGGCAGACTTGGATGCTTCTTGGTTACTAAGTCTGGAAGATCCCAGGGAACAGCAACTTGGCTTTTGAGAAAACTCAGCCTCATCTCTCAAACTCACTTTTTTAAAAAAAATTTATTTAATGTATGAGGGCTCTATCTGCATATATACATGCATGCCAGAAGAGGGCATCAGATCCCATTACAGATGGTTGTGAGCCACCATGCGGTTGCTGGGAATTAATCTCAGGACGTCTAGAAGAGCAGCCAGTGCTCTTAACGGCTGAGTCATCTCACTAGTCCCTCAAACTCATCTTTTGCACTAGTTCAACTAATTGCTGTAGAAGTATAAGCAAGCCAACAGCCACAACAGGGTAATATAAGTTAAGGTCTTTCCCTTATTATCTATTTTAAGAGAATTTCTTTCTGAACACAAGAAGATAGTCTACCCTTAATCTAGATGAAGCGGCAAGCAAGGGTCAGGTTTCCTCCAGGGTCTCATCTGCCTCTTCCTCTTGACAGACGAGGTATCAGAGAAAATACCTGGAATGGACAGGCTCAACAGCTTTCTTTGTTGCCATCATGGTCCAACAAATTGCAGATCTGATCATCAGGAAAACCCGAAGGAATTCTATCTTCCAGCAGGGGCTCTTCAGGTACCTCCATGTCTCACCTCAGGGTAATGAGCCTGTCACATGGGGATAACAAAGGTCTCAGGACCCTTATCAGCCCACACCTGTAATATATGAGGTGTTGGCTTGGCCTGTGGCCTGGTCTGCTGGGTGCATGACCTTGGAAAATCAGCATCTGTTTGCTTTTGTGTGTGTTACAGAAACAAAGTCATCTGGGTGGGGATCGCCTCCCAGGTCATCGTTGCACTGATCCTCTCCTATGGTCTCGGGAGTGTTGCTGCTCTGAGCTTTACCATGCTCAGGTGAGTTGACCTTCAGTGGCACCAAGTAAGAAGCCAGCTTCTCTTCTGAGCTATCACAGCCAGAACAAACACTAGGGCTCCCACAGGCTCTTCCTCCAGTCTTCCCAAAGAGAGTAAATGGATCCCAAGCTATGGAAACCCATCCCTTCATCTTCCTATTTCCCAATGGAAGAAAGGGGGTTTCCGGTCCTAACTGGACCATCACCACTCTCATCCAGCAGGCTTCCTCAAAGACCAGAGCTGTAGCAGTCCCAGCTCGGGATAAGTAAGGATCTTGGCAGGCCTGTGCTGTGTGGTGTAATATATGTGTTATGTCTACTGAGGCAGGGAAAACTAAGAGAGAGCCTCCATCCCTGCCTCCACTGTTGACCGGGGTCTGGGCTATCTCTTTGGACTAGCCAGGTCTCACTCTCCTCCATTTGTTTCCAGGGCTCAGTACTGGTTTGTGGCTGTCCCGAACGCTATTTTGATTTGGGTGTATGATGAGATGCGGAAGTTGTTCATCAGGCTCTACCCTGGAAGTGAGTAATTATATAAATGAATATCATTTTTATTTTGCTGTTGGAGATCATACCAGCTCTACCCCCTCACCCAGCACTATGATTTCTAGTGCTTGTGCCCTGCTTCCCATAGGCTCTCTATTTCTGATTTACCTTTTTCTACTTCCACAGGCTGGTGGGATAAGAACATGTATTATTGAGACCACGTCACTCACAGGTCTCCCAGTGGCGTATCAGAGATGTTCTTCTTCATGTTTGGCTACTGCTTAGGAGATCTCTGCACAATGTGAACATTACCGAACCTCATTTGAGAGAGACTTTTGTACAGAAAACTGTAATGAAGCATACTTGGGTTCTGTATTTTAAAGCTGAGATTTAACTGTTTATATAAAATTTTCATCTCAATATCTGCCTTCTTATTTTAAATTATGTGAAGTTCAGATATCAGCATAGAGAAGAATATATTTATATGTATATAAAAGCCATTGTGTTAAAGTCATATGTGTCCAAGGCATGTGCTGGGGTCTGCCTTAAGCTGGGGTATTCCTCAGGTCTCACTTTTTTACCCTCAGAGAGGCCCAGCAGACCCCCTAAATCCACCAAGCAAACTTTTCGTTTGCTGGAGTTTAACCTCAGCAAAGAGTTCCAGTGACTTAACTGCTAATATTTATTTCTAGTAAGACATTGCCAAGCCCTCGCCAGCAATCACTGTATGTCAGTCATGTTTTGTGTTATAACTGTTAGACGTATTCATGTGTGACATGTTTGACTATGTTGACAGGTCCAGCGAGGCCTTGTTTTTCAGTAAAAGATGTTTTCTAAAGCCAAGTGTCATTGTGGTATTATCATCTGAGGGTGTTTCCAGAATGCAGTACGCAGGACACAAGAAGTGGAAATGTGGTTTCTGTTTTGCTTTGGGATTTGTTGTTGTCCTTGAGGATTTGGTGGGTTGGTTGGAGGGTTTTGTTCTTTCTCCTGTTTGTCCAAGGATAGTCTGCAAGCATAGAGCTTTCCTCTTGAACTCTTCCCTCACAATCCCCCAGTCAGGCTTCTTTGGGGCAGCAGCACATTAGAGAAAGTTGGTTTTGCAAACTTTCTGCCCATTGCATGCTGACTTGATGGGATCTGTGGCATTTTGCTTAAGCTTTTTCTGTACAGTGGTCTTCCCCACACTGCAGCCTTTCCTGTGGGATGGGGTGTCTGCTGCTATGGCAGCTGGCTTTGGGCTACAGCTCTGGAAAATGGAACATGAGACTCAGGACCATGTGTGCTCTGAGTGCCATTGTTTGGGACTGTCCTCTGAGCCAAATAACCCCCATCTTCAGGAGCTGAGCTGTGCAAGTTGTTATGATCACCCCAGCTGGGCCTGTTGACTGTTTCCTCTTCCTCACAGAGGAAGAAAGAGGGTCACAGGATCCTAGCCAGAGTACCAGCTGCTCCACACGACCCACTATTTGCAACTCTCTCTCCCCTAATTGCATGGGGCTTGTGGGCTTAGGGAGGGACTAGAGCATTTGAACCCAGGAAGACAAAAGGAAGGGGTTCCATCTATAAGGCTATGGGCTAGCCACATTCCTGCCGAGTAAAGACTTTTTAGTGCAGCCTTTTGAGGGAGAAGCTACCACACCCCTGTAGGTGATCTCTTACCTACAATCTATAAGGAAACCCAATAAAATCATTGGTTCCTTGGAGTGAACTTGGGCAGAATCATACATGAGTTTGCCACTGCAACCTTAGGAGGAGGGGTAGAAGTTGCCCTGTATCCCCTTGAGAAGGAATTTTAGCACTAAAAGTTTACATACATAGACTAGAATGTCCAGTGTGTATTGTGTGTCGAGCTACAGTAATGTTGCCCCCCTGGTGTTTAATCTCTGGTTACAGTAACAGTGATTACAGAGTTAATCTCTATCGGTAGTTCAGTAACCTGGAAACTCTTTCCAGGGTTCTGGACATCGTGAGAATGGCCTGGATCCAGCCCTGAGAAAGCAGCCGAGGCTTTCTAAGCCTCAGCTAAAAGAGCCTGTCTGCCTCTTTTCCCTGCCAGATCACCTGAGGGCTATTGGCTAAGATGCCGGCAGCTCTTAGTTCTACAAGGGGCCAATGGGAAAAAGCAAGCAATGGGACACAAAGCTTAAGATTTAACTTGGTAGGATCAAGAGGCAAAGGATTTAGATTTGAAATACATGTTCATTTATTTTTATTTTTTCTTTACAAGTTTTCATCTTATCTTTAAATCTTTAAAAAATGCCATTGACTTTATATATATATTTCTCAAAACTAAAATTAAAAAATTAAAAGAATTAATATTTTTAGTTTTAGTGTGTGTGTGTGTGTGTGTGTGTGTGTGTGTGTGTGTGTGTGTGCTGGTACATGTGTACCTGAGTACAACCAGAGTGCCATTCTTTGGAATCCATCTACTTCCTTTGAGGCAGGCCCTCTCACTGGCCTGGAGTTCAATGCTAAGGTAATAATGAGTCTCCTTTGCCAGCAATACTACCTGTCTCTTCCTCCCTAACACTGAGATTGCAACCACATGCCCCCACAGCTGGTATTTTATAAATGACAGTCAATCTCATGCTTGCGAAGAAACCACTTTACCGACTTAGCCATCTCCCCAAAGCGTTACCAAAGCTCTTGATGCACATTGCCAAATTTGGACTTAGATAAGCCACCAATTCATAGTAATGATAATATTTATATATATATGTATATGCATCTACATATATACATACACATATCTTGCCTACTAGGATATAAAAGCTCTGTCAAGTATCAAGTATAGATGTTATACTAAAAGCTACATACCAGGGCTATCTTTACCTTTTCTTTTGAGATACAATAGTGCTAAGTTGCCCAAGTTGGCTTTGAACTCACTTGAGAGCCTAGGAAGGTCTTCAACTTAGGGTCCTTCTACCTTGGTCTCCCAAGTAGTGGTGATAGAGACCAATACCAACCCCCAGGCCTGGCTCAAAGGATTTTCACTCATTCAGCAAAGGTGTGGGAAATGTTCCTATATCTATAGCCCAAGAACACAGAACTGAACTGGGCATGTAGCTCAATGGTAGAGCTCTTGCCTAGTATTGTGAGATCATGCATTCAGACTCAAGATTGGGGAAGAACATGACCCCCTGTTCCTACCCACCTCCCAACACATACACACACCAACACACACACACACACACACACACCTCTGCTTCTCCAGTGAAGGGGCAGAAGAAAATAAAAGGATTTATAATAAAGGTTTGAAATTAAAATGGTATCACAAGACACAGACCGTATTGGGATGGGATCAGAGTGTAAGTCTGTTTACACGAATCAGGGGAAAGATGAGAAGCAGCCCGCTTATCAGGAGCAGAGAGAATTCTGGGTAGGGACATGAGGGAGACTGACCTGCAGTCTCTCTCTCCGTGGATATTCACAAACTAGGATAATTAAGTACCTGTGGAAGCAAACGGGTGAGGGAAGAGACAAGGAGAGAACACCAAGTAAGCTCTATCAAGGTGCGTCTTTACTAGAGAGAAACGGGTTTATATAGCTCAGGCAGAATTGAAAGTAAAACACCTCTTGGCTTTTAGCATAGGCCTGAGAACAGGGAAATAGCATTCCAGTCTGTTTACAAAACACCCTTCAGACATAGCTCTAGGCAGGAAGGCTGATTTTCAATAGTTTCAGTTCCTTTGATGTCCCAGCTACAAAAGTCCCCGTTTGATCTCCAGTCCGCTGGTGATTCACCCAGCAGGAATGTGGTTAAGTTCTGGGCCTGTCATG
Organism: Mastomys coucha; assembly: GCF_008632895.1. Classification (NCBI taxonomy): domain Eukaryota; kingdom Metazoa; phylum Chordata; class Mammalia; order Rodentia; family Muridae; genus Mastomys; species Mastomys coucha. The sequence goes on from NW_022196915.1 coordinate 42,920,711, forward strand.
GCTTTCTTTCGCCGGGCAGAGCAGCAGGATACCACAGGGACAGATGGACCAGTCCTGGAGAACAGCAATAGGATTGCATCTGAGATGGAGAAGCAGGAAGCACTGGCCTAAGGTCTCTAAGATCATGTGACAGGTTGGAGCTTCGTGAAAACAAGCTGATGAAGTTGACTCACAGAGGTAGCTCGCAATCCAGGTGATGTGTTACAGTCACTTTGGCTCTTGGTGGACTAGGACTGGGTGAGCTCCTCAGTCAAGCTAGCTATGGCTCGCCTAGGCTGGTGATGAAAGGTGTGTGGCCAACATGGGAGGCAACTGGCAGGGCTACAACTAAACAAACAGATTCCAAAAAGGAGGATTAAATAAAGGAGGTCACCTGTAGGTGGTCCAACTCAGCCCACAAAAGGCTACCAGCCATCCTAACTGACCGAATTATGATCAATATGAGGAGAAAAGACGCCAAGGCAAGTACAATAGTTTACCCTTATCCACAGAGTGATATGCCTGTGTGAATCCCCAGTGAGTGCCTATGATAATATTTCTAAGATGTTCTAAACTTAAGGACCAGATCCTGAGGCTACCTACAGAGGGTGAGAAATGAGGTCTGACTGTTAGCAAACCACGGTCTACTATCAAAAGACCAATTTACATTCTATAATGTATATTAAAATCTTAACTCTGTTTCTTGGTGCTTCTGTACCCTATTTACAGTCAATCCAAAAGCTATGATGTCCTCTCTGTGCACCAGTTCTGTCTCAGAGCATTCACTGTTGTGCACACCCCACCCTTTACCTATAACCAATATAGGACCAATGTAAACAATTTATTACACATACACACACATATATATGCAGGGATATATTCAGTGGTGGGACATCACACTATCATAGCTCTGGACTTTATTGCCGAACACTATGAAATATAGTAACAATAATAACAATAATCAGCTGTAGCAACAACATATAAAGGACAATAGAAATCAGTATTTGTTATTAAATGCTTAATGACTACAAAGATCCCACCAGCAGCATCAACCTTGCCTCACATCTAGGGAATTGCTCTCTAGGGGTCAGTGGCTTACTCAGTGAAGTAGGGTTTCTCAAAGTAGGGGAGGGGTATTTGCTCTTGGATGGAAAATGACCCCACAGGGCTGCATTCTGTTTTACAACAAGATGTAAGAACAATAGCCATGCAAAGCAGTTTCAGTCTGTGGATGAGACTCTCTCTCTCCCTGGAAAAGCTAGTTCTGCCTCCTCTGCATATCAGGTGACATTCCTGGATTCTAGATAAACTTGTGCTCGGAGGTTCCTTGGAACCGGTTAGAACAACGAACTGCCTAGTTCCTTCTCCAAATTACAAGCTTAAATAAAGCTTTTAATACTTGTTTGCTTTATATGATCTTACCCTGTAAAAAAAACATTCCTTTACAATGAAAAGGGAGAGCAAGCCATGATTTGTTCTCTGAGAGCCTTTCTGCAGAACGCTGCTGGCCAGGCTTGACCTGCTTGTTCTGCAGTTCATTTTCTGTTTGGTGGCCTTGTTCCTTAGATGCTGATTTCTCTGCTTCAGGCTAGTTCTCTCAATGGGCTCCTTTCACTCCGGACCCCATTCCTACCTTCTGATCTCTCCACGGACATATTGGATCCAGAGTAAGAGATTTATCCCCTTCATTCAGAGGTTCATAGAAATGTAAGGGGGAAGCCTACATGTTTTAAATGAATTGAGCCTCTCTTAACCAGTCATTATGAAGATAAGTCGAAATACTATGGAGTTCTAAAACTACTGGAGTTTCTTTGCTTGGTGTTTGTTTACCTTTTTGTGTTTCTTGTCTCAATTTCATCCTTTCAGTAAAGCAAGTGCTAGCTGAAGCATACGGCTCCATGTTTGCCAGTGTGATGTCCACCACAGAGGAAAAATGATGAAAAGAAAAGCCATTTTTGCCAGGAGGCTGTCAATCAAGGACAGGATGTAGCACAGGCAGCAAGAGATACAATATGCCATGAGTGATCAGGGAGCCTTCCTGTCAGGCAGAGGACATGCCAGGAGACAGTCAGGCACAAGGAGATAGAGCTTTAGTGGCAAGACTGAAGGTGGAGAAAGGTTAAGGGTCATAGTAGAGTTCCTATAAGCCAGTTCCTTTCAAGCCAAAGTATTGTTAGGCAGAAATTCCTGGCCTGAGCCCAGCAGATCACCTGCTTGTCCCTGGGGAGTGTGCAGTGTCTGCTTACAGACACTCAGCAGAGACAGACATAAGATCCCTGGCAAGAAGGTGACTCTAGGTAACACATCAAGAACCATAGCACAGAAACACAGAATGTCACCTCACATGGGAAAAAGTGACTGGCATCAGTGAGGACAGGGCTGCCAGCATTAGACAACAAAGAGGCAGGACTATACTACAGACATGTTTGCATAGACCATGTCCATTGCTGCCCTATTCACTGTCAGGGAGTGGGATCAGCCTAAATATCCATCAACAGATGAATGAGTAATGCAAATGTGGTACATATTCCCAACAGAATTGTATTTAACCTTAAATAATAATATCTGGGAAGATAGATGGAAGTGGAAAATATTATTTAGTGAGATAACCCAGGCTCAGGAAGACAAACACTGCAGGTCCTCTCTCATATTTGGATCCTAGCTTCCTTCTTTGTGTGTGTGTGTGTGTGTGTGTGTGTGTGTGTGTGTGTGTAAAGGTGATCAGGCCTTAAGGACAGGTCATAGAACACACGTGATATAACAGTGGGATGGTGACTCCTGGGAGAGTATGAGCAAGGAGCAGGACAGGGAGATGGGGCAGAGGACTGAGTGATGGAGGGAAGATCAATGAAAGCAGTCCATATGGAATTCCCAAAGGAAATTTGTTACTTGCTAATTTTAAAATTTTAAAAATTAAAATTAATAAGAGAAGAATAAAGAAGAAATAATAATTTTTAAAGGAACATACCCCAGGGCATATTCCTACAAGTCTTTTCAAATGGATGGGCTTGGTCCTTGCTATTGGTGTCCTCAGTGGTCATAGTCAGCAGAGACTACAACTTGATATTGTCAACTATGGAGTGTGAGGGAATCCCTCAAAACTTGAGGTGGCTATACTTAGCTGGGACTGGTTGGCACCTTGAGAGAGAATTTCAGGATAAGTCATAGTGAAGTATGTTAGAGCATTAAAAGGCAGCTGTAGAGAGAGACGAGACAAAAAGAGAGGCTTGGTCTGATCTTGGACAGGACCATGTTTATTCATGGCAAGGAAGCATTCTCTTACCTATGTGTTGAGAGGGTAGAAAACATGCAGGGCAGGTGTGTTATATCTGTTTTCTGCTGATGTCTTTGTCAAAAAGGGGAGAATTTGAGTCCGTTGAAGAGGGATCTTGGGTCATATAGCAAGGGGAAAGTCTTAACTTCATCCGCTGCCATGGGTCAGGTGATTGTCACCCTGTATTCGTGAAGAAACCTGGAGATTACTAATTAGAAGGCTGGAAGCAGATGATTTGGTTACAGAGTAGAACGGAAAGATTTCCCAGAAGGTTAAGGGATAGGGAGGAACAGAGTGGACATAGAGTCATTCAGGGTGACAATGACTGGTTCCATAGCCAGGACTGTTGCACCAAAACGAGCTAACAGAAGTAGCAGGGTGCTACAGAGCATCAAAGGAAGGAAACCGGGAACATAAATAGAAAAGTAATGTAAAGAATTGTATCTGGTCTGGGGTGAAAGGGATGAAGGTCTGCTTTAGCCCGAGTTTTTCCATAGCATTAGATGCATTTTGTAGATGTACCAGGAACAAATGGAACAGATGGAGCTGTTGCAGGGTTACAGCTATTAGGGAAAGTTGTGTGGAACATTTTGTTTGGGTATAGGATGAAGTTAAGCAAGTAAAATATAAAAAGACAGGTACAAGCATAAGTGTGAGGATAATGAGGAAAGACTGATCAGGGGAGGAGTCAGAGTGGGGGAGGAACTAGAATGGGGGAGGAGTCGGAATGGGGGAGAAGTCAGAATGAGGGAGGAGTCATGGTGGAGGAGTCATAATAAGGGAGGAGTCAGAACGGGGGAAGGAACACAGGAGGAGGCTTGTGGTTGGATTTTTTCCAGTCCCTGTCTTTGGGAACATGCCTCAAAAAACTATTAAGCCATGTGAAACAAAGACTGACAGAAGAGACCTTACCGAGTGCTGGAAAGAAGCATGCCAGCGAGGATAGAGATAACTGTAGGGAAAGTGGAACCAGTAGAGCTGGAGGCTCAAGAGCCCCTGTCAGTGAACAGTACAGGATTGAGACAGGGTATTGAGGCACTGTTTTCATGAACATGAGATAGGTCAGTAAAGACAGGAATGGATGTTTTTAGAAAAGTTTTGTCAATCCAAGAATGTTTTATTTGCCTTTAAGATAAAAAGGAGGAGGTGGGAGGAGATGAGAAGAGAACCACTAGGACAACAAAGGCAAAAACAAACAAACAAAAATAAAAATCCCATTTCCCAGGCTGACAACACACACACACACACACACGCACACACGCACACACGCACACACACACACACACACACACACCCTTCGGCCTTGGGAAGACAGAATAGTGAACTTGATCATGTTGTGACATGGCCGCTGACTAAGAAACATGTTTCTATAAGACTTCTCCCTGCAAGTCAGAAGGAATCTTTCATAACTTCATCTTCTCTTTGTAGCTGTAATCACAGTTGATGCCAGCTCTGTCACACTCTGAACTAGGACTGGCAAAATAAATTTAATGGCATATGGCAATGCTGGGAGATAAGGATGGCTTTTACAACAAAACTAGCAGCCATAGACACCAGGAGACAGTATGGGCATAGAGCAGTGAAGTGCTTTTATTCCTTCATGGTGATGTACAGTCTTCACTCCATAGAGAAGGGCAGGGGGGAGAAGCAGCAGGTGTGCATTGCAGGTGTATGTGCTCAGAGTCAGGGACATGCCCACAGGGAGGAATGCCTGGCACTCAAGAGATGTGCAACCAAGGATGGATGGGAGCATTCTGGAGATGTGGCTCAGACAATAGGCTATTTTCTATCAAAGTCAATGATAGTGCTTCAGCATTAACATTGGAACAACACAGATGAGGTTATGAATTCTCATAGCAGGATGACATGTACATTTGTCAAGTGATCTATATTTTTAACCTATACAATTTTTATTTCTTATTGGTTGACAAAAATATTTAATTTTTTAAACAATAGGAAAAAAAGCAAGCCCCAAATATACCCTCTTTTGCTCATATACAACAGAGAAGGTTCATGGCCTGGGCTTAGATGGACTCCACCCTTCTGAGGTTTCTTAATGGTAATAATTTGCCTCACTGCAAACCTAGTCAACTAGGAAACAAGAGACAGCCATTAGTAGATGGATGCTTTGAAATGGAGAGAGCTAAAGAAATGATTGTGGACCATAGAAATGTAAAGACATGAAATCTGCACTTTGTATCACAGGTCCCTTTTAGAGTAGGACACAGGCCGATGTCATCTAGCACCAGGGCATCTACTAAAGGACAGTATTTAAGCTTTGTTTCCAGCTCTAGAGCCAGAACCTCAGGGTTTGAAATATCTGTAACATGGATTTTTAAGCACACCAATGCCATCATCCTCTGCTGGCCAGGTTCAATCTTGAGGTGTTCTTGTGTTTCCAACCCACTTATACCCATTTATCCTGATAGTGACAGGCGGGAGGCTTTTCCCCAAAGGATAAACTGGAGAAGGGACTACAGAGACTGCAATGTTAGAGTTCTGCGGGGATATGATAAAAGAGCATACGTGGATGCCAAGACTTTGCTGCCCTGAAAATGGCTCACAGGGGTATGTCCCTGGGACTTGCAAAGATCATTTCCCCAGGTGTTGCCTAGAACTCTCCAGAGCTCAATGTGAGTGACAGTTTCCTAAAGAGGGGTAATACAGCCCTAGCTATCTTCATTAACTCACCATAAAAGCAAGGTGCATGCAAAAAACAAAAACAAAAAAACGCTCCTAACTCTTCCCCAAGGCAGCTATGTCATCCAGCCACTTATCTATGCCATCTCTTGTAATTTCCTAAGTGGAGTTTTCTGGAAGTAAAAATAAAAATAAAAAAAAAGAAAGAAAGAAAGAACATTGAAGAGTTTGGAGATCAGAATACCCAGGGCTCTTAGCTTCACTAGCCTAAACAAAAATGTTATCTGGAGAAGGCCCGGGGATTTCTAAAGGTTCTTCCCATTCTATCACCTTTTAGTTTTTAAGAAAGAAAAGCTATCATTTCTGGAAAGAGTTGGGTATTCTACCTTCTGCCAGCTGTATATGGAAAATAGCCTGTAATTGTCTCTATATTATTTCTTTGATAATTTCATGCATTCAAGCTTGTACCTTTTCATACTACTCCCCTCCAGAGACGAAGTAGCAACTGCAAATACTAGGAGTCCGGTGCCATCTGGTGCATTTTGTTGGTATGTTCTCCCTACCATCTACCACCTGGTGGTGCATAGAAACCCTGTCTGTGAGTATAATAGTATTAAATTGATATGAAGTATTTGCAGTATATATATATATAGTAATAAGTTACTCCTGATATTTTAGTAAAACATGGTAAACACAAAGTTATATTACAAACAAAGCCAAAGGTGAAATGCTATTATGGGATTAATCTTTCTAAGTCTCAGTCTCTCCCTAGCCCCTCTGGTGTGTGTGTGTATACTTTGAGATTGCATTATACCAATATATAAAAGTTAAATTAAAATTATTAACCCTTCTTGTTCAAATTATTGTGTTCTTATAGTTTGTTTTGGTTTTATTTGTTTGTTTGTTTTAAGGACAGGATCTTGCTATGTAGCCCTGACTGTCCTGGAACTCAACGTGTAGACCAGGATGGCCTGAAACTCACCTCCTTTGGTGCAAGGATCAAAGGCGTCCACCACTACAACCAATTTACATTCTGTGGTTTTGTTGCCTGGCCTTTTCCTTCTCCTCTAAGAAAATGCCAAAAAATATAACTGGATTTTAAAAGTGAAGGCAATGAAACTTATGCAAGATACTTGTCCAGTGAATATGTCATGGAATATAGAATAAATTATGAAAGTTAATAAAATGAATATCTATCATGAGAGAATTTTTAAAACAAAAATCAGAAATCTTATTGAAAATACCACAGAAAACCAAAGCATCTCTAACTAAAAGCTACAAACAGAATTCTGGAAAGTCACAGCCTAGCAGAGCATAGTACTGATGCAATCTAGAAAAAAAAAAAAAATTCTCCTAGAAGAACAAAGCAGCCCAGGAGATGAGATTCCAAAAGCCAAAATGAACAATAAATGTAAGATAGTATCAGCTTCATTGATTACTTGAAAAAGGCAAACAAATACATGCCTTATGATATGCTCATTGAATTATTTTTATTAAAAAATAGATAAAAAAAAACTAAATGGCTGCTGACCCAAGCACTTTTATAGCAGGATCCACCACAGCTGGAGTAAGCAGGTGGACTGAAAGGCAGAGAAAGTTGTCAATTTTGTGTGCCCTTTCCTTCAGACAAACTTTTAGTCACTTGTCTCTGGATGGGTTTGAAATTTGAATAATGATCTTTGGGTAATCCAGGGTAAGAAATGGCAGGGAGGAAAGGAGGGGAAGGAAAGGAGAGTCAGAGACATAGAGAAACAGAGACAGAGTTTGTGGCATAGGCTGATGATTTCAGTACTTGGAAGATACATGTTAATGTTGCAGCTCTATAGGGAAAGGCCTTCCCTACAGAAGTGTTACACCTCTGCTCTGAGAGGTATCCTGGCAACCAGAAGCCAAGGAAAACCACAAATCACACCACACAACAAACCTCACATGAGAGATTTATTCCTAGGGAATACTCCAGCGGGGTGGCTGCTTCTGCTGGGGTGAGAAGAAGCAGAGAACTGGGCAGAACACAGGGTTTATATAGGGGTTCTTAGGGGTAGGGGTTGGGGGGGGCAGAGCTTTCCAGGGTGGCCTGGGAAAGGAGAGATTTTGTGAGCTGATATTAGGGCAAGTTCAGGGATTGGTGGGTTCTGTTTCTTGGCACTGGTCCTGGATTTGGGGTCAAGTCAGGGTCAAGGTGTTCTTTCCCTGGTTCTTTTACCCTACAGTACGGATGGGCGGGCAGGCGGGAAGACCATGAGTAGGGAGTCAGTCTGAGAGCTATTGCAAGTTCGAGGCCAGCGTGAGATATATAGTAACACCCTTATCAACAAACAAACAAGTGATCTTAAATACACAATACCTTGGGGCACCAGGGGGAAAAAGGAATAAAACTTTGAGAAATGAATTTTTAGCAGAAACCTCACAGGATTCCAACATAAATACCTCCAAATACAAAATTACAATCCAATACAAAATAAGACATTGTGTATGAAAATCATCCAAAATAACAATTTATAGAGTTAAATTCCTCAACAGAAAAGAATGTAAAGGATATAGTATAAAATGTGTTCAAAATATCAAAGAAGGGACTGCAGAGACGGATGGACAGGTCAGAGCACATATTGACCTTGAAGAGGATTGGGAATCCCCACGTGATGGCTAAGTGCTGATTTATCCAAGACTGTTCTACTTCTGAGATTACCAAGGACATAATTCTCTGAACCATGCTTGATGATATTCAGAATGCCACTAATATTCAGAAGTACCACTGTACAGTACTACCTCAGATATATTTTGGCCAAAATGAATCTCTATGAAATGAGATTGCTATTATTGCTACTATATAGTGTGTGTAAATAGTGGTGTGTGCCCGTTACTCCAGCAACTCTGGAAGCTCAAATGAGAGAGCACCTGAATCCAGAAGTTTGAAACCAGCCTGGGAAATATAGTTAGACAAAAAGCAAAAAGCAAAAGGCAAAATCAGACTAATACTGCATGCTGACAACCTACAGAGGCTGAAAAAACACGAGTTGATAAAGAGGAAGGGGTGGGCTTTTCAGATGAGGGGGAAAGACTAAACTTTTGTAAAGGTAAGAGTAATCAACATGTTACATAAGAATACTGGCTTGATTCATATTAGGAAGCACCTTAAGTTCCATCATGAATCAGTAAAAAACAATGGGATGGGAGAATGGGAACAGATTTGTAAACGTTCATCTTTCCTCCTAAAGGTAACAAGGCATAAGAATTTTTTTCAGTGGGAGTATGTCTTTAAACTTTTAAAAATCAGTCCATCATAAAATTTCTCAATTAGTAAAAGTCGGCTTGTTTTCATACCTATAAACATTGTTCACTATTTTCAAAAGACAGTCTTAACCAAAAAGCAGTAGCTAAGAAGCAGTAATTAAGAACACACCTTTAGATACCGAGGTACTTTACTTTTACAATGTTTAAATATACATACACCGAATTCAGGGTACAAAATAGTTTGTTTTACAAACAAAAGCAAAAACAAACAACAAAAAAAAAACCTATAACAATGTCAATTTCTGTTCTAGGAGATCTGAACACAATTAAAAAAAAAAACATACACTCACCTATACAATACAGAGTAGGAAAGAGAAATAATATGCACAGGCTTTATTCTTAACAGCTGAGATGGACCTGCCGCCTTCAGTCACTTCTGAAATACTCCCGTCACTCAGCTGCCGGATTCTTTCATTCTTTGTTCACAAAGCCATTCCGCGCTTTCCAAATTAAAGGGCAAAGTCCAATATTCAGAACGCTTTGAAATTCTTCAACCTCCACCCTCCCCCACCAAAATCCCACATGAAGGAAACTAGTACCCTCTCTGAATGATTGATAAATTAACTCAACAGTCGCTATATCTCCCTGCTAAAAGTTTCTCCTTGAGTTCTTTCTCCCCGGAATTCTTACTTCCTGTTCACTCCTATAGTACTAGTGGCGTTTTAGGATCTAGGGAAAATCTTGCAATGTCTAGAAAGACTTTTCATACCACTGTAAACCATATCGACTTCGTGCTCTCACAAAATTCTAGCTATATGTCTTTCAAATAGAAATCTATTAGTTTGTTAAATTCTTATCATCCCCGATATCTTCCAGTTAGAGACTTGTAGGTGAGGTTCAGCAGCTGTTAGTGACGAGCATCCCTTTGTTTGGAATTAATCTCACAAGGGTAGCTAATTGACTTCTCCGCAACAGCTGATATCAAGTAATGACAGAGATTGCCGCCCTGACTCAGAGCAGACGAAGTCGGGGCCTCCTTTCTTCTAAAGGCCTGATACTTGGGGTCCTCATCGCCCCGTGATGTAAGTCACAATACACAAAGCCCAAATTCGAGTTGATGAAAGGTGTAAAGCGGTGGCTCCTGGGTAAGACTTCGAAAGTAAACTCAAGACCTCTTTCTGGAACACAGGTGTCCAGGATAAAACCGAAAGCCCAGCCCACAACCCGAGCAACCTGGGGGTGGGGGTGGGGGGTGGGG
>NW_022196915.1:42931228-42939367 GCF_008632895.1 Mastomys coucha
GGTGGGTGGGACTAGTCTCTCTGTCTCCTGATTGGCTACCTATGGCCAGCAGAGTCCTATGATTGGCCCTCGCCGCGAGGGCTGCTGGGACTTGCACGTGCTGCTGCTCCTCGGCTCTGAGAGGAGCAATGGCGGCAGAGGCTTCGTCGACTGGGCTGGCTTCCTGTCACCTAGTGGGGAGTGAGAGTGGAGCGCAGGGTGCTTCGGGGTGCCAGTGCACTCGCTGTGGAAGGAAGCTGTCCGTCGCCTCTGGTGAGGAGCCTGGGGCTGGCTGGGTGTCCCTGTGGGAGCTGCGCCAGGCCTGTGGGAGGGTCAGGCCGCCAGGTGTGTGACCCCGGCCATGGCTTGTGCGCAGTTAGGCCTTCCGAGGTTCTCTCCACTCACCCAGGAAGATGGAGACAGAGATGTGGGGCGGTTAGCTCTGCCAAGTCTCTGGAGGGCCTTTCTCATACTTCCCTAAGTTGATAGGTTCATGAAGCAGCAGGTGAGGAAGTAGGGTACTTTTTAACTGGAGTCACTCTCCTCAACCACAACCTTTTTATTTTATTCCTCCTTCGGTTAAGAGAGAGAGACGGAGGGAGGGAGGGGGAGGGAGACGGAGAGAGGGAGAGAGAGGGAGAGGGAGGGGAAAAGAAAAAAGGGAAAAGAAAGAAATGTTTCATGATCTTGTGATCAAGAAGAAATAAAATGCTGGGCAGTGGTGGCGCATGCCTTTAATCCCAGCACTTGGGAGGCAGAGGCAGGCGGATTTCTGAGTTCGAGGCCAGCCTGGTCTACAGAGTGAGTTCCAGGACAGCCAGGGCTACACAGAGAAATCCTGTCTTGAAAACAAACAAACAAACAAACAAACAAAAAGAAGAAGAAGAAATAAACCTTGGTTTTCTTGGGTAGTTTTTCAGTTTTTCTTGTAGGAATAAGTAGACTGAAAAGTTCATAGGTTGGGGGGAAAAAGGCCCAATTTATCTTAAAGTGCTGCTGGAAAAACTACAGCCTTTTGTGAATCTTGGGATAATGTTTTTGTTTTTTTTTTGAGGAGGCAGTATGGAGTTTTTGCCTTTGTTCACTGTGCTCTTATTGAGGTCATTTACAACCTTCAAAATGAATTTTCTTTTCTTTTTTCCTTTTCTTTCCTTTTGTTCATTTGTTTGTTTGGTTTGGTTTTTCTAGACAGGGTTTCTCTATGTAGCCTTGGCTGTCCTGGAACTTACTCTATAGACCAGGCTGGCATCAAACTCAGATCTGCCTGCCTGCCTGCCTCTGCTTCCCAAGTGCTGGGATTAAAGCCGTGTGCCACCACTGCCCGACTACAAAGTGAATTTTTAAGTTCAGCTTATTTTAATGTAACTTGAGTACTTTAGAGAATTTTAACAGGTATAAATTGAATCAAAACTGCTGGGATGACTGAAAAGTCTTATTCTTTTACCTGTTTAATGTTTATACATTAAAAATGAAGGCCAATGGGCTCTTTCAAGATGGACATTTAGGAGACAACCTCTGTAGAAAAAACTAGTTGTATTTTCAATGGGGAGCAATACCTCTTTGGAGGTGTTTGTTTTGCAGAGCTAGGTAGTGAACCCAGATCCTTGTACATGCTATGCAAACTAGCTGCCCTTGGTCCAGCCTCCTGAGGAGTTGGGATTACAGGCTTGTCCCTTTAGGCCTGGCCTTATTTCGAGTTTAGATATCACTGTTTCTGTTAAATGGAAATGTCCATTTTAAAATGAAAATTACTAAAAAAGAAAATAAGGTTCTTGAGCATAATCTTTTAAAGCCAGTGGTTTGTCTGTGTATATATGTTATACGATTTAGTAACTTAACTGAAGAATTAGTTAATGCTTTGTAAGCTGGTGTGCTACAAACTTGTACAATATCAGAAATTGTATTAAAACAGTTGAAAATTTTTATTGACTTAGTAATATTAGCCCTGAAATTTAATCAAATTTGTGCCAAGTTTCAGTTTGCTGAAAAATTAAAATATTCTTCTAAAAAGTTAAATTAATGAAATTACTATAATTTAGCAAGAACCCTATAAATGTGTTCATGCAAAACATTACTAACTTTAAGTTCCTTTAAAAAAAAATCAACTTTGTTTTGGTGTCTAAGGGTGTTTTGCCTGCATGTATATCTGTGCACCCCATGTGTGCTTGGTGCCTGAGGAAAAAGCTGCCACCTGTTTGTAATCTTATGGGGAGGCAGAAACTGATAAATCTCTGGGGTTTACTTGGCAGCCATCCTAGCCTATTTGACATGCACCAGGCCAGTGGGTGACTGTCAAAAAACAAAGTGGACTACTTCTGAGGAACAGAACTCAAGGTTGTCTGTCCTCTAGCCTCTACATGTACACACAGGTGAATATTCACACATACACACTAACAAAAATAAGATAGCACTCTATTTTAAAGTTATATAATTTTTTAAAGTTTATTATGTTAAGCTTCAAAGTCTACCTAGTACATTTAAATATTTTTTAAAATATTTAATATATTTGTTTGTGTGTTTGTGTGTGTGTGTGTTGTGTGTGTGTGTGTGTGGTGTGTATGTGTGTGTGTGTGTATGCACACATGTATGCATTTGAAAGCCAGAAGAAAACTTGCAGGAGTCTATATACTTCTTCTATTTTGTAGGTTCTGGGGATCAAAGTCAGGACACCAGGCATAGCAGCAGATCCCTTGCCCAGTGAGCCATCTTGCTGGGTCACAGTCAAATCTTGATACTATATTTTCAACCAAGGTTATGGTACTTTCCACAAATGCTAGGTTTGCAAAAATAATCTTAATGTGGGTCATAACATTTCTACCCTGGTTTCCATCCTTGCTAGCATCTTAGATTACTATGAGAGAATTCTTACCGCTGTTTCATTTCAGCCTTCCCTGACCATCTCATAAGATAGGAAATACAGGGTAGTATTATCAAACAGAATGAAGATTGGAAACAGAAGGTCGGAGTCTGGATTCAACATTTTAATTAGCCAAATTACCAGTACGTTTTCCTATCTGTAGATTAGACACAATATTTGCAGCCAATTAGACCTATTTGCAAAGGTCAAATGAAATACGTCAGAGCACTTTGTATGACTGTAAGATATAGCAGATTCATAGTTGTATAGGTTCAAAACTGTCTGGATTCATGCAAATATTATATAGTGCTGCATGATTTGCTTCCTGATTTTTCTTTGTTTTGACCTCCTAAATGTTGTTTAATAGGTCAGCCAATCTAACTGAACTAGGGATCTTTTATATATATAATAGAATACCTTTTTTAATTTGCCCTTTAATGGGTAACTATTCCCCAATTCTACAAATTGTAGAATTTTTTAATTTCATTTACAAATTTCATCAGTAGGTCACCACCATGAGTTTCCATGTGGACATGCCTTTTGTGAACTGTGCCTGTTAGCACCTCAAGAATACACCACAAGTAAATGCACTGACTGTGAGGTAAGTTTTCTAATCTTTCATTTTGAATACACCCACATGTTATAGGCTAAAATGTTAGACAAGATGTATCTAATCAGAAACTAGAAACTTTTAATTTAACTGTTTAGTCTCTGACTAAAGAAACATTAACAGGAGATAAAACCCACAAAAAAAGCCAGAAGAGAGTTTCTCCTCTGACTACCACACTCATGCAATGGTGTATGTACAGCCTCAATCACAGACACGTACATGTGTACACAAGACATTAAAGAGAAAACGTTTCTATCCATTTTAGAATTCTTCAAAGTGATAAAGAAGATTAAAATAATAGGTATTGCCCACGTATTTTGGTTCTTACAAGATATTGGTAGAAAATTACCTATTTTATTTATATCAATGTAATATATGCCTTTTAAAAACCCACCTTTTCTGTGCCAAAGCCATGCAACAAATATGGGACTCTTTTTTTTTTTCCTCTTCATCTCTGTGTTGAGAGCTGATGTTTGTAGAGACACTGTACTTTAAAAAGACAGAGAAGCAAAACAAATACCAAATGTTAATATTTACCTCAGAGGTACTAAGTTTATAACAGTTCAACTAGGACTAAAATCTTTCAGCCCTTAAGAGTGAAAACAAATCAGTGTTTTACATTTAGGACAAATACAAATATAAATATAGTTTGATTTCTATAATATACTCTACAAAGTTGACTGTAAGATTCTGTAAACTTAGTATTTCACTGGAGAGATGGATTGGATTTAAATCCATTGGCTTATAATAGTTAGATTTTTCCCATATATCCTGGCAGGGTGGTACATGGAGGAGTAAGATATAAATGGAGTTCTTTTTTTTTTTCTTAGCCTTATCTGAACTTCTACATTCATGAGATAGAAATAATGCTGGCTTTTTTTTTTATATCATGATTTTAAGAATCACAGCTAAACAATGTAAAAAGTACCCTGCAAACTTCCAAGGCATTAAAATAACCTTTCATTATTTAGTTGTAGATTCATTGCCTTTCAAGTTATATACAGTACAACTATATATGCTGAGATTTGTGAAAGCTTTAATTATAACAGAAATACCTGTTGTTTTGTTTACCTTGGAATTACAAGTGATGCCCTTTATTGTAGGATATTCCTATACCTTTGATCTTTGTGACATGAGTTCTTCAGATGCGGAGGTTGTATGTTCAAAGACAAAGAAAATCCCTCAGCTGGGCGGTGGTGGCATATGCCTTTAATCCCAGCACTGGGAGGCAGAGGCAGGTGAATTTCTGAGTTCGAGACCAGCCTGGTCTACAGAGTGAGTTCCAGGACAGCCAGGGCTATACAGAGAAACCCTGTCTCAAAAAAAAAAAAAAAAAAAAAAAGGGAAGAAAGAAAGAAAATCCCTCGTGCCCCATGGTTATGGTGGTAGATTGTGACAGATTCAGTCTTGTAGTGGAGGAAAAGAGAAGGCAGCTGGAACCATCTCTGCTGTTGTCTCCTTTATTCTAATGTTTAACAGTAACCTTTTCCTTTTTTTTTTCTCTTTTAAGTGAGTGTTATGTGTATTCTGAGGATTTTGAATAACATCATAATATTTAGAATGTATTTACAAATAATGGCTTTGATTTTAGGACTGTGATAAATCTACTTTGAAACATTTTTGAGCAGTTTTATTGTTGCTTTGGGAATGACATGAGCTGCTCCTCTTTTCCTCTGCAACCGCATCCCTAAGACCTGGTGGTCGAGTTTACTTTCAGATTTTTGAGATATCCCAGATTACCCCTATTTAATAAATGAGTTCTTCAGAAAGCCTTCCTGAAATTGGTACTCACTCCTTTTATATTGATTTACTGGGAATAATGTTTAGAGAGAATGGAAAAATCTACTCTAAATCAGTGAACAATCTGAATTGAAGAAATGTGGTTTGTTCCTTTGGAATTGTATCTGTACTTTTAAAATTGGTATTTCTAATACTTGTATTTATAGATGGTTTACAGTTATAATTTTACATGGAGGTCAAGTGCTGTTTACTTAAAATTTAATCCAAAAGCTATTCATCCACAATTAATAGGTATTATTTTGTTCTTCTGGATTTAGGTAAATGTGAACTTATATTTGTATTTCCTAGTTTTATGTTTTTTACCTATATTCATGTCTGTTTTTGATTGGTAGTAGCTAATTGTTAATAATAATCACTATATGATTTTTAATAGCAAACAAATAAGATTTTGTACTGAGATAAACTCATAAAGATAGCACTCTAGAAATTCTGCCTTTTTCTTGGCTTTTAGACTACTTTCAAAATATGTTAGTTCAAGATAAAAAGATAAATCATCCAAATAAAGAGATAATTATTAAAATTTCATGTGATTAAAAATATCACTATATAAAAATTTCAGATAGAGTTGATTGTAGTGGTGTACACCTTTAATTCCAGCAGTCTGGAGGCAAAGGCAGACTCATGTAGTTTAAGGCCAGCATGGTCTATAGTGAGTTCAGGATATACAGGCTATATAGTGAAACCTTGTCTCAAAAAAGTAAACTAATTAGATAATAAAGTATCTTGGACCAGAAAGCCTTGTTAGATATCACTGGAATGAGAACCATAGAAGAAAGGTAAAATTGACGTGTTTGTAATCAAGTGGGAAGACAAAAAGATAAGGAAGTAAATGAATGATATTGGAGAAGAGGGAGGACACCAGAAAGAGGGAAGATAGGAAGAGTAATGGGATGTACGTCTGATCAGGGTATATAATGTGCATATATGAAAGTGTCACAGTGAAATCATAGTTTTGCATAATTAGTGTAAACTACTAATAAAAGTTAGTCACCTTTTTTTTATTTATGAGCAAGAAAAGTAACATAAATAAAATGTAAGTGAGCAGTAGGGGCTGGAGAGATGGCTCAGCCATTAAGAGCATTTGTTCTTGTAGAGGACCCTGGTTCAATTCCCAGTACTCGCATGGAGACTCAAAACCATCTGTAACTCCAGTTTCAGGGGATTCACAGATACCAGGCACAAACATGGTATATAAACATACATGCAAAACAATTATTTTTGCACTTATTTACTAATACATATTATTAACTATATGCATTTTAAGTTAGGAATCTCTCTACAATTTTAACTGACATCTTGCATCATTGTATTTAACATTTTGGCCTAATTTCTAGGAGAAATGTTCTCTATCAAGTCTGCTTCTGGCTACAATAACCTCTTACTAAAAATGATGAGCTAAAAGAAGATTAACTAGAGATATAATTTCATATTTAACCATAAATTAAGATTTTAGCTCTCAATTTTGAGAATATGTTTTAAAATATCATTCAGTTCGGTGTAGTTTATTAAGAGTAACATGTTTCTTCTCCAACTAAGCAAATAATACATAGGTAGAACACTTTACTTAGAGCCTTGGAAGAGGGCCTGGAGAGATGGCTGAGCAGTTATTGGCACACAATGTTCTTGCAGAATTCAGCAGCCCATGTTGGGTAGCATAGTCATCTATGACTCTTGCTGTAGGGGATCCAGTGTCCCTATATTTTACAGGTACACATACCAAATACACATAATTTTTAAAAAATAAAAATAAATGTTTAATAATAAAACTTAATTAAAACATACTCTTCCATACCAAATATTTCTCTTACAATGACAATTAGTAGCCTGTAGTAGTCTGCCTTAGTCTTAGCAATATTGACCCATATTCTGAAAGTCCACAATAATGAGTATAATAAAGCAATTTTAATTAATTCAAAGTTTTCACAATTTTTCAAACCCATTCCCCTTTTGAAAAACCCTGTAAGCAAAAAAATTACAAGAAAAAAAAACTCTTTTAATTGCTAGCTCAAAAGAAATTTATATCTTGAATTGCTATGCTCATTTTAATGTTGGCAGATTTTTTCAAGTTCAAAAGATCCATTTATTATAAAAAAACAAAGCAAACAAACAACAGGGTGAAAAAAACATAATAGAGAAAAAAGGGAACACACCAGCCATCTATGTACAAAGCCAGGGTGCATGAAACTTATCAAGGGTCTACTTCTACTTGCAGTACTTTACAGTCAAATAATTTATTACCTCAGGAAGTTTTAGAAAGTTCAACCCTACATGACTAAAACAGTGACTACCTTTTATTTTATTTTATTTTATTTTACTTTATTTTATTTTGTTTTGTTTTTTGAGACAGGGTTTCTCTGTGTAGCCCTGGCTATCCTGGAACTCACTCTGTAGACCAGGCTGGCCTTACACTCAGAGATCCGCCTGCATCTGCCTCCCAAGTGCTGAGATTAAAGATGTGCGCCACCACCTCCCAGCTAACAGTGACTATCTTAATGAAAAACAATCATCATCATGTGCTCACTAAAACTCTGCAAGTTGCTGAAGGGCCAAATAAACCATATCACAGCAGTCACAAGACTGAAAGAAGCCTCACTCGGAAGCCATAATTTTAAGAAACTTACTGAACCATGAATTTCATTTTAGTAGCACTCACATAAAGTGGGGAATCTATATATCCACCTCTTCTTCAGTAGCCTGTTAAATGCCACATCTTCTAAAAGCAGGGACAGTATTCTTTTTTTTTATTAGATATTTTCTTTATTTACATGTAAATTTCTCCTTTCCCTGTTTCCCCTCCAAAAAACAAACCCCTGTTGCCTCCCACTTCCCCATGCTTGCCACCCCACCCTCTCCCACTTATTGGCCCTGGCATTCCCCTACTCTGGGGCACAGA
>NW_022196915.1:42941631-42992889 GCF_008632895.1 Mastomys coucha
TGATGGGGATTGCATTGAATCTGTAGATTGCCTTCGGTAAGATGGCCATTTTTACTATATTAATCCAGGGACAGTATTCTTAAGTGTCTTCCTCAGGCTGGGTGGAGATAGGTCCCAGAGGACCACTTGATCACCCTAACAGAGGTTGTAATTCTCTGACAGACAGTGAAGGATACCACATGGCATGTCTGGGTCTGTCCTTCCAAGTGTGAGCACAGCTTTTGTACCCTGGATAACTGCTTTTATATAATCAGTCCTTCCCTTAGGTCACTGACTTTCTGTTGGAGAAATGTGATATCAAAACCTTGAAGTTTCTGGACTAGAAAGGAGAACACTCCCAAGACCTAACTAGAAAACGGAGAACACTCCCAAGACCTATTTTCTTTGTCAAAGGAATTATCTTGAAATGCAAACTTCTGCTTCAGTGCATTAGATACTGGATTAGACACTGGATCCCATTGTGAACTCTCCCTTCCTCTTTCAAATGGATCTGCCACCTGGTGACCTTTCCACAAGCTGAAGTTTGACCTTATTCATGTCCTTTAGAACATCCAACATGTTCTGAACATTACTAACTCTCTGGCTTTTTGAATGATGGCTATCATCAGTCTCCTTTTTTTTTTTTTAAGGATTGAAAAATCTTGCTTTTAATAAAAAATGTAACAAAATCAAACATCTATTATTTAATAAGGTATAATACAATGGCTCCATAATGCACATGTTGCATAATGTTTTCATTATGTTCAATACATTTAGTTTTCAAAGACTTATTACTTAAGGTGAAAATATTCAAAATCCTTTCTTTAAACTTTTTATATATACATTCATGTTGCATTTGTCTTTCTCACCTCATTATACAGTGTCTTTCCAGAACTTCATGCTTCTAACTTTAATCTAGCTCTCACTGGACAACCATTTCTTCCATTCCTAAACACAATTCTCTTGACCCCTAAATAACATTGTACCACTATCAAGTGATAAGAGATTAATGTTTTTAATATTTATTTATTTACTTTTTTTTTAGATATTTTCTTTATTTACATGTAAATTTCTCCATTCCCAGTTTCCCCTCCAAAAAACAAAGAAACAAGCAAAAACAACAAAAACAAACCCCTGTTGCCTCCCACTTCCCCATGCCTGCCACCCCGCCCTCTCCCACTTTCTGGCCCTGGCATTCCCCTACACTGGGGCACAGAACCTTCACAGGGCCGAGGTCCTCTCCTCCTATTGATGATTGAATTTGCAATCCTCTACTATCATTGGTCTTCTTAACACCTGAGAGCTGCCTTTTCATTTCAGTAGCCAGATTACCTGTGTCACATGTATTAGCAGATTCAGGTTGCATGGGAAGAGAACTTGGATGCTTCAGAGAAAACTGAGGAGGAAGAAGTGGAGGAGGAAGAGGAAGAGGAAGAGGAGGAGGAGGAGGAGGAGGAGGAGGGGGAAGAGGAGGAGAAAGCACCACACTTGGAGTGTGGTCTGGTTCTGCTCTTGCCCAGTAGTCGCTGATGATGGTGGCACTTGCTCTATCCATCACTCAAGTCAATGAAGCCAGTCTCTCTGCTCTACCTCAGGTCCTGCATTGTCATAACTGCAGCAATCTGAGATGGGAGAAAAGTCAGCTCATCTTCAAGGGCAGCTCTTTTTTTAATTGCAGCTTCACTTTTAGCTGCAATTAACAGATAATGGATAATAAAAATGTGACACATACACAGTGGAATTTTATTAAGCCATAAGGAAAATGAAATTAGGAAATTTGTAGGAAAATGGATGAAATTGAAATTTAAGTGAGGTAACTTGGGTTACCCTGTGCTCTCTCTAATTCCATTCTTTTTTTTTTTTTAAAGATTTATTTATTTATGAAGTACACTGTAGTTGTCTTCAGACACACCAGAAGAGGGCATTCGATCTCATTACAGATGGTTGTGAGCCACCATGTGGTTGCTGAGATTTGAACTCAGGACCTCTAGAAGAGCAGTCAGTGCTCTTAACCACTGAGCCATCTCTCCAGCCCTCTAATTCCATTCTTAGCCTCTAATTTTCATGTATGTGCATCTGTGTGAAAGTGAGTTCATGTAGATCCCAGAAAACTAGGTAAGAGTTCATGGGAGAGGGATTCCTTAAGAAGGAAGGGTAGACCATATATTATTCAAAAGTGGAAGGCTGGATACTGGGAGTGAGAAGGTTACATTGGGGAAGGGGAATAGGGAGATGGAGGAGAAGATTGGTGTCAGACAAAACTAAAGGAATATGAGAAGGCCATAAGAAAATTTGATACTTAATAAGATAATCAAGGGCTGGTGAGATGACTCAGCGGGGAAGAGCACCGACTGCTCTTCGTAAGGTGATGAGTTCAAATCCCAGCAACCACATGGTGGCTCACAACCATCCATAATGAGATCTGACTCCCTTGTCTGGTGCATCTGAAGACAGCTACAGTGTACTTACATATATTAAATAAGTAAATCTTTTAAAAAAATAAGATAATCAAAAATAAGTTGGTTTTAGCAGAAGTATCCTTTGTGGATAAATAAAACTGTTCCCCAAAGCCAGAGGTTATTAAAAAATATTCCAGTGCAAGATTGGTGACTGCAGAGACTCATAGATGTCAATTCTCTGTGAGTTGTTAGTCAAAGAAGACCCCAGGAAACCCCAAACAGTATAGGCCATTGTCACTCCCTTTGTTGGCCTACCAGAACTAGGTGATAAAAAATCGGTTGCTGAAAATATCCAATCTGGCACTGGGGTATAAGCTCCTTCCCCCCTTCCCCACTGCTCCCCTCACTGTGTAGAAGCTCCTTCCCCACTGCTCCCCTCATTGTGTAGAAGCTCCTTCCCCTCTGCTCCCCTCATTGTGTAGAAGCTCCTTCCCCTCTGCTCCCCTCACTGTGTAGAAGCTCCTTCCCCTCTGCTCCCCTCACTGTGTAGAAGCTCCTTCCCCTCTGCTCCCTCACTGTGTAGAAGCTCCTTCCCCTCTGCTCCCTCACTGTGTAGAAGCTCCTTCCCCTCTGCTCCCCTCACTGTGTAGAAGCTCCTTCCCCTCTGCTAACTTTGTGTAGAAGCTCCTTCCCCTCTGCTCCCCTCACTGTGTAGAAGCTCCTTCCCCTCTGCTCCCCTCATTGTGTAGAAGCTCCTTCCCCGCTGCTACCCTCATTGTGCCAGGAGTTGCCATGAAGACTTGCAAGGGAATAATCTTCATCAGTAGCCTTACTCACCTATAGACTTAAACTCAGTCACTCAGTCAAGATGAACCCACCTGTTTAATAGTGACCAGTCTGTTATAGATAATCAATGGCTTTCTAATTAGATCTAGTGGCTGCTGCACAAGAGGGAATTCACACCTGTTACTTTCAACCTGGTTAAAAAAAAAAAAAAAAAAGCCATTACTTGGGAGGTCATAGTAGAGATCTACTGATGTTGATTTGCTAAATAGACATGATGTGTGTGTCCACAGCCTTCTAAACAGCTATGGGCTTTGCCTGTAGATTAATACAGCTGTGAGCTTTGATCTTTTTTCAGTGGTCAGTGGTGACTGCAGAAACTCTTAGATGGTCAAAATATTGATAATAAATGACTGTTTAGTGCTCTGCCACAAATGGGATCTCACTAAGGCTCAGGGAATGCAGAAGGATGGACAGAAACATGCAAGCCAGAGGAAGGAGTGAAAACACAGACTCTCATTCCTAACCAAAAAGCTATATGTAGTTGTACTGGCTGTTTGTATGTGTCAACTTGACACAGGCTGGAGTTATCACAGAGAAGGGAGCTTCAGTTGAGGAAGTGCCTCCATGAGACCCAGCTGTGGGGCATTTTCTCAATTAGTGATCAAGGGGGTAGGGCCCCTTGTGGGTGGTGCCATCCCTGGGCTGGAAGTAGAACATGTAGAAGAATGCAAATTGATCCATTCTTATCTCCTTGTACAAAGCTCAAGTCCAAGTGGTTCTAGGGCCTCCACATAAAACCAGATACACTGAAACTAATAGAAAAGAAAGTGGGGAAAGCCTCGAACACATGTATACAAGGGAAATTTTCCTGAACAAAACACCAATAGCTTATGCTCTAAGATCAAGAATTGACAAATAGGACCTCATGAAATTGCAAAGCTTCTGTAAGACAAATGACACAGTCAATGGGACAAAACAGCAACCAACAGATTGGGGAAAGATCTTTACCAACCCTACATCTGACAGAGGGCTAATATCCAATATATACAAAAAACTTAAGAAGTTAGACTCCAGAGAACCAAATAACCCTATTAAAAATGGGACACAGCCAACCATTGAACTGATCACAGGATCCTCAATGGAGGAGTTAGAGAAAGGACTGAAGGAATTGAAGGGGTTTGCAACCCCATAGGAAGAACAACAATAACAACAAACCAGAGCTCCCAGGGTCTAAACCACCAGCCAAGGAGGGACCCATGGCTCCAGCTGTGTATATAGCTGAAGTATATAGAGAAGTATATATATGTGTATATAGAGAAGAGGCCCTTGGTCCTGTGATGGCTTTCGACGCCCCACTGTACAGGGTGGGGAGATGGGAATGGGTGGGGGCACACCCTCATAGAAGCAGGAGGAGGGAGATTGGGATGGGGATTTCTGGGGGGGGAATCAGGAAAGGAGATAACATTTAAAATGTAAATAAATAAAATATCCAATAAAAAATGGGGTACAGAGCTAAACAACTTTCAACTGGGGAATATTAAATGGCTGAGAAGCACCTAAAGAAATGTTCAACATCTTTAGACATCAGGGAGATGCAAATCAAAACAAGAGATTCCACCTCACACCTTAGTCAGAATGGCTAAGATCAAAAACTCAGGTGACAGCAGATACTGGTGAGGATATGGAGAAAGAGGAACACTCTTTCATTGTTGGTGAGATTGCAAGCTGGTACAACCATTCTGGAAATCAGTCTGGCAATTCCTCAGAAAATTGGACATAGTATTACCTGAGGACCCAGCTATACCACTCCTGGGCATATACCCAAAAGACATTCCAACATATAACAAGGAGTCTGCTCCATTCTTAGGAGTAGTTGGCCAACACAAAAAGAACTCAGTGGTAGTTTTGTAGACTCTTAGCCTCATTTTGCTTTGTTTGTTTGTTTTTGTCTTACTGGTCGTCTTTTGCTTGCTTGTTTTCATTTCAAATTTGGACTTTTTTTAAACAGTCTTGCTAAGTTGCACATGTTGACCTTGAACTTAAGATCCCTCTGTCTTAGCATCTTGAGTATCTGGGGATACAGGCCTATACTACCAGGCACGACTATTAATTTTATATTTGGTGGATTTTATTATATTAAGCCTATTGTTAGAAAACTGGCACAATTATCCACTTACTCAATTCTTGTTTTATAACCAGTAATGTTTTTAGAGTTTATGCTATATAGGACTTAATAGTTTTGAGCAGAATAAAGATATCACACAATGTATTCTTTAATAGCAAATTTTAAAGTGTTGTCATAGTCATTTCCTTTAGAATTGTAACAAAGGGTTGTTTGGGTTACTTTAAAGTTCTTTTTAATTAATAGCCATTAGGGTACTAATTTCCCCCAAACTGGTTAAGGTAAAACCACAAGTACAATTTTCCCTTGACTTAGAGAATTTTAGAATCTTTATTGTTACCTGTTCCTTTTTATGAATAGCACACAAAAAGTTGTTTGGGTTCTGCATTAGTAGAATTTAATGACTATGAATTTGTTTAATCTTATTTTGTCTTAAGGTTCATACAACTGTCAGTATGAATCAAGGTCACTACCCAGTAGATGGATTTATCAAAGAAGATTCTTCTCTGGAAGCATTGCCACCTAAAATGTATGTTTCTTGTGAGCATTTTCTTTAGCCTTTTTAAGCTCAGTGTTAAAATTTTAGAATTACTGATTAAACATGACTGTTAAATGTGTTTTTAAGCCTATTGTTTGTAGAGTGCTACGTAAATTAATTAATTAGTTTTGTTATGGATCTAACTCCATAAAAAGGTAGAACTTTACATACATATAAAAGATCGCAAGGAAGGCTTCAAACAGGAGACTGAGAATCCAGGATTAGCTGAAATTAGTGCAGCTGAATGATAGTGATTTATAAAGAAAAAAGAACTCTGTTGATCTTAAAAATGGCAAGAGTACAGTATGAGATAAAAGGTGATTTGAGAGGAAATTTATAAAAAAAATTAGGGCACCTTTTGAGTTCTCTTATTTTCCCATCTTTCTATGAGACTTGTCCTGTGAGTTTGAGATTTTTAGAACCATATATTAATTATATATAATAATGGGGTTTATTATACTTTTATACGTGCATATTTTTTATCATATTCACCCCCTTTATCCTTGATAGAGATTTACAAGCATAACTGAGCTAGACAAAAACCATTATGTTATTCTTCTATGGCCTTAACCGTTTAGCGTTTCAAATTGAAACTGCCCTGCTAGTCTGAAATCCTGTTAGGGAGCACAGAACCATCTTGTTCCTCTCTATAGCCCAAGAGCAATACAAAGAACAAACAAGTAATATTTGTTAGATAAAAGCCATATTTTTATATTTTCTAGTTTTTGTGAATTCTTTTGTTAGTCCAGATAATGTTATCTTTAAAGCTGAGTTTTGGTGGGAAAAGAGAGATAAAAATTGGCCTTTCAACTTTTTAAGTGATAAAGAATTTTTGTAATAGCTATCTTAGTTAGGATTCCTATTGCTGTGATGAAACACCATGGCCAGAGCAACTTAGAGAAGAAAGGGGTTTCTTCCATCTACAGTTCCATATCACAGTTCATCATCAAAAGCAGTGAGAGCAGGAACTCAGGCAGGGCAGGAACCTGGAGGCATGAGATGATGCCAGTACACCAGCTTTCCAGAACTTTACTTAAATGATTGTTCATATTTATATAGATACTTTCTAAAGGATATTTAATGTGATAGTCATTCTAGAAATAAAAAAATAGAGGTTTTCAAGAAGCTATCTCATTTTGGAACTAATTTTATAAGTAATACAAGTGCATTATCCAAGTTTCTCATATTGTTATTCATTTACCTCCTACAGATTCTTGCTACCCCCCTATCTTCTATGCCTATCTATAATCTGTCTTCTACTGCTACTGCACCACTTAATTCTCTTGTTCTCTTCCTCTCCTTCATTTCACTTCCTACTCTCCTTGCTCTCTAGTTATCATGGCCTGTCCAGTTCAAATCCCAAATTCTTTAACCTGAATTACTGGATTTTCACTACACTACCATAATTTTTCTTTCAGACTTTAATGAGTTATGGACAAACTAAAAGAATGATTCTAGTTGTATCTTTGGGTAGAAAACCTCTCACCTAAAGTTTGACATCTCGTTGTTCACAGACACAGTACTTCTCTCAACTCCTGTAAATACAGTTCTCCAGTCACTTTCTCCATGAGCCCTGTGCAAATGATGAGACCAAAACTTTAGGAACCATTGTGATTCGGTGGCCAGAGATCTGTCTCCATGGAGTAGCCATTTTTATCAAATTTGGAGTTACCATATTTGGATATTTGCAAAAGTCCAACAGATAGTGTATTTGACAGTGTAGAGCGAGCTTAAACAAAGAGTAGGGATTATGGTAATGAAGAGGGCTCACTCCCACCAGAGGAGGCAGCATTCCTCCTCCATTCATGCCAGTCACTGCCTTGATAATACCATTCAGCACTTTCAGAGATTTTGCTTTCCTCCAAAGATCTTTACTTCATTTTGAAATTTTCTGACTTAAAACATCATACAAGTAAATGAAATCATACTCCTGTTTATATATGTATAATGTCTAATAAAAGTTAAAAATTTTAGGCTGGGCAGTGGTGGCACATGCCTTTAATCCCAGCACTTGGGAGGCAGAGACAGGCAGATTTCTGAGTTTGAGGCCAGAGAGGTCTACAGAGTGAGTTCCAGGACAGCCAAGGCTACACAGAGAAACCCTGTCTTGAAACACCTCCTCCCCCCCCCCAAAAAAAATTAAAAATGTTGTTCTAATTGACCAGTTTTTAAATTAAACATTCTATATAAATTTATATTAGAACCTTCATTCATAACTTAAATGTAATTTTGTTTTAACAGCATTATATATAATTTGTCTAGTGTGGCATTTTGAGGTTTCTGAGATAGGTTCTCATGTTACCCAAACTTGTAAGAAAAGGGATTAGACCCTGTCCTTATACCAGTCCCTTCTAACTATTTGACAGAGTAAGTTGTTAAGCATTTTCTATGGATCATGTGCACTATTCTGTTTAATCCTTAACAAAGGCCACTTTTAATAGCTGATATTTCTACATACAAGTGCTTCTTACAGTGCTCCTCCATGGTTTCTACTTCAGATTTCTTCTTGAGCTCTTGTCTTGGTTTCCCTCAGTGCTGGGCTATGACTTGTTCCCTGGAATAAGCACTTCCCTCCCCTAAGTTACTTTTTGCTTACCACAGCCACAGAGCTACATACACTACACAGTCACACTAGATTTGTTTGTATTGTCCAGCTCTTATTTTCTTAATTAATTTTGTTTCAAAGAGCTCTTTAACTATTGCAGTATCTCAATAAAATCTTTATAACCATTGTCATTAAAGTACTTATTTGTATGCATGAGTTATTTTTAATTGATGAGCTTAAAACATCTCAGACATTATTAATATTTCTTCCCAAAAATACCAAGTAAAGGTGAATAAGAAATTATTATATGGTATAAGGTATTACTTTTAGGAATTTTCTTAGGTTAAATTTATATTAAAATTAAATTATATGAAAGTAATTTTTATTCATGGATTATTGATTATTGAGAACATATTCTTATAAGCTATCATCTGAATTATTTTTGATATGATAAAAATGAGAAGGCCATGGAGATTATATTTGTGCTTGTATTTCAAATAACACATTTGATTTTTTTTTCAGAGTAAATAACTGTTCTTCAGATCTTGAAAAGACAGTGGACCAGCTAATTATTGATTTAGAACAGTCATCCTCCATACATAGGAATGTCTCAAGCCCATCAGCTGTAATGTTGGTATGAAAAACATTGGTCATGAAGTATTGAGAAACCAAACATTTGGCATTATGTTAGGTAGCTGGCCTTTTCCTCTTAGGATCCCTGCAATTATGTATTCCTTTAGAAGCTTAAAAGTAGCAGATCAACCTACTCTCTGTACTTCAATTATTTGCTTTACTGTCTGAGTGAACAGTTTTAGTGTGTTTTTATTCAAACCTGTTTGTAAATCTCTCTTTTCCTTGGGCACATTTGACTGAATTGATTTCAAAGTTCTTGATACTTAACCCAAATATAGCTTTCTCCTCTGTGAACCTAGGTACTTAATCCAAATTCCCTGAAACAGTTACATTTTTCTAAATTCTGAAACGTAGTTTCCTAATTATTTTAATGACAGCCAAGAGGCCTAACTGCATTTGTTTTGATAATGATATTGTTTGTTGTTGAAGATTGAATTTTACCTACTACTATCCTGAATAGTGTTAATGGTAAACATTTACTTACTTTGAGCTTAGAGAACAGACTCTAAAATCTAAGTTAAATATATAGTCTTTTTGTTAAAAAAAAAAATTAATGGTCTGGAAGAGGGGCTGAACTCTGAATCTTATTGATTCTCCTTTGTTTAACTCTAATTTTAAAAAAAGTAAAAGAATAGGACCTCATGTTGCTCAAGCTGGACCTGAACTCACTGCACAGTTCAGGACGACCCCATCGTCCTGCATGTCCCCCATGCTGTGGTTACAAATGTGTTACCACATCTGACTAGCAACTTAAACTTTCTTATATTTTTATTTAATCTTTTTTTACACTCCACATTTTATCCCCCTCCCAGTCCACCCTCTGACTGTTCCCCATCCCATACCTCCTCCCTACCTTCCTGTCTCCATGAGGATGTCCCCACCCTCCCACCTTCCACCCCATCAGACCTCTAAACTTCCCGGGGCCTCCAGCCTCAAGAGTGAGGATTAAGTGCATCTTCTCTGACTGAACCCAGACTGGGCAGCCCTCTGCTGTATATGTGTTGGGGGCCTCTTCTCAGCTGGTGTTAGTTGGTGCTATCTGGTTGGTGGTCCAGTGTTTGAGAGATCTCGGGGGTCCAGGTTAATTGAGACTGCCAGTCCTCCTCCTCAGCTTCTTCCAGCATTCCCCTAATTCAACCACAGGAGTCAGCAGCTTCTGTCCATTGATTGGGTGCAAATATCTGCCTCTGACTCTTTCAGCTGCTTGTTGGGTCTTTTGGAGGGCAGTCATGCTAGGTCCCTTTTTGTGAGCACTCCATAGCCCCAGTAATACTGTCAGGCCCAACTTAAACTCTTAACAGAGTCATTTTTATAATCATCTTTTCCTGAAAACTGTTTATATACTTTTTCCTTGATATATTTTTCTGAGATAATTTTAAATTGAAAAATGGATTCAAAGTACAATTTTATGTTAAACACTACCTTTATGGTGGCCTTAGTGGTACATGTTTGTACTGCCAACACATGGAAGACTTAGGCAGATGGCTCATAGATCACTAAGGATGGTGGTGTGTTCCTATAACCACAACACTATAAAGACAGGGCAGGAGGATTATTGCAAGCCTGATCTACGTAAGTGTGTCCAAGCCAGCCATAAACACATAGTGAGACCCTTTCTCACAAAGTGTGTGAGTGTATATGTGTGTTTATGGGGAAAAATCTCTAGAATGCTATAACAAAAGGTTAATAGTTTCTACTGGCTGAGGTTGTAGCTTAGTGGTAGAATGCTGGCCTAGCATGCCTGAGACTCGGGTTTTCTATCCATATTATGGGAATAAAATTGTTAATTATTTTTATTTCTAAATAATTTTTAAAAGTATTTTTATTGTTGTTTCTTACTTTTACACTTCTGTGGTACATGTTTGTTGCATTTGTAACCAAATAATATCTCAAGTTTTTGCAACTATAATGTATCTAAGCATCTATTTTTGTGTTTATATTTGTATGTGGTTCCCTCTCTTCTTAGGAGACAGAAGAAATTGATGAAGCACTGAAGATAGCAGGCTGTAATTTTGAACAATTAAGTAATGCTATAAAAGTAAGCATTTTGAGTAAATTCTACCAGGAGATAAAGCAAGACCTCTTTATGAAAAAAACTACTTTTTAATAAACTTTATTATAAGCTTTCAAATAAAACCATCATGCACCAAAATTTACCGTATCTAAGGTCTATACATATCACTGAACTTCTGTAGAGTTAATTCACATTATATTTTATACTTTCACTATTAAATATGTTTTTATATACTTATCACCAAAGTTGATGGCCAAGTTAGAACTAAAAAACAATTAACTTCATAACCTCATCCATAACTTATGTTCAGTACCCGAATTCAATACTTCTTTATTCCTTAATATTTACCATTTCTTTTTTTCCCTCTCATACATGTTATACTATACACAAATATACATATTTTATACATACATAAATATTACTGGCTATGTTCTGCATATGAGTGAGAACATGTATTATTTTTTTCTTTCTGAGATGTGATTTCAGTTAATATTATACATTCTAAGCCCACTCATTTCCTCTTGGTGGTGGTGGTGTGTGTGTGTGTTGGTATGGAGGATTGAACCTAGAATGTAATGCATGTGAAGCAAGTACTCTACCACGAGCTATAGCCCCAACCAAAATGACCTCTATAAATATGTACATTTGAATGTATATCACATTCAAATAATTAGGTTAGGTAATAACAGAGAAACAGGCAAAAGAATTGAAAACTACCCCTCCCCCATGACTTGCCAGGATTATGTTTGTAGCATTGTTATTCTAAGAAGCTTAGTAAAAATCAGAGGCTTTGAGGAATCGGAATATGTACTTTCTGTGAACTGAATTTTCTTATTTGCAGATACCAGTTACAGATAGCTTCTTGGTTAAGAATAGGAACCCTTAGCTGGGCAGTGGTGGCGCACTTGGGAGGCAGAGGCAGGCAGATTTCTGAGTTCGAGGCTAGCCTGGTCTACAGAGTGAGTTCCAGGACAGCCAGAGCTATACGTAGAAACCCTGTCTCGAAACCCCCCCACACCAAAAAATTAAAAAAAAGAATAGGAACCCTTGTCCACATCTCCCTCTCAGTGCTGAGGCCTCATTTGTCTTGACCCTGCGCAGGCCTTTGATGTCTTGTCACAGTCTCTGAATTCTATAGGCAATCTTTGTTGCCTATAGAAGACCCTGTTTCCTTGTAGTCACCCATTGCTGCTGGTTCTTACAGTCTTTCTGCCTCCCCTTCCACATAGATACTGAGTGTTGGTAGTAGAGGGGTTGTTGAAGATATCACATTTAGGACTGAGTGTGCCAAAGTGTTTCACTTTCCACACATCGTTCAATTGTAGATCTTTGTATTAATTCCCATCTACTGCAAGCAGAAGGTTCTCTGATGAGGGCTGAGTAAAGCACTAATTTGTAGATATAGCAGTATGTCATTACAAGTCATCTAATTGCCATGTTCCTTTATCAGAATAATTAGTAGATTTTTCTCTAGGGCCCATGACCTATTTAATCTAAAGCTCTTGGCCACTTAAGCAGTGTCACATGAAGTGGGCCTTAAATCCAATCAAAAGCAATTGGTTTCTCCCATAACATCTATACCATTATAATACCAATATGTCTTGCAGGTTACTGTTGTAGGTCACAGGATTTGTAGCTGGGTAATAGTAATGATCACCTCCTTTAGTTGCAC
Source organism: Mastomys coucha (assembly GCF_008632895.1). Classification (NCBI taxonomy): domain Eukaryota; kingdom Metazoa; phylum Chordata; class Mammalia; order Rodentia; family Muridae; genus Mastomys; species Mastomys coucha. The sequence continues at coordinate 42,954,320 of NW_022196915.1, forward strand.
GTAGAGAACCTTCCAGGACCATGAGAGCTAGTTATTTGGGGTGAAGTTTCTAGTTAGGCACCAGCTCAGCTTCTCAGTGTTGGATGACAGAAGTAAGCATATCTTCAGGAAAATGCCTTCCTGTCATGTTGTAGAGAGCAACTGGCAATACCTTGAGATGTTAGGGCTTTCCATGGAGCTCCTTTGGCCAATGACTCAACAAGATACAACCTGTTCTTGGCACTAAAGGTTTTACTTGGTTTAATAGAGTGTTTAGTTGGGGCATTGTCTCCCCTTATTTGATGACTCTATTTATATTTCTTTCATATATGTATATGTTTTAGGAAACTTCTGTTGTAATAGGTTTACATACAGTTTTACAAATGGCTTTTCTTACTAGTTGTCTTTCCCCATATTCCTTTACCCTTATCTTCAATCTCTCCCTCTTTAATTCTCTTATTCTAGTTTCCCATTTTTCTCCATGACTCTGTGTTCTATTTCCACTTCCTGGGAGATTCTTTCTTCCCCACTAGTACCTTACTAGGAACCTGACCTCTGTGGCTATTTGGATTGACACAAATTTTGAAAGCTTAAAAGATAATATCCGGGGGCTGGTGAGATGGCTCAGCGGGTAAGAGCACTGACTGCTTTACTGAAGGTCCTGAGTTCAAATCCCAGCAACCACATGGTGGCTCACAACCACCCGTGATGAGATCTGACGCCCTCTTCTGGTGCGTCTGAAGGCAGCTACAGTGTACTTACATATAACAATAAATAAATGAATCTTTAAAAAAAAGATAATATCCACATATAAGAGAAAACATACAACATTTGTCTTTTGGGGTCTGAATTACCTCACTCACAGTGGGTTTTTTCTGTCTCCATCCATTTACCTACAAAATTCATAATTTCATTTTTAACAGCTGAATAATAATCTGTTGAAAAATGTACAGTTTCATTATCCATTTGTCAGTTGGCAGACATCTATGCTCTTTCCAGTTTCTGGCTGTTATGAATAGAGCAGCAATGAAAATGGATGGGCAGGTGTCTCTGTGATAGGGTATAGAATGCTTTGGGTGTATGCCCAAGAGGAATATAGCTGGATCTTGAGGTAGATTCATTCCCAGATTCCTTAAGAAACACCACACTAATTTCCATAGTAGCTGTACAGTTTACATTTTCACCAGCAATGACTCTTTCTTGCCAGCTTGTGCTATTGTTTGTTTTATTGATCTTGGCCATTGTGACTGGGGTAAGATAAGATCTAAAAAGTTTTGATTTACATTTCCCTAATGGCTAAGGATGTTGAACATCTCTTTAAGTGTTTTCAGCCATTTCATCTTTTAAGAACTCTATTTAGTTCTATACTCTATTTTTAATCGGCTAGTTTTCTTTTTATAAGATTTATTTATTTATTTTATGTGTATGAGTACACTGTAGCTATACAGATAGCCATGAGCCATCATTCATGTGGCTGCTGGGAATTGAACTCGGGACAGCCCCGCTCCCTCTGGCCTGCTGGCTCCAGCCCCACTCAGGTGTAGTACACTGTAGCTGTCTTCAGACACACCAGAAGAGGGTGTCAGATCTCATTACAGGTGGTTGTGAGCCACCATGTGGTTGCTGGGATCCAAACTCAGGACCTTCGGAAGAGCAGTCAGTGCTCTTACCTGCTGAGCCATCTCACCAACCCTCGGCTAGTTTTCTTGATGTTGCATTTCTAGATCTTTATATATTTAGATACTAATTATGTAATTATTAAAGATCTTTTCCCATTCTGTAGGCTTTGCCCAAATGATGTGTTATTTGCCATACACCTTTTCAGTGTCCTGAGGTTCAGATTGTTAATTGTTGGTTTTAGTGTCTGTGCTATCAGTGTACTGCTCAGAATATACTTTGCTGTGAGAAGTTCAAGCCAGCACTCTACTTTCTCTTCTATCAGATTCAAAGTATCTTGTCCTATGTTGAAGGTCTTGGTATGTTTGGAGTTGTGTTTTGTGCAATGTAATAGATATGAATCTATTTTCATTCTAATATATGCAGCTACCCAGTTTGACCAGCACCATTTGTTGAAGATGCTGTCTTCTCTCCAGTGTGTATTTTTGGCTTTATCAACTATAAGGTATCCATATATGTGTAGATTTATGTCTGGTTCTCCAGTTCAGTTACACTGGCCAATGTGTTTGTACTTTTTTCCAGTACCATTCTATTTTTATTACAATAGCTCTGTAATACAACTTGAAATCCAAAGTGGTGACACTTCCATGAGTTGTCTTTATTATTCAGGATTGTCTTTACCTATCCTGGGATTTTTGTGTTTCTATATGAACTTGAAAATTTTTTTAAGTTTCTATGAAGAGTTGTGCTGGAATTTTGATGTAGATTGCTTTTGCTTGGAATATCTTTTTCCATCTTTTTACTCTAAGATGATGTCTATTGGTGATGTCAAAGAGTGTTTCTTGGAAGCAACAAAATGATGGATCCTATTTCTAATTTAATCTGTTAGTCTGTGTCTTTTTATTTGGAAATTAAAATCATTAATATTGAGAATTATCAATGAGCAATTTTATCGATCCTGTTATTTTATTATTTTTTTGCCTTCCTTGAATTTTCTTTTTTGAGAATTTATTATTTGTGTTTTCTTGGGTATAGTTAACCTCTTTAGACTGAAGTTTTCCTTCTAGTGTCTTTGTGGAACTGGATTGGTAGATAGAAATTGCTTAAATTTGGTAGTTTTTTTTTTTTTTGGGGGGGGAAGGGTTTTCTTTTCTATGTTGATTGTGATTGATAGTTTTGCTAGGTATAGTAGTCTGGGCTAGCATCTTTGGTCTCTCAGAGTTTACACAACATCTATTCCAAGTTCTTTTGATTTTTCAGAGTCTATGTTGAAAAGTCGGGTGTTATTTTAATGAGCCTTTTAAAAAATTATTTGGTCTTTTTCCTTTGCAGCTTTTAGTGTCCTGGCTTTGTTCTGTTCATTTACTGCCTCTATACTATGTGTCATGGGGAATTTCTTTACTGGCTCTGTCTATTAGTGTTCTATATTCTTTTTGTATCATAATAGGTACTGTCTTTTTTAGATTGGGAAATTTTTCTTCTATGATTTTGTTAAAAATCTTTTCTGTGCCATTGGCCTGGGTTTTTCTCATTCCTCTCCTGTTATGCATAGGTTTGGACTTCTCATAGTATCCCAGATGTTTTGTGCCTGATTTTTTTGATTTCATATTCTCCTTAGCTGAGCTGTCCAGTTCTTGTACCTTGTCTTGAGTACCTAAGAGCCTCTCTTTGATGTCTTACAATCTGTTGGTGAGGCTTACCTGTGTGGTTATTTTGTTTGACATCCTAAGTTTTTCATTTCCAGTTTTACTTCATTTGGGTTTTTTTTAGTAATTCTATTTTTACTTTTATGTCTTAAAATGTTTTCATTATTTCATTCAACTGTCTATATTTTCATAGTCTTTACTAAACATTTATTCCAGTCCTCTTTAAGGCACTTGAACATAGTCAAAATTGGTGCTTTGAAGTCTTTGTGGTATGTTTCAGCTAGCTTGCATTTCTTGGGGCCTATTACAGTGGGTTACTGGCTTATGAAGGAGGCATATTATCTTGATTGTTCATATTTGTATTTTTGCATTGGTATCTAGAACTCTGGAGTCATGACATTTTGGGTGTGTTTCTTAGTATATATATCATAGTTGTCCTTGTTGGATAGGTGTTCATTCTTTGTTTGCTGTTGGCCATTCTGGATCCTAGGCAAGTATGTAGCTCTAGGGTCCCTAGTAGAGAGTAGGTCTGTAGGCCATACAAAGGAATGAAGGTGGGCTAAGAAGTAAAACTAAGAAAAGACAGTAGGGAAGAGCTAGGGAAACTTGGGTCTGCATCAAGAAGCAGAGTTCCTGGGGAATAGAGGTAGTGTAGGAGAAGGGGCTCCTGCCTGCAGTAGGACTAAGAGTTAATCTGGAGACAGCAATGAAAGAGCTAAGGGACCCTGGGTCTGCACCAAGAACTGAAATGTGTTTTCTAACTTTGTTCTGGGTCTTTGTTTTGTTTTATAATTTACAGAATCCTGCTGTAGAGAAAATCAGTGGCCCAAAAGGCTTTTTGTCCTATAATGACAAAAAGGAATAAGAAAAAAAAATTATAAAGCCTATCTGTAGATTTATAGGTGTTAACTGCTTTTTTTCTTTGTTTTGTCAAATTATCAGTACAAAAATGCCTATAAGATGTGATCTCACTAACAAGGGCTGGAGTATAAAGTAGATCTTAATGGTTTGTTTTATTTATTAACACCTCTATGGCTGTTTGGGAAATTCTAGAAAGTATCTTTTATATTCAATGTTATAGTGATGATACAACTACTACAAAGTAAAAATTCAAGTTAATTCATTGAATTATTTTTTTCTAGATGCTTGATAGCACACAAGATCAAACAAGACAAGAGACACACAGTCTAACAGAGGTTGTGGAGAAACAATTTGATACACTTCTTGCTTCTCTTGATTCCAGGTAATAACTTAAAGATTGAAGGAAAGTGAGGATCTTAACATTAACTTGTCACTCTGTTCCTTTGGTTAGACTGAAGTAACAAACGTGGAAGGTAGTGGATGAGTCTTGAAGACTGATTTCCAGCTAGGTGCGGTAACTCATCCCTTATAATTATAGCATTCAGGAGGCTGCTGGGGTTGGGTTTTTGTGAATTTGAAACTAATCTGGGCAACAAGAAGAGACACAATAGAAAGAAACAAAAAGACTGACTTTTACTTAAATTCAAGTGAAAACTTTTTATATGTTTAAAATCTTGTCTATCTGCTTTTTAATTCCAAAGCTAAGCTAACTTTACAGTTAATAAGATTGTTTCATTGTCTTTGTTCCCTGATCCTCATAGCTCTCACTCTCCCATGCATGTGTGTATGTGCGTGTGTGCATGCGTGCGTGCATTCCTGCATGTGAAGATACAGAATCACTGTATAGCCTAGGCTGGGCTCAAGCATATGATCCTCTTGCTCCAGTTTCCCAAGTGCTATTTTAGGTCTAAGCCTCCACGGTTTTTTTCTTACAGCAATTAACAAAGAAAAGTATTTTTCATAGCCTAACTCATATTGTAGAATTCATATATTTGGAGAAATACAAACCACTTTTTCATCTACATGGGCCTACCATTTTCTCATATGTGATTAAAAGAATCATATGAATCATAATCATATATGTGATTAAAGAATCACAAACATGATTCTTGAAATCACATTTAAAGAAATGGGCTCAATGAGAAACTTTTGATATGACCAAAGCTTTCTAATGTCATTTGTCCATTTGTCTCTACACCAAGGCTTAGTTTCCTTATATTTTCATGGCATTTTATGTCTTGTGCATAAAACATTTGATTTTTCCCCCCTTTGGTGCTAGAGATTAGACCCAAGACCTGGCACATGATTGGCAAATGTTCTTCTTGAAGCAGAAATCTTAGAGAAATGCTGCTTACTGGATTGTTCATTGGCTCAGCTAGTTTTTTTTACACAACCCAGTCCCATTTGCCCAGGGATGGTGTTGCCCACAGTCAGGTGGATCCTTCTATATCAATAATTAATCAAGATAACCTCTCAAGAACATGGCCACAAGCTAGTCAAGGCAGTTCTTCAAGTAAGATTCTCTCTTTGCTGGTGACTCTAGTTTATGCCAAGAAAAACCAATAAGCACACTTAGGTTTCTTTGGATGTCAACTTAGTAACTTTTCTATTGCTGTGAAGAGACGCCATTAACTGAGGCAACTTGTGTCACTTGCCTACAGTTTCAGAGGGTTAGTCCATATTATGGTGGGGAGCATGGCAGCAGGCTGGCAGAAATGGTTCTACAAAAGTAGCTGAGAATTCTTTATCTGATCTACAGGCAGCCCACTGAGAGAGACTGGCCTAGCCTGGGCTTTTGAAATCTCAAAGCCCATCCCCAGTGACATACCTTTTCCAGCAAGGCCTCACCTCTTAACACTTCGCAACAGCTCAGAACCAAACATTCAAATATATTAGCTTATGAGAGCCATATTTATTCAAACTACTACATATACACCCAGGAATGTTGTAGCTGGGTTGTACTATAGTTTTATTTTTGTTTTTCTGAGAAACTTTTATACTAATTTCCATAATGGCTGGATTCATTTATACTCACATCAACAGTATATAAAAGTCCATCTTTTCTTTACATCCTTAACAGCAGTTGTTGTTATTTTCTTATTGATAGTCATACTACCTCTCATTTCTTTCTTTCTTTTTTTTATTAATTTTTTTCTTTATTTTTATATCATGTGTCTGGGTGTTATTACTGCATGTATGTCTGTGTACCATGTATACACAGTGCCTACAGAGTCCAGAAGAGGGCATAATATTCCCTGGAACTAGAGTCACTAGTGGTAGTTTCCATGTGAATGCTGGTCGTCAAACCTGTGTCTTCTGGAAGAGCAGCCAATGCCCTTAACCTCTGAACCACCTCTGCAGCCCTTTCCTGCCTCTTTTTCTAACACAGCTTTGCTAAATATGAAATTCTATTGACAGATGTTTTTCCTATCACACTTTTATGTATATGCTTCAATTGCCTTCTGGCCTTGAAAGTTTTGCTTGAGAATTTGACCAATAATCTTTCTAGGAATTAGTTGTATGTGACAAAATGTATTTCTCTTCTTGCTTGCATGATTGTTTCTCTGACTGTATGGGTTTATTTTAGATGGAGTGGTTTGTAGATGATCTCTGTCTCATCAGATTTTGGAGAGTTCTGGTGGAGGGCATTTATTACCTGTTTATTTTGCAGTTTTCCTATTTCCTCAGATCTTTCTCTCTTGTCTGCCTATTGATATGTTACAAGTCCTGGAATCTCTCTTCCTTTTAAGTTTTTTCATTCTTGGTTTGTTTTGTTACCTAGAAACAATTTTAATTGTCTTATCTTCTAAGCTTGCTGATTCTTGGTTCTGCTTCCACTAATGCCTCCTTCCTCTGCTTTGTTTGTTTGTTTGTTTGTTTGTTTGTTTGACGGGTCCTTATTGTACAATCCACATTGGCCTTAAAATCACCATGTAGCCCAGCCTGACCTCAAACTCAGAATTGTCTTGCCTCAGATGCTGGGATTACAGGCATATTCCACCATGCCCAGATTTCTAACTCAGGATCTAATGCTAAGCAGTCATTCTATCCCTGAGAACATTTGTAGCCATGATTCCTTTTCATGTTCTTTTTGTCTTTGATATTAGAATTTTATTCTTAGGCCACCCTCCTAATTTCTTCTGCTTCTTCATATATTCCTTTGTTTCTTTGAACATATTTAAGAGAATTGTTTCAAATCAGTCTACAAAGTCTGATGCTTCTTCACAAAGTCTCCACCACTCTGTTTTCTTTCTTTGACTGAGCATATTATGTTAAAATTGTTATCATGAACCTTGGGGCTGAAAAAGTAGCAACCTCTCACAGTCTTTATAATCTGATTCCTGCTGGAACATTCTTCGTAGAATAGCTGACACAATTTGAACCTTGGGATTGGTATAAAATGAAAGCTTAAGGTTGCCTGCTCATGTATGACCCAAGAAGTTCAGTTTAGCTTCTCCTTAGTTTCAAGTTATATGTTGTATGTCTATGTATAGTCTCTGACCCCTACAAACATATCTCATTGCAGCCTTCCTGAGCATCCCCTAAGCTTTTCTACTGCCTAAGATCAAAAACAAAAGATCAGTCCTTCAGACAGCATAAAACACACTTAACTAGTGTCATAGTCTGGTTTGTTGTTCTTCCTCTGGTTGGAGGTGAGGAATTGGCAACTGTATTCCTGCTTCCAGAAGAAGACACAAAATTTCGTTTTAAAAAATGCTATTTTCTAAAGTTCTCATTAGATGATATTAGCCAGTTTGGGGTCGGGTTGTTTTGGTTTTTTGTTTGTTTGTTTGTTGTTTTCTGTATATCCATTAGAAGAATGAGACTTTCTTACTCTTTTCCAATGCCATTCCATATAGGTGAGTTTTTAGAAAATTAATACAACTTAACAAAAGGGGCATGTCTCCTTTAAAGAAACCACTCACAAAAATTATTTATGTATCACCAAATGGTTTGAAGAATATCTATTTACCTTCAAAACCTAGCATATTTTCTATAGTGTTAGCAAACTTTTTTTACTAGAGGATAGATTTGATTTTGGAGAAAATAATGAGAAATCATTTTGTTTAATGATTAAAATACTTGAATTTTTCAGTTTTCAATTTAGAGATGTTTAAATTGCTATAATAAAGTAATTCCACTCTAGAGAAGAGAAAGGATTTGAGTAATGCTATGTAGCTAGTGAAAACAACTATTTAACCATTCAAGGGAATATCTTGAAGATGACTGTTAATTGTCCTTCAAGTTCTGGTTTGATGCTATTCTTAAATGTCATTATATACTCTTCATGGACTGTGTACCTATGGCAATATTTAAATGTGCAATTAAGCCCTGGCAAAAATGAGTACAGATACTACTCAAAAGACTACAAGATAGATACAGAATTTCTCCTAGCTAGGTTGAATGCTCTAAAGTCTCCTTATGTCTATGATATAACTATATCCTTTAAACCATTTTTTATGTCTTTATACTTATTTTTATTTTTAATTATTTTAAATACTTATTTATTGTTACATATGTTTTGCCTGGTGTCCCATGGGAGGTGAAGAGAAGCCATCAGATTCCATGGAACTGGAGTTAGAGACAGTGTAAGCCATGATGTTGATGTGAGAACTGAGCCCAAGTCTTCCAAAAGAACAGTACTAATTATCTTAGCCACCAAGACATCACCCCAATTACTTTAAGTTTTTTTATTTTATAAATTAATTTATTTTTTACACTCTGTCTTAGTCAGGGTTTCTATTCCTGCACAACATCATGACCAAGAAGCAAGTTGGGGAGGAAAGGGTTTATTTGGCTTACTTCCACATGGCTGTTGATCACCAGAGGAAGTCAGGACTGGAACTCAAGCAGGTCAGGAAGCAGGAGCTGATGCAGAGGCCATGGAGAGATGTTCCTTACTGGCTTGCTTCTCCTGGCTTGCTCAGCCTGCTCTCTTATAGAACCCAAGACTTCCAGCCCAGGGATGGCACCATCCACAAGGAGCCCTACCCACTTGATCACTAATTGAGAAAATGCTCCACAGCTGGGTCTCATGGAGGCACTTCCCCAACTGAAACTCCCTTCTCTGTGATAACTCCAGCCTGTGTCAAGTTGACACAGAAAACCAGCCAATACACACTCCATATTCCATTCCCCACCCCCTATCCACCCTTCCACTGCTCCACATTCCACACCTCCTTCCCACCCCCACTGTCTCCACGTGGATACCCCCAACCCCCACCCTACCTGACCTCTAAACTCCCTGGGGCCTCCAGCCTCTTGAGGATTAGGTGCATCATCTCTGAATGAACACAAACCCAGAAGTCCTCTGCTGTGTGTGTGTTGGGGGGCCTCATATCAGCTGGTGTATTCTGTCTGTTTGGTGGTCCAGTGTTTGAGAGATCTTGGAGGTTCAGATTAATTGAGACTGCTGGTCCTCCTACAGGGTTGCCTCTTCCTCAGCTTCTTTCAGCCTTCCCTAATTCAACAGCATGGGTCAGCTGCTTCTGTCCAGTGGTTGGGTGCAAATATCTGCATCTGACTCTCAGCTGCTTGTTGGGTCTTCCGGAGGTCAGTCATGCTAGGTCCCTTTTGATGAGCGCTCCATAGCCTCATAATAGTGTCAGGCTTTGGTACCTCCCCTTGAGCTGGATCCCACTTTGGGCCTGTTGCTGGACCTTCTTTTCCTCAGGCTCCTCTCCATTTCCATCCCTGTAATTCTTTCAGACAGGAACAGTAATGGATCAGAGATGTGACTGCGGGATGGCAACCCCATCCCTCGCTTGATGTCTTCCTGCTGGAGGTGAGCCCTATAAGTTCCTTCTCCCTACTGTCAGGCATTTCATCTAAGGATTCCTGAGAGTCTCTCACCTCCCGGGTCTCTGGTGTATTCTGAAGGGTCCCTCCAACCTCCTGTTTTCTGAGAGCCTGTTTCCATTCTTTCTGCTGGTCCTCAGGGCTTCAGTCCTTTTCTCTCACCCAATACCAGATCAGGTTCCCCTCTCCCCCTCATGCCCCTCCTCCTTTCCACTTTCCCTCCCATATCCCTCCTTTCCTCCCCACTTATGATTACTTTCTTCTCTCTCCCAATGGGACTGAGGCATCCTCACTTGGGCACTTCAGCTTGTTGACCTTTTTGAGTTTTGTGGACTGAATCTTGAGTATTCTATAATTGTTTTGTTTATTTGTTTGTTTGTTTTTCTAATATCCACTTATTAGTGAGTACACACCATACCATGCACGTCCTTTTGGGTCTGAGTTACCTCACTCAGGATGATATTTTCTAGTTTCATCCATTTGCTTGCACAACTCAGGATGTCCTCATTCTTAATAGCTGAGTAGTATTCCATTGTATAAATAAACCACATTTTCTGTATCCATTCTTCTGTCGTAGGACATCTAGGTTGTTTCCAGCTTTTGGCTATCACAAATAAGGCCGCTATGAACATAGTGGAACACGTGCCCCTGTGGCATGGTGGGGTATCTTTTGTGTATATTCCCAAGAGTGGTATATATAGCTGGATCTTCAGGTAGATCTTTTTTGGATTTTCTGAGGAACCTCCAGATTGATTTCCAAAGTGGTTGTACCAGTTTGCAATCCTACCAGCAATGGAGGAGTGTTCCTCTTTCTCCACATCCTCTCCAACATGTGTTGTCACCTGAGGTTTTGATCTTAGCCATTCTGATTGGTAGAATTTCAGGGTAGTTTTGATTTGCATTTCTCTGATCACTAAGGACTTTGAAATTTTCTTGAGGTGCTTCTTAGCCATTCCAGGTTCTTCAGTTGTGAATTCTTGGTTTAGTTCTATACCCCATTTTTTGATTGGGTTGTTTGGTTTTTTGGTGATTAATATTTTAATTGTTTTTTAATGTGAGTGCTGGGGATCACAGAGGACAGAATGGGCATTTTGATCCCCTGGAACTGGACTTAGAGTTGGTTGTAAGCTCCCTCACTTGGGTGCTGGGAACTGAACTCAGGTCCTCTGCAAGAAGAGCAGCATATGCTCTTAACAGCTGAGACATTTCTGCAACCTATTTTTTTTGTCTTTATTTACACATGGATTTCAATTGTAATTTATTTCTGTTTAATAGAGCCACATTATATATTAAGTTTATCAACTAATAACAAAATTAGCATTTCACATGGTGTTCAGTTAGAACATGCCTCTTTTAGCCATATTATCTTAATTAAATTCATTATCAGTACAATGAATCTATTATTTTGCTTAAGTTCATTGCTTAGTGAAATTAGGAATACTACTCAATAATAAATTTACATTTATATAAATGCTAGTAAAAAAATCACAAAATAACTTTGTCTTAAATAAAGGAAAAAGAGCTTGTGTGAAGAACTTGTAAGACGTACAGATGATTATTTATCAAAATTGGTAACAGTTAAAAGCTACATTGAAGAGAAAAAAAGTGATTTGGATGCAGCTATGAAGATAGCAAAAGAACTCAAATCTGCTCCTTCTCTGAGGACCTACTGTGACCTGACTCAGGTAATGCCAGCGCTCCAGTGGGAATTAGTGCTGTGTAGCCTACTTTACACACTCTATAATATGGACTTGATATGTAGGACTTAAGAGTTTATTTTTCCAGTTACACTAAACTACAAGTACTCCTTGACTTATGACCTATTATCAAGTTAAAAATATTTTAAAACAAAATGTATTTAATATGGATAACCTACCAAATGTCATGACTTAGCAAAAGTATACTGTAGAAAGTCCATTGCTTATTTTTTAATGGTTTATTTTTATCTATCTATCTGTGTATTTGTGTGTCTGTCTGTCTGCCTATCTGTCTGTCTGTCTATCTATCTGGACTTTTGAGACAGAGCTTCTCTGTGTAATAGCCCTGGCTGTCCTGTAGCCTGTTTTGTGGATCAGGCTGTCCTCAGACTCACAGAGATCTGCCTGCTCCTTCCTTCCAACCTCTGGGCTTAAAGGCATGCCCCGCCATGCCTGGCTTCATTGCTTAATCTTAGGAGCTTATAACCTTACATGCATTAATTTAATACCTAAAAAATCATTTTCCTTCTAAAATCCTCTTTTAGCTGTATTTTTAATAAAAGATAATTCACATATGAAGTGTACTTTTCTCTTGACTCCAGATTATCCGGACTTTGAAGTTAACATTTGAAAGTGAATTGTCACAAGTTAGTTCCATAATTCCAAGGAACCCACCCAGGTGAGTAAGTCTTGATTCAGGGAATCATACCAAGAGTTATTAAATACCAAGCAATTATAATTTGAAATTTTGGATCATACATGCTTCTTAAAGTGATAGCCAAATTAAAATAATTATAACTTATTTATTATTTATTATTATAAGTTATTTAGATGCTTTTTAAGTTAGCTAATGTTAACAACTATTATATAGAGAATAAATATATGAGAATAAATTTATGTATTATATAAATAAATTTATGTATTTATGTATTTATATAAATTTATATAGATAAATTTATATATTATATGTTTTAGGTTGAATATAAATTGCAGTGAGGCTATCTGCATATTCAATAGAATGGGAAAGATTGAATTTGAGGACTCAACAGAGTAAGTATTTATTTATTTATTTTAGATATTTTCTTTATTTACATGTCATATGATATCTCCTTTCCCGGTTTCCCCTCCAAAAAAAAGAAAAAAAGAAAAAAGAAAACCTGTTTCCTCCTCCCTCCCCCTGCTCACCAGCCCACCTACTCCTGCTTCCCGGCCCTGGCATTCCCCTACACTGGGGCACAGAACCTTCACAGGACCAAGGGCCTCTCCTCCCATTGATGACCGACTAGGCCATCCTCTACTATACATATGCTGCTGGAGCCATTAGTCACACCATGTGTACTCTTGGTTGGTGGTTTAGTCTCTGGGAGCTCTGAGGGTAGTAGTTAGTTCATATTGTTGTTCCTCCTAAGGGGCTGCAAAACCCTTCAGCTCCTTGGGTCCTTTCTCTAGCTCCTTCATTGGGGACCCTGTACTCAGTCCAATGGATGGCTGTGAGCCTCTACTTCTGTATTAGTCAGGTACTGTCAGAGTCTCTCAGGAGACAGCTATATCAGGCTCCTGTCAGCCAGCACTTGCTGGCATCCACAATAGTGTCTGGGTTTGATGATTGAATATGGTAAGGATTCCCAGGTGGAGCAGTCTCTGGATTGTCCTTCCTTCAGTCTCTGCTCCATAGTTTGTCTCTGAAACTCCATCCATGGGTATTTTGTTCCCCTTTCTAAGAAGGAACGAAGTATTTTTAAGAATGACAACATGTTGTTAGTATCTGGTAATACCTATGTCTAAAAGACAAGTGAATGTTTAATTTGATTCAAGAGCTAAAATGACCTAAAAACAGCATTTCTATTGTTAATTTCTGTTTGTAATACTTTTTAAAAGACCTGGAAGAGATTATTATTAGTGACTTACATGCTTTGAAGCTCTTTGAAATTCATTCAGACAACAAGCATTGAAAACTGATTTTTGTGCTAGACCCCAGCACTCTAGAAGACAGTGAGGTAACCAGAGAAATTACAATATATAAAATATAAAGTAAAAACAGATAAAATGTTTAATGGTTGTAATAGTACATGTAGACAGTAGAGCTGATACAAAGGAACAGAATGGTTTTTCTTCTTGGTACAATAGAGAACTGGGAAAGATTCTGTTATCACTTCCCTGAGGAAAAACTGACAGTTGGAAAGATCAAATGGAAGGCAGGCATCTGAGCAGCACATAGACAGTAAACTAGCACGCCACATTGGAGCACCTACTACAGTTCCATTCTCTGTATCCTTCTGTGTACATAGAAGCTAAATCCTTAAGGCGGTATTGCTGTGTGACAGCATTTAAACTTTGTTTCCTACTTGTATGCTATTCAGTGTGACAGCTGCTAACCAGGTGTTGCTTAAACACAAGTTAATTGAAACTAAATAAAATGACAGATTTACTTCTTTGGTTTCATAAGCCAGATCTCAAATGCTTAGTTGTCACATGTCTTAGTATAGTCATGCTGCTATCACAAAATGCCTGAATAAAAATTTGTTTCCTCAGTCTAGAGTCTAGAAAGTTCAAAATCAGGGAACAGGTTCTCTATCTGATGAGAGTCTTGGTCTCTGTTTCCAAGATGGCAGCTTACTAGTATGTATAAGGCCCTAGATTCAGACCTTAGTGTAAGAAGGGGTGGATAGAGTTGACACTTTCAGTGTTGTTGACAGTTCTATTGGATGCTAAAAAACACTCAGAAGATTTTAAACATGAAAACAACAAAAGTTAGGTTGCATTTTTATTTTCATTTTATCTTTATTTTGATGGTGTGGTTTGTATGTGTGCATGTGAGTGAACATGCCTGTAGAGGCCAGAGTAGGAGGGCATCAGATCTTCTGAAACTGGAGTTACAGATGGCTGTGAGCTACTTGAAGTGGGTGCTGGGAACTGGACTCAGATTCTCTGCAATAGTAGCAGGTGCTCTAAATTGCAGAACCATCTCTCCAGCCCCCTATACTACATTTTTAAAAGATGACTCTGGTCACTCATGTGCACCTTTAGTCACAGGACTAGGGAGGTAAAGGCAAGTAAAGTTCCAGGTTAGCCAGAGGTACATAGTGAGATAATCTTCTCAAGAGGAAGAAATAAAGAAAAACTCTATTTTACACACACACACACACACACACACACACACACACACACACACACACACATGCAAATATGCAGACATGTACAGACACACATTTATATTAGGAATACAGAAACAAAAATAAATTGAGAGGGGAATAGTGGATATGTTCAGTTCCTATTCATTGGCTATCTGAGGAGAAGGTGGAAGGGGCACTTGAGTAAATGGATGTAAGGCAAGATCTTGAACTTGATTCTGGATTTAGATTATTTATGTTAGTCTTTTTTTTTCTATACCCAGAAAGAAGTAAGGAATCAAATTGTTTGGAATAATAATTAATCAGACTGTCCTAGGTACTGTCCTTAGCTGTCAGTTTGACACAACCTAGAGTCATCTGAGAGGAGATGCCTCAACTAAGGAACTGCCTACCTTAGGTTGGTCTAGAAGCATGTCTGCGAGAGATTGCTTTATTAATCAATGCAGAAGGGCCCAGCCCACTTGGTAGCACCATTTCTAGTCCTGTGGACTAGAATTTCATTAAAAAAAAAAAAAAGTTAAGTATGACCCTACAAGCAAGCTAGCAATCAGGTTTCTGCTTCAAGCTTTGCTTGGGTTGCTCTGATTTCCCTCAGTAATAAACAGTGACCTGGAAGTAAAGGCCAAATAAATCCATTTCTCCACAAGTTGCCTTTTGTCAGAGTGTTTTATCACAGCAACAAGAAAGGAAAGTAGTACAAATGGCATCAGACTAAGATAGCCTATTATCCTGTTTGTCATAAGGGAGACCTTGCTAGAGGAGCCTAGGGTACCGGTCTTCCCGCAGGCAATCCCTCGGGTTAGCCTGGGGGGCTTCCATGGATAATCAGCAACCTTTGCAGGCAGGATGCTCTTTTAGATAATTTTAGAGCTTGAATATGGTTACTATCAAATATTTTAAAGTTAAAAACTATCCTGCCTCTATATAAAAGTCTTGGCTAATCTTGTGTTGATTTTAAATGACTACTCTGAGTTAAACATTTATAAAGGTAAATTCTATAAACTGCAAGTTCTTATTATTAAATGACAAATTTGCCCAAGGGAGCAAGTATTGAAAAAGGTCAAGGGTAGTACTCTGGAAAATATTTAAATAAAAAAGTGACCTGAAATATAAATAACTTTTAGATGGTGCAGGGAGAGAAAGGATGAAGATAAACAGAAAAGTGAGGTGTTGTATAAGGAAAGGATAGTGAGAGGGAGGTAGTTAAACATTCAATAAGGTCTGATGAGGTTTAGTATGGAAAGGTGTTTATGGTACAAGGTTGTTTACACACATGGATCCTTCATAAAGGTCCTCTATACAACTTAGATTAATTTTCCTTAATTTCAAATGCATACTTTCTGTTGAAAGAGGCAGATAAACATATATCGTTACTAAATTCAGTTGACTTTCTCTGATGTGTACATTGGCCACTGCTATTTCATGAAGAAATAAGATCCATCATAAGTTAACTAAAATGTAACCTTTTTGGACTCATTCTCTTACATTTAAAATTTTTTAGTTATAAATTTGAAAGACTAAAAGTATCTGGATATGAGATAAAAAAATAGGAAGAAGAAAAATAGGAAGTAAGGCTGAGGAGATAGCTCAGTCAGTGATGTGCTGTTGTACAGGCTCACCATGCAAAACCAGAGTTCAGATCTCACCACCATGTTAAAAAGCTGGGCACTGCAGATGAGTTCCCTGGGACTTGCTGAAGCCAGGGTCTGTGAGAGAACTTGTCTCATCAAATAAATAAATAAAGTGGACAGCAGTTGATGAAGATACCAGAAATAAATCTCTGTCTTGCACAAATGTCTGTGGTACACACTTAGACCCTGCCTCAAACAGAACAGAACAGAACAGAGAACAGAGAAGAACAGAGAACAGAGAAGAACAGAGAACAGAGAACAGAACAGAACAGAGAGTAGAATAGAGAACAGAGAACAGAACAGAGAGCAGAACAGGGAATAGAGAACAGAGAACAAAACAGAGCAGAGCAAAGAACAGAACAGAGAACAGAACAGAATAGAATAGAACAGATCAGAATCAGATCAGATGATCTCAAAGGCTGCTTGGAGCTTTAAGTAAGCGGTTTCTTTATGAGTTTGAAAAGGGCAAGAGGGTTCTCGTGGGCCAGTGACCATGTTCTAAAATTAAATTATATATTAGGGTATGCAACACTTTAAGGTTAACCAAAAGTCATTGAATTGTGTGATATATGTTTATGCTTCAATGAAGTTGTTTACAAATACCTCTAGGATACGTATAACTTTGATCTCTTGGTTTGTCTCACACTGTCAACTAACAAATGAGAAAGAAATAGTTTGAAGATCAATATTAAAGTAGTCCTACTGTGTACTTTTAAACAGATGTTACCCTCAAGAAAATGAAGTTGGACAGAATGTTCAAAAGAAATCTAATAATAAAAAGGAACTCTGTTGTGATGTATACTCATCACTAGAAAAGAAAAATGTGGATAAGGCTGTCCTGGCTGATGAAGCGCCTGCACCTCCTTTGCAAGCAGAGGCCCCTGACAGGCATTTAGAAGGGAAAAGCAAGCAGACACAGAAAGAGGTGGTTGTGGTGACATCTCCTAAGACTATTGCTGTACTGCCTCAAATGGGATCCAGCCCTGATGTGATCATTGAAGAAATTATTGAGGAAAACCTAGAATGTGAGTAAAATAAAAAAGGAAAGATTTGTTATTTTTAGTTAATGTTCATGTGCTTAATAGAAACATGCATGCTTCTTAATCTTATCTCACATAACATCATCATGAGTTAGACCTGTTGATTCCATGCATCTACCTTCATATATCCCGAAGTTAGAAAGTTGTTTAGCTTTTTATTTATTTATATTGGGTTTTGGGGGATGGGAGGGGTCTCGCAATATAATGTAGTCTGGCCCAGAATTCAATATATAGCCTACCAGGCTCCTATTTAAAGCAATCCTGCCTCAGTGACTTGAATGCTGGGATTGCTACCATGAGCTAACATGCCTGGCTTGCTTTTTAAAGACCTGTGTTGGCAAAGGCCTTTAATTCCAGCACTCAGAAAGCAGAGGCAAGCAGATCTCTGTAAAGTTTAGGCTAGCTTGGAATACATAGTGAGCCCTGACCAGGCAGGGCTACATACTGAGACAGTCTCAAACAAGCAAACACAGATATAGTACCTAGAGAGTTGACTTAGCAATGAAAAGCTTTATTATTATTGAAGAGGACCAGAGAACCTGGGTTTGGTTCCTAGCATACACATAGTGTCTTAGAAGCATCTTTAACTCCAGTTCCAGGGGATCCAACACCCCTTTCTGACCTCCGCGGGCACCAGGCACCAGGCACCCACCCTTGAATTTACATGCATGCAGGCAAAACACCACTGCAAATAAAAATAAAGTAACATATTAAAGTCTAAAAAAAGGAAATGAAAACTTCTGAGGTGCAATGTTAATATTTAATATACTTAAGGTATTTGACATTTTCATGTTATACATTTAAGCATGATCTAAATGATATAAATAAATAGTAGATAAAATTTGTGGGTGCAATTTTATTATTTTTGTTCTGAGACTTAATCTGTTTGGAATTAAACTGTTGGAAATATCATTTTATAACAACTAAATATTACAATGGTTTACAGTGTTAGTATTCTGTCCATTCTTGTAGAAGTGGAATGCTACTGTTTTGTGTGATGTTACATTATCTAACTTCTTAAGGACAGTTTTTTAACACTGTTGTTTGTTTTACTGGTTGACTTTGACTAGGATTTTAATTGGAATTTATTTGAAATATTTTAATAGAATTTTAAACACATATAAAGTAAAAGAGTAAAGAAAGAAGAATAAAAAGAGACGTTTTACAGGGGATAATAGTGTATGCTTGAGAAAAAATAAGCTTCTGAACAGAGACCCAGAATTAAATTTTAAATAAAAAAGACAAGTCTTCCCTCTAAATTGTCATCATTAATGTGTGAATAACTTGCTACCTATCATGATATTACTTTTAAGAAGCCATGTCATTCTAGTAATTTACCAATTTAATCACAGCTCCTTAGACACTAGTGTCTGGTCACTGTCAGCATTAACAGAATTCCTAAGGTTATCTTTTTTTTTTTTTTAAGCATGCATCACAGATGATCCTATAGATACTCCTGGATGCACAAAAAAAAAACCTCCTCAGAAAGAGCAGTCTGTTCCTGCCGGATCAAAAGCAGGTAAGTGGACAACTGCCCACATGGGACGGAGCGGAGTTTGCTGTGTGCTGACTAGTTCTTACTATGCAGGAGTACAAAAGAGCATTTTACTGTCCAAAGCTCTTTTCCTTTTAATGTTACAAGTTTTTATTATCTGAAAAATTACTTTAAAATTGATAGTTTCTCACAGTTATAACCTCAGGTTATATATTTACTTTGCTTCTTCAAATTTAATACCTGTTTAAATTTATGATGCAAAGTAACAGGTTTTCTCATGACATTCTCATGTATATGTTAATAAACTTTGTCTCGTGTGTCCCCCTCCTACCTCTTGTCCCTTTCCTCTTCCCAGATGTCCCTCTCTGCTTTCATATCACATGTTCCATTATATTCTCTTCTTTTGTTCCTTCTTTTAAATCTTACTCTCCTCTAGTTCTTAACATGTTGACCTGTACACACATGTACACGCACGTGCATGTACATACACACATACACATTTAAAACTAGATTCTGCATATGAGAGAAAATATACTGTATTTAATTTCCTGAGTCTGCTTACTTTATTTGACATAATGATTTCCAGTTCCACCCATTTTCCTACAAATGTCATGATTTCCTTTTTCGTGACAGTTGACTAAAATTCCCGTGTGTAGATATTCCATTAATTCTGTGTTAGTTCCTTTCTTGATGCCATGACAAGATGACAAGATCCCTGACTAAAGGAGCTTTAGGATCTCCTCAACTCAACAGCTAAGGTGCAGCCAGCCCATGACAACGTAGAGGCATGGCAGCCACGATCTCAGGACACGGAGTGCATTTTCTCTGCAGTCAGAAAAAAGAGAGGACAAATGTTGTTGTACTCACTTTCTTCTTTTTTATTCAGTGCAGGACCCAACCCTGGAATGATGCCACTAGTATTCAGGGTTGGTCTTCCCTCCAAGAATATATTTCAATACACACACACACATGCACACACACACACACACACACACACATGCACACACACACACAGAGAGATATACATTTTCTTTAACCATTCATCTATTGCTGTACTTAGGATAATCCATAACTTGCGCATTGTGAATAGTAATACATATACTACAATAAACATACATGCTCAAGTAACTCTGTACTATGCTGGCTTGCATTCATTTGAATATATTACCCAGGAGTGATGTAGCTGTTCATGTGTTAGTTCTATATAGTATAGCCAATTTAACAAAAATTCTGCAAGCCATGTACACAGAAAGTCTTTTCATACTCAAGTGTTTCAGGTTTTTTTTCTCTTAGTACTCTATAAAGTTTTAGTTGTAGAGATCTTTTACTTGGTCAACTTTATTCCTTGGTAATATTAAAGCTATTGTGAATGAAAATTTTCTGACTTCTTTATAAGCAATTTCATTACTGGCATATAGAATGGCTGCTAATTTTTATGGATCAATTTTAATATTCTGTTTTTTTTATTGAAGGTGTTTATTAAGTCTAAATGTTTTCTTGTGGAGATTTTAGTCTTTTAAGCATATTATGTTAACTGCAACTGCAACTATGGATACTTTAACTTTTTTCCTTTATATCTTTTTTCTCGTAGTGATGTAGCTGAGACATTAAGAATTACATTTGTGAATAAGAGAACAAAATCATGTACCTAATTTTAAAAGAAACGCTTTTAGTTTCTTTCCCATTTCATATAATGCTGGCTGAATAAGACCTTCATTAATGCTGAGATGTGTTCCTATTTCTAGCCTTTTGGAGGGCTTTTATTGTAAAGTGATATTGGACTTTCTTAAAGACCTTTTCTTTGTCTGTTGAATGATCATGTAATCTCTGTCCTTAAGTCCATTTATGTGTTGTATTAAATTTACCAGCATGCTTATATTGAATCAACCTTGACTCCCAGGTGTGAAGTCAGCTAGCTTATGGTATATTATCTTCTTAATGTGCTGTTGAATTCAGTTTGCAAGAATTTTATTGATAAATTTTATTTTTGTGTTTATTGGGAAATTGGTATATAGTTTTGTTGCTGCCATCTTTCTCTGGTTTTGACAGAACTGACTTCATAGGATCAGTTTGTTAAGGAGTGATGGTGTAAGGTCTTTCTGAAGGTCTGATATTATCTGGCAGTAAATACATCCAGGCTTGTGTAGGCATACAGCTTACTACTGCTTCAATTTAAATGCTGCTTACAGATCTGCTAGTTTATATCATCTTGATTTAGTTTTGCTAGGTCTTCTATGTCTAGGAATTTATACATTTCTTCTAGGTTTTCCAGTTTTTAAAAATATAATTTTCAAAGTATTCTATAGTGATCCTCTGGATTTCACTGGAATCTGTCATTGCTTCTGCCTCAGGGTTTCTATTGCTATGAAGAGCCACCATGACTGTATTCTAGACAAACTAATAAGTTATGACACTGTTTTCATTTGATTCTAAGAATTTTGTTCTGTCTTGAGAGAAGTTCTCACTGTGTAGCTTTGGCTGCCCTAGAACTTGCTATGTAGACCAGGCTGTCCTGGAGCAGCCTCTGCCTGCTGAGTACTGGGATTAAAGGTATGCACCACCACACTTAGATTTGATTCTAGGACATTTTAATTTATTCCCTCACACTCTAATTTCTTCAGGTACCACTAGTTGACCTAGAATTCATCACTTCTTTTGTATTTACTAAGCTTACTTTGTAGCCTATAATTTTGTATGGAAGGTTCCATGGACTGCTAAAAAAAATGTGTATTTTTTATTTGTTAAATGGAATATTGTATAGATAATGATAGGTCTAACTGCTGCATGAGATAGTTTAAGTTTTGTTTCTTTGTTGATTTTTAGTTTAAATAAAAGTGTGTTGATGTTATCCACTATTTCTACATCAGTAGCTGCCTGATTTTCCATACCCTTTAATGTTTGTTTTATGAAAGAAGTCCCAACACTTAGAATACATATATTTACAATTGTTATATCTTCTTGATGTATTGTTCCTTTTATTACTATGTAGTGGTCTTTATATTTTAAGAACCTTTATCTTGAAAAGCTATGAATTTAATTTTTATTCTTTTGACTGTTGGTCTGTGGATATCTTTTTCAATGAGATGATTTGCTTTGGAGACAACAGAATAGCCAGATGTTTTGTAATCTAGGCGACTAGTTTGTCTTTTAAATGATTTGATTACTTCCTTCAATAAGGCCGCACCTTTTAATTCTTCCTGAGCAGTTTCCATCAACTGGGGAACAATCATTCATTTAAGATTATGGTGTCTGTTTTAAGACACCATGGTCAATGCCACTTATAGAAGAGTTTATTTGGGGCTTGCAGTTTCAAGAGTTAGAATTCATGACCATCATGGCAGGAAGCATGGCATCAGGCAGGCATGGCACTGGAACAGTAGCTGGTAACTTGAAACATAACTATGAGACAGAGAGAGCATGATAGGAATGGCATGGACCTTTGAAACCTCAGAACCCACCTCTTCTGACACAACCCCTTCAACAAAGCCACATATAATTCTTCCCAAATAGTTCCACCAACTTGGGACTAAGCATTCAAATATATAAGCATACGGGGGCATTCTCATTTAAACCACAAGTCTATTTGCACTTAGGGCCATTTTTTGAGGAAGGTGTGCTCTTATTTATGGTTTGGGTTGTTTTTCTGATTGATTGGATTACTGGTTTTTTTTTCCTTTCTCTTATTAGAATTGCTACTTTACTGTGTTAGACATAATGGATCTCTTCCTAGATTTCCTGCGCTATAACATGTTCTGTGACTTTAAAACCTCAAGTGAACTTGAGTTCCACCTATAGAAAATGTTTCTCAAGTTAGACAAAGTATTTTCAGTTCTTGTTGCTAAAGAGTTCATACAGGAGGTAATGTAGGTCAGTGGTCGAGCATCTGCCTAAGGTTCATAACAGCCAGGGTTTCATCCTTGGCAACACTCATACTAAGTGTTTTGTGGGCCTGTATGATTTAGCTCTTTCTTGGCGCCTAACTATTTTAGAAACTCATTGTGACAAGGCTGGTTTATTTTTGTTTCTGGGTTGGTTTTTGTTTTGTTTTGTTTCTTTTGGCGGGGGTTATTTTTGGTTTTAGTTTTTTGAGGGTTTTTTGTTTTTTTTTTTAGAAACTATAATTGCTTACTCTTATGGTACTTTCCTATGTCATGTTTTAATAATGTACTTTAAATTTGAATTCTTGCCCAGGTTGTCCAGAGCTAGTTTTTGTAAGTCATGTAATACATCCTTGCCACTTCTATGTACGGAAATATTCACAAATAAAAGATGCAACAATATTGGAGAAGAAGATGAAGCAAGTTAGCAGTAAGAGCTTACACCTGGACCCTTCAGACATTTTGGAACTAGGTAAAGATTACTTCAGATTATACTATAAAGTTTGTTTAAATACTGTAATGTTTGGCCATTGGCCAATCTGTATAAACTTGCTAAACGTTTTTTTTTTTTTTTTATAATATGCATATATGAAAGTTTTGGAATTATTTAACATAAATTATTTAGGTAAGTTAGCTAGCTCTTAAAATCAATGTTAATACATGTTTGGAGTATATCAGCTCCATTATAGAGTAAATTGCTTTTCAAATAGCAAAGCCCATAACACCCTCTTTAGAATGAAGTGTTGTTAAGAGGACAGGTTCTAGCACACTACATTCTCCCCCAACTCACTGTGGTTTGAGCTAGACTTGCAGCATCTCATTGTTCTGTTGGGACAGACAAGAAGTTAACCCTTCCCTGCCCATTATCCAGGCCATAGCCAATGTTCTGTAACAAGACAGGTTTACAAGAAACAAAAATAATAAATATATTAGTATACATAGGAGCTATTGAAAGTATGGAACTCAAAGAAAAGGCTAGGTGGTTGAAGCTTAATCGAGCCCTAGAGAAGAGAGAACCAGGATGGAAAAAGAAGGAAGCCAGAGCCAGTTGTAAATAATTGCAAACAAAGCATGTCTTACTGCAGTGAAAGCCTTCAGGTAATCTCTGAGTGCTGCCCTCAGGTCAGATGAAGAGCCTATACGAGCTATGTGACAACTTCTTTATTCTCTTTTTTCTGATGATTAAATTTTTTCTAGCTTTCTGATGATTGTTAGGGAGTTTAACAGAGTCCTCTTCTTTTGGAAGTTCTCTTAGATAAACAGACTTTGGGGAGGCAGACCTCAGTTTTGCTCAAGGGAAAATCCCAGGGAATATTAGAAAGGCCTTGGTCCTGGAAGTTCATTTTGCTTAGTATGCCAAAATAACACATTTGACACACCATTTTCTGAGCCCCACATCTCAAATTTCCTACAGCAAAAGAACCAGCTCCATGTCAGGTGTAGCAGTATACATCTTTAATCCCAGCACTAGGGAAGCAGAGGCAAGGCAGATCTTTGTGAGAGTTGGGGGCCAGCCTGCTCTACATAGTTCCAGATAGCCAGAACTACATAGTGAGACCTTGTCTCAAAACAAAAACAACAAAAATAAGTCCATAGGATTATTGTGGAAAATAAGTGGATGTGAACACAAAAGGCTAAGAGCATTAACAGCTATAGGACTCATTCACATTGAGGCCTCTTTCTTTCCTTTTGTTTTATTGATTTAAGTTTTATTGTATTATGATGAGAAAAGATACATAATTTCAATTTATCTGAATTTGTTAACATTTAAAAACATATTTTAAGTAAATAGAATTAAATCACATTCGTGTTTCCCTTTTGTACCCCAAGTTCTCCCAGAGACCCCCCTTCATTACCTACAATACCTTTTTATCATATTCTTTAAAATTTATAAAATATTATAACAATAAAAATAAGTATTATAAAAGTTGTTTGATATAAAACAACAATTAATTTAACAGTCTTATGTAGATGCTTGCCTACAGCAATACTGAAAACACGTTTTTCTCAATATAAATTTTAAATAACTCCAAACATATTAACTGTATATTTTAAAATAATACACCACTACTAGTATTTTTTAAATGAACATAAATAAAGTCTTTTTGTTTGTTTGTTTTGTATTTAGTTAAGCTTAAAATCTTGGCTCTTACTGTGGTACAAGCCCAAAATAAGAACAATTTTTAGACATTGGAGTTCGTTGTAATAAGGCTGTACTTCAATGACCCTCACATCACCAAAGGGTTTTACCTCCATCGTAGCTAAACCGAGAGTTGACAGTTCTGCTGTGCCAAGGAATGAATTGTAGGCACTATTTTTGTATACAGACTTTCTGCTATGGTCAAAGAAAGCTATTTGACTTGAGTGAGTGTCTTTATTCTCAACCCACAGAGAACAGGTTATATTCATTTAAGAAATGGTATGTGTATTAAGATGGTCTATCCATAAAGTCATTTGCCAACTGTTTCAATGAACAATGGTTCTGCCTGGAGGGTGGCACAGACATTAGGTGAGGGTAAGAATCTGGTTCATTGGCTGTGATAATTTGGAAAAGCATTCATCTCAGAGAAAGAGTAACTTATAAAGTCCTGTTCTTCAAACTTGATACAATAGTTACAAACATCAAGCAAAGCATTCAGTCTCACTCTTTGTTGTTCTCTTACAAACCACCTCCCAAGTTAATTGTCTGTGTTTCTTTTGGGTATATAAAATACTTTTGAAATATGTAAGCTGTTCTGAAAACCATAGTATAGTGTAAAAACATGAAATAAACAATGCTACTAATAGAGAAGCTAAGATAGGAGAAGCGTGATTTCAAGACCATTATGTGGTACATAGCAAGACACTGTCATGTACAAACAAGCAAAAAGTGTATATGGATTGTACAATATTGGACCTATTTCTCCAATTACCAAATTAGAGAGACCATTGGATGACAGTCAACAAATTTCTAATTCCTTGTATTTTTGGATTTCAATCAATTAGGATATGTTGGTAATATTAATTTTCATATTAATAAATTAAGAAAAAGAAATTGTCATTTCCTGTTGTTTTTGTTGTAAGAGGTGGAATTAGGTTTGTGTGGGTTTGTTGAAAGATTACTTTCTTCTATGGTGTAGTTTCACTCTTTATGTTGATGTTTTCCATCTATTATCCTTTGTAGGGCTGGATTTGTGCAAAGATATTGTGTAAATTTTGTTTTGTCATGGAATATCTTGTTTTCTCCATCTATGTTAATTGAGAGTTTTGCTGGCTATAGTAGCATGGGTTGGCATTTGTGTTCTTGTAGGGTCTGTATGACATCTGCTCAGGATCTTCTAGCTTTCATAGTCTCTGGTGAGAAGTCTGGTGTAATTCTGTTAGGCCTGCCTTTTATATGTTACTTGACCCTTTTCCTTTACTGCTTTTAAAATTCTTTCTTTGTTTAGTACATTTCGTGTTTTGATTATTAGGTGATGGGAGGAATTTCTTTTCTGGTCCAGTCTATTTGGAGTTCTGTAGGCTTCTTGTATGTTCATGGGCATCTCTTTCTTTAGGTTAGGGAAGTTTTCTTATATAGTTTTGTTGAAGATATTTACTAGCCCATTACATTGGGAGTCTTCAATCTCTTCTATACCTATTATCCTTAGGTTTGGTCTTTTCATTGCATCCTGGATTTCCTGGATGTTTTGGGTTAGGAGCTTTTTGCTTTTTGCATTTTCTTTGACTGTTGTGTCAATGTTTTTCATGGTCTTCTGCCTCTGAGATTCTCTCTTCTATCTCTTGTATTCTGTTGGTGATACTTGCATCTACGACTCCTGATTTCTTTCCTAGGTTTTGTATCTTCAGGGTTGTCTCTCTTTCTGATTTCTTTATTGTTTCTATTTCCATTTTTAGATTCTAGATGGTTTTGCTCATTTCCTTCACCTGTTTGATTGTGTTTTCCTGTAGTTCTTTAAGGGATTTTTGTGTTTCCTCTTTAAGAGCTTCTAGCTCTTTACCTGTGTTCTGTATTTCTTTGAGAGTACTATTTATGTCTTTCTTAAAGTCCTGTATCATCATCCTGATAAAGTGATTTTAGATATGAATCTTGCTTTTCTGGTGTGATGGTGTGTCCAGGACTTGCTATGGTGGGAATATTGGGTTCTGATGATGCCAAGTAACCTTGGTTTGTGTTGCTTATATTCTTACACTTGCCCCACACCATCTGGTTATCTCTAGTGCTACCTGCCCTTGCTAAATCTGACTGGAGCCTGTCCTTCCTGTGATCTGGTTATGTCAGAACTCCTCAGAGTCAAGCTGTCTCTGTGATCTTGTGATTCTGTGATCCTGGGCTTGTTAGAGCACCTGAGAGTGGAGCTTCCTATGGGTGTTTTGGGACTGGCTGTGGAGCTTGCGCCCAAGGTCTGCTCAGGACACCAGCCCAGACAGATCAGAAGCAACCTGAGCCACTGGGCTGGTGGTGTTCCTTTGTGCTTGGGTCCCAGTTACTCCCAGTGTTGGGATAGATGTGTCCTCCTCACCTCTGATCCTGGGGGTGTTATAGAGCCTGGGAGTGGAGCTTCCTCTGGGTGATATAGGACTGGCTGCAAAATTTGAGCCCAAGGTCTGCTTAGGGCACCTGCGCAGACCCACTGGAAGGAACCAGGGCCACTGGGCTGGCAGAGTTCCTGAGTGCCTAGGTCCTGCTGGTCCCAGTTACTCCCCTAGGCCTCTTTCTTAATCTTTTTTCATGAACATTAATTTGAACTAAGTCCTTAGTTTATCCTCCCCTTCTCTGAATTACACTGAGTTAATGAGTGTTAATTAATTTTGTAATTTTTATATAACACTATTCATTTTATCTTAATTCTAACTCACGTTTACATGTGTTTATGTAAGTTAAATGTATTCATAGGTATGTATGTATATCTGTGTGTGTGTGTGTTAATAGTGGCCACATTTGACTGTGTTAATGTAGCTTGTAAACAAAGCTCCTCATTGAGTAACAGCTTATACTTTATATGTCCTTAGCCTCTCAGTTAGCTTATAAGTTTCTGAAGCAAAAAACTGCCACAGTTTACTGCCTTTTATTTTCATAGCACTTGATAGTTCTGTATAATTAGTAAACCAATGAAACACAATTTCTTAGTTGGAAATTTTAAGCTAGAGCTTTACTTGATTCTTTATTCATAAATGCTAATGATATGTCTCTCCCATTATGTAGGTGCAAGAATATTTGTCAACAGTATTAAGAATAGAATGTGGTGTCGAGGAATTATCACTGAAATAATTCCAGCAAAAACTAAAAATATTAGAAAACCATGTAGTCCAACCAAGTTCTCAGTCTGTGAAATTTCACTAATACAGATATTCATGGTAGATTTTGGAAATTCTGAAGTCCTGATCATCACAGGGTATGAATCTTTGTGATTATTGTGTGTGTTGTTGGCCTGCTTAGAAACATTTATGGGAAGGAGGATTAAAGGAAAGAAGGGAGGGAGGGAGGGAGGGAGGAAGGGAGGGAGGGAGGGAGGGAGGGAGGGAAAAAGGAAAAAAGAAAGGAAGGAAGGAAAGAAGGAAGGAGGGAAGTAAGTAAGTAAGTTAGTAATAGTTCAGGAGCTGTCATCCTTCACTTCTAAGGCCTCTGCTCTATTGTTGTATATTTGTCTTACAAATTAAGTTAAATGTTGTCCTTTATCAGTATTATTAGAAGAGGAACTTGGGGGCTGGAGAGATGGCTCAGTGGGTAAGAGCACTGACTATTCTTCCAGAGGTCCTGAGTTCAATTCCCAGAAACCACATGGTGGCTCACAACCATCTGTAATGGAATCTGATGCCCTTTTCTGGTGTGTCTGAAGATTGCAACAGTGTAGTCACATATATTAAAAAATAAATGAATAAATCTTAAAAAAAAAAAAAAGAAGAGAAGGAGGAACTTGGAAAAGAGCTTTTTTATGTTCTCCAGATATACATCTTATGTTTTTTCAGAGCAGGGGCAAATGTTGCTGATGTTTTTAAATAAAGTACTAATACTTAGCTACAAGTGACTGGGTAAATTTTTTAATCTTGCTGCTGTAAATTTATTAAAGGCTGTTTAAGCTCCATGCTGTCTGACTCACTATAGGTATCCAAAACTCTGTTTCTAGGACTAAGAAAAAGGAACGGAAACAATTTTGTAGTGAGAGCTACTATTGTCTATAGCATAGTTCCTTTATTTAATGGTCACAGCTTTACGAGTAAATTCATGATCATTCTTAAGTTTAAACTGAACAAGTTTGTGAAAGTTCAAGTAAAGCTAGCCAAGATTTAGTTCTATGTAATAATCCTGTGTGTACTTAAGAATTTAATAATTAATAAAATTATTAATAAAAAGTATTAATTTAAAATCTATTTTCTATAAGATTTAATTTAAGGTAGTTATCCTTAGACATATACATCTTGTAAAGAATAAAAGGAATTCAAAGATTGAAACATTATTTTTTTATTTATCTTTCTTGAGATAAGGTATTTCTATGAAGCCCTGGCTGTCCTGGAACTCACAATATACATCAGGTTGGCCTCAAACCAGCACAGATCCATCAGCCTCTGCCCCTTCCCTCTGCCTCTGCCTCTTGTGCTCTGAGATTAAAGGCATGCATGACCACACCTAGTAAATCATTATTCTTACTATTACTTTTTCCTAGAGTTGGTGACACACATGCGGGACCAGAGCATGCTGGTGAACAACATGTTAGACTAAGTGACTTCTGTCTGCTGCTCAGGAAGTCTGAGCCATACAGTGAAGAACTGTTGAAAGACATCCCACATTTAGCACACCTGTGCTCCTTGAAAGACATCGTTCCATACAATTCAGTAAGTGAGATAGAGAGTGATTCTCCCTCAAAGGCTGTTGGAGTTTTACTTGTGTTGCCAGTGAAGTTGCTGAGTTGCTCTGAAAGAACCAGTTAATCTTGACAAACACTATTAGTGCCAATAAAAGGTGTCATAAGCCTCAGCTTCCATAACTGGAAGTATTTGTAATGAAAACTTGAGCTCAATAAAGTTCATATGAACATAATAAAATATTCAAGTAAAATACCACATTTTAGAGTCAATTTTGTGGGAAAAAATCAGTTAGGAAATGGGATGGTATCTATTTCTATATATCCCCTCTTCTCTGAATTTTACTCAAGGCTCGTGTTTGGAATTATTTGTGAATCTTTTCACCAAGAAATCCTAGGGACTAGAATTATATATAAAAGTATATGTGAGACTATTGAGTTGGGAGGTCTATGAAAGCAGGAGTTTGTGCCTTTGGTTGCCACTATTCACGACACTTAGCAACTCTTTCTGCTACATAGTAGTAGATAGTCAACAGATGGTGGGCAGAATAAATGAATGAATTCTTTTTTTTATTTTAAGTAAACTGAGGCTGGAAGGCTTCAGTAGTTAAGAGCACTTGCAGAAGACCAGAGTTCAGGTTCTAGCAGCACATCACAGAGTTGTTTTGTCTTTTTTTGGTTTTTGGTTTTTCTGAGATAGAATTTCAGGTGATCTACACTGACCTCAAACTCCCATGTAGCCAGGATGACTTCCTGCCTCTACCTTCTGAAACTAGGGTTATAAACTTTGTCCTAGTTTGATTTCTATTGCTGTAGTAAAACACTGGCCAAAAGCAACTTGGGGCCAAAAGTGTTTCTTTGACTTGTACTTCCAGCTCACAATTTGTCATTGAGGAAATTCAGAGCAGGAACTCCAGACAGGAACCTGAGTGTAGAACTGCTTGCTATTCCAGGCAGCATTACCTCTGACTAGAGAACTTGCTCAAGCCAAGGAAGTGTCTGGAAGCAGGAACCTTGGAAGGCGCTGGTGCCATTTGCTAGCTGGTTTGCTCACAGGCTCATGATTAGCTAACTCTCTTAAGCAGCCCAAGACCACCTGCCTGGCAGTAGTGCTGACCACAGTAGGATGGGTCCTCCTACATTAATTAAAAATCAAGACAGTATTTAATACACATGCTCTCAGACCAACCTGATTACATTAATTAAAAATCAAGACAGTATTTAATACACATGCTCTCAGACCAACCTGATTTATTTAGGTAAACTGAACTGAAGTTTCCCCTCCCTTAAGGCTAAGGTGTGTCGAGTTGACCACACTAATCAGGATGGATACATGGCCACACCTAGTTAATCTGGCCTGGGATTATACTAGGCAAGTACACTGCCAACTGAGCTACATCCCTAGCCCAAATTTTATTTCTTTGGTGTCCATTATTTAGTCTCTGTTATACTGTCACAGTACTGTAGTCTTAAAGTATACATTCAGAATTGCATTTTGAAGTTCTGTAATTTGAGTGGAAGATTCATATGCAACATACTTTTAAGTTATTACAGTTTTCATTAATATTCTTTTTTAGCCAGGTGTGGTAATGCACATCTTTAATACTGCACTTGGGAGGCAAAGGCAAGTAGATCACTGTGAGTTTGAGGCTAGCTTGGTCTACAAAGCAAGTTCCAAGACAGCCAGGACTGTTATACAGAGAAACCCAGTCTTGAAAAATGTATTTATATATATATTTAAACACATGTATATATTAAGTTTTAGATATACTTATTTTATATTTTGTGTATGAATGTTTTGCCCCTGTGTCTGTAAGTATGTACCTGATGCATGTGAAGGTGCCAGAGTCCACGGTAACTAGAGTTACAAATGGTTCTGACTCACCATCTTGGTGCTGAGACTCTTACCCCAATTGCAAGAGCAGCAGGTGCTCCATCCAGACACTGAGCCAATTCGCCAGCCTTCCATTTTTATCTATTCTGAAGTGACTAATAAACTTATAGGTATCTTAAGGTTGTTTCTATATATTGTAGTATGTCTACCTTGTACATAGATAGACTGCTCTTGGTTTATGGCCTCAGCTGATTTCTAAATGCATATGGTTGGTTCAGTTTAAGTTGTAGGCCATTTAACTACATCCACACAAACTTTAGAGCTAATTATAACTACTAACCACTTTGGAACTTTATTTTTCCCATAGAGTGATGGCTGGGTAAAGGAGGCAAAAGTGGAATTTTTGAAAATGGTAAATAAGAAGGCTGTTTTAATGAAAGTTTTTGGAGAAGAAGATGATGTCCTTATTGTAGATCTGCAGAAACCACCAGCAAATAAAATCAGCAGTGATATGCCTGTGTCTCTCAGAGATGCACTGGTTTTTATGGAACTAGCAAGGTAAGTAACTTGTTAAAAATTAAATATTTAGGCCAGACGTTGGTGGTGCACGCCTTTAATCCTAGCACTTGGGAGGCAGAGGCAAGTGGATTTCTGAGTTCGAGGCCAGCATGGTCTACAGAGTGAGTTCCAGAACGGCCAGGACTACACAGAGAAACCCTGTCTCGAAAAACCAAAAAAAAAAAAAAAAAAAAAAAAAAAAAAAAAAAAAAAAAAAAAAATTAAATATTCAAGATTGAAGTTATACAGGCTGGAGAGATTATGAGTTAGTGTACTAGTTGTTCTTGTAGAACACAATGCCACCTTCTGTTGTCCTCAGACAACAGACACACATGTGGCACAGATATTTACATGCATGCAAAATACTTAGATACATAAAACAAAAGTAAATCTCTTTTGAAAAATTATAGCTATAAATAGGAAAAGAGGGTTTGGGGTTTTTTTGTTGTTTGTTTTGTTTTTGAGATAGGGTTTCTCTTTGTGCAGCCCTATCTGTTCTGGAACTTACTTTATAGACCAGGGTGACCTCAAACCCAGAGATCCACCTGACTCTGCCTCACAAATGCTAGGATTAAAGGTGTATGCTACCACTTCCAGTGAAAAAAAGTTTTAAAAATAATGGAATCTGGCCTATTGATATAGTTCACTTGTTAGAGTATCTGCCTACTATGCATGAAGCCTGGATTCAATCCCTAGCACCATATGAACCAGGCATGGCACATTCCCATAATCTTAGTACTCAGGAAGAAAAGGCAGGAAGATTAGAAATACAAGGCTGTCCTTGTCTGCATAGCAGGTTCAAAGCCAGGCTTGACTATATGAGACTCTGTCATGAATAGTGATGATGATAAAAATTATAGGCTTGTGCTACAGAGATGGCTCAGTGGTTAAGAGCATGTGATGTTTTTATACAGGACCCTGGTTCAGTTCCCAGTACCCACTTGGTGGCTGAAAACCGTCTGTAACTACAGTTCCAGGGGACCTGACTCTTTTCTTCTGGTGTCTGAGGTCACCAAGCATACATGCACTGTATACACATGCATATAGACAAAACATTCATACACATATAATAAGTCTAAAAAATTATCATAAATGAACTGTAGCATGTTCTTAGTGATTTCAAAACATTGTTATCATGTTGTCTTAGTTGTTTGTGAAAATTACATTTAGTTTGCTTTAAGAAATTAGAAGTTATGGCAACTTAAAATAGAAGACTGGGGAAATGGCTCCATGGATAAAGGCACTTGCAACACACACTGAAGGAACCAAGTTCTAATACCCAGACCCAATATAAAATAACCTCACAGTACAAGTATCTAATCTCAGTGCTCCTAGATCAGGATAGGAGGCAGAGGCAGAAGAAACCTTAGAAGCTCACAGGCCAGCTAGCCTGACTGACATACACAGAAGAGAATGGAGATCTTAGATCAAGCAAGGTGGAAAGCTAAGGACCTATACCTGAGCTTAAACTCTGACCTCCACTCATGCACCATGATCACCTTAATTTTCACACATATGTTACACACACACACATACACACACATACACACGCACATGTAAAAAAGGGTAAGTTAAAATAGAAAATATGTATAATTACTGAACATTTTTGGAGTTCTGTAAGTTTCATAAAAAGCTATTATAGTGCCAAGAATTGTAATTTAGTTATTCCTGACTTAAACTATGTAGCCTTTGGAATGAATTCATATCACTAATCTAAGTGATACTAAGGTAACTTAAGTAACTATGGAGACAGCAGGAGATCCTAGCTAGTCTTATGTGACTCCAGAAATGACCCACACAGGTTTCCTTTAGAAAAGTAAAGGGAGAACACTGAGAGTAGAAAGACCACAGAGATTAAGCTGGTCTCACCTCAGCACCGCCACAGCCCACAGCAACTGTGGCATGCCTTTGGCCAGTTTCAGCTCCAAAGTCCTCTGATAGAAATCTGAGAGTTTATTACAGGGCTCCTATTCATCCTGGCTAAATAAGTGGAAACCTATACCAAGTTGTAAGTTAGAGAAAGATTGAAAATGGCATACTTTTTGTAAATAAGTCTGTTTATACAAGCCCAAAACCTTTATAAGAATGGGTTTGCTTATTATGCTTTTAATTAGGTTTAGGTCACAATCACCAAGAAGTCACAGTGAAAAAAATATAACTTTATGCTATCGTCCACCCATTTTGCCTGAAGAGATGACAGAAGTTTCAGTCATGGTTTGCCATATAAATAGTCCTACTGATTTTTATCTTCAGCTGGTAAGTATATACTTTTTTAAAAAAGATTTTTAAATAGAAATGTTTAACAGAATGAATAAAAATTAATCATCTTCTGTACATTTAAATTTCTTAGAAGCTGCAGTTATAAACAGAAGTTCACAGGACTTATGGCAAAATAAAAATCTTTCTCCTAAAATTAGTCAAATAATGGTAGTAAAGGATAAGAATGGTACTTATGTATGAGTATTTCTTGCTTCCTTGTAGACAAGAGACTAGGAAAGCTAATTCCAACCATGAATATATAAGAAATGTTATTAACTTCAAAGTAGAGTAAAGCCTTCTTAGATTGAGCTTGGGATGTGTGATTGATAAATTAGTTTAGACATCAAATAAAACAACAGGCTTGTCATTGGCCTCTGTTTTATATGAATTAGCTCATATATAAACTGTAGTTGGAGCTGAACTGGCATGTTGGCTCATTGCTGTCTGTCATTTCATTTCTATGAGATCTAATGCCTTCTTCTGGCCTTCCGTGGTATTAAACATGCAAGTGGTACACAGGTATGCATGCAGGCAAAACACTGATACATAAATACTATGATAAAGACTACTGCCTCTATTAGATGTGGAGTCTCATCACATGGATGGATAAAGCATCTTTTCAATAGCCACATGACTCTGAACGCATACATTTGGACTTGAACTGGGCCATGTTGCTTCAGAACCTGCCATCTCCAGTGTAGTACCTACCACTTTCTGGTTGCCTGCATGATTAACAGAAGCTCCTAGCCTTGTAATAATTAGAGCATGCATTTCTTTTTCTTCCAATACCTTTTTGTTTTGGTAGATAAGCATAATCTTGATTTACCATCTTAACATTTTTAATTAAAATTTTTTGAGAACTTGATGATTGAATACTATATTTATATCATTTCCACTCCTCTTTCTACCCACTCCCACTCATCCCATGGTCTGCCATACCCTCTGAAACTCATGACCTCCTCTTCTTCAATTGTTGTTACATACAAAAATACAACCTGACAAGTCCACTTGGTATTGTTATATGTGTTTGAGATTTTATGAATGCAGCTTGCCCCTCATATAAGAGAAGATACTGTGTCATACCCAATATCCTAGGCTCCTGGCTCTTACAATGTTTCTGCCCTATCTTCCAAAATATCTCCTGCACAATTAGGTGTAGGGATTGTGTTGTAGGTATATTATCAATTGAAAGGTGGTTTAGAAAAACCATAGGAAGACATAATATTTTGTTATTTTATATGTACAGGGGTATATATATGTATATAGTTTGAATGTATTTATGCCATTTGGAATGACAATATTCCCCTAAGAGCCATAAACTGTCTTAACAAAATCCCAGTATTATACATAAGAAACCTCCTTGGAATTGTTGGTCAGGACTATAGTAAGACTCTGTCTCAAAAAAAAAAAGTCAAAAAAGTTGACTTTCAATCTAAAGTGATCAAAAAAGATAAGGAGGGACGCTTCATACTCATCAAAGGTAAGATCTACCAAGATGAACTCTGAATTCTGAACCTCTACAGTCCAAATGCAAGGGCATCTACATTCATGAAAGAAACTTTACTAAAGCTCAGAGCACTCATGGCACCGCACACAATAATAGTGGGAGGACTTCAACACCCCACTCTCTGCAATGGACAGATCATGGAAATAGAAACTAAACAAAGACACAGTGAGACTAACTGAAGTAATGAAACAAATGGATTTAACAGGTATCTGTAGAACATTTTATCCTAAATCAAAAGGATATACTTTCTTCTCAGCTTCTCATGGTACCTTCTCGAAAATTGACCATATAATCGGTCACAAATCAGGCCTCAACAGATACAAGAAGATTGAAATAATTCCTTGTATCCTATCAGATAACCACGCACTAAGGCTGTTCCTCAATAACAACACAAACAATAAAAAGCCCACATACACATAGAAGCTTAACAACACTCTACTCAATGATAACTTGGTCAAGGAAGAAATAAAGAAATTAAAGACTTTCTAGAGTTTAATGACAATGAAGCCACAATATACCCAAACTTATGGGACACAATGAAAGCAGTCCTAAGAGGAAAACTCATACCTCTGAGTGCCTCCAAAAAGAAACTGGAGAGAGCATACACCAGCAATTTGACAACATCTGAAAGCTCTAGAACAAAAAGAAGCAAATTCACCCAAGAGGAGTCGAAGGCAGGAAATAATCAAACTCAGGGCTGAAATCAACCAAATGGAAACAAAAAGAACTATACAAAGAACCAACCAAACCAGGACCTGGTTCTTTGAGAAAGTCAACAAAATAGATAAACCCTTAGCCAGACTAACTAGAGGGCACAGAGACAGTATCCTAATTAACAAGATCAGAAATGAAAAGGGAGACATAACAACAGAAACCGAGGAAATCCAAAAAAATCGTGAGATCCTATTACAAAATACTAAACAAAACTGGAAAATCTGGATGAAATGGATAATTTTCTAGACAGATACCAGGTACCAAAGTTAAATCAAGATCAGATAAACAATCTAAACAGTCCCATATCCCCTAAAGAAATACAAACAGTTCATTAATAGTCTCCCAACTGAAAAAAAAGCCCAGGACCAGATGGGTTTACTGTGGAGTTTTAACAGACCTTCAAAGAAGACCTAATATCAATATTCCTCAAACTATTCCACAACATAGAAACAGAAAGTACTCTACCCAATTCATTTTATGAAACCACAATTACTCTTATACCTAAACCACACAAAGACCTAACAAAGAAAGAAAACTTCAGACCAATTTCCCTTATGAATATTGATGCAAAAATACTCAATAAAATTCTTGGAAACCAAATTCAAGAACACATCAAAACGATCATCCATCATGATCAAGTAGGCTTCATCCCAGGGATGCAAGGATGGTTCAATATACAGAAATCCAAAATATAGTAAAAGCAATATACTGAAAACCAGTAGCCAATATCAAACTAAATGGAGAGAAACTGGAAGCAATCCCACTAAAATCAGGGACTAGACAATACTGCCCACTCTCTCCCTACCTATTCAGTATTGTACTTCAAGTCCTAGCCAGAGCAATTAGACAACAAAAGGAGATCAAAGGAATATGAATTGGAAAGAAAGAAGTCAAATTATCACTATTTGCAGATGATATGGTAGTATACCTAAGTGACCCCAGAAATTCCACCAGAGAACTCCTAAACCTGATAAACAACTTCAGCAAAGTAGCTGGATATAAAATTAACTCAAGCAAATCAGTGACCTTCCTCTAAACAAAGGATAAACAAACTGAGAAAGAAATTAGAAAAACAACACCCTTCACAATAGTCACAAATAATATGCAGTACCTTGCTTGATGTGACTCTAAGCAAATAAAAGATCTGTATGACAAGAACTTCAAGTCTCTGACGAAAGAAATTGAAGAAGATCTCAGAAGATAGAAAGTTCTATGCTCATGGATTGGCAGGATTAATATAGTAAAAATTGCCATCTTGCCAAAAGCAATCTACAGATTCAATGCAGTCCCCATCAAAATTCCAACTCAATTCTTCACAGAGGTAGAAAGAGCAATTTGCAAATTCATCTGGAATAACAAAAACCTAGGATAGCGAAAACTATTCTCAACAATAAAAGAACCTCTGGTGGAATCACCATGCCTGACCATAAGTTTTACTGCAGAGCAGTTATGATAAAAACTGCATGATATTGGTACAGTGACAGGCAGGTGGATCAATGGAATAGAATTGAAGACCCAGAAATGAACCCACACACGATGGTCGCTTGATCTTTGACAAAGAAGCTAAAACCATCCAGTGAAAAAAAGATAGCATTTTTAACAAATAGTGCTGGCTCAACTGGCAGTTGGCCTGTAGAAGAATGCAAGTCAATCCATTTCTATCTTCTTGTACAATGCTCAAGTCCAAGTGGATCAAGGATCATCACATAAAACCAGATACTCTAAAACTAATAGAAAAGAAAGTGGGGGCCGGGCGGTGGTGGCACATGCCTTTAATCCCAGCACTTGGGAGGCAGAGGCAGGCGGATTTCTGAGTTCAAGGCCAGCCTGGTCTACAGAGTGAGTTCCAGGACAGTCAAGGTTACACAGAGAAACCCAGTCTCAAAAAAACCAAAAAAAAAAAAAAAAAAAAAAAAAAAAAAAAGAGAGAGAGAGAGAGAGAAAAGTGGAGAAAATTTCCTGAATAGAACACCAATAGCTTATACTCTTAAGATCAAGAATGGACAAATGGGACCTCATAAAATTACAAAGCTTCTGTAAGGCAAAGGACACACTGTCAATAGGACAAAATGGTAACCAACAGATTGGGAAAAGATCTTTACCAATCTTATATCCGATAGAGGGCTAATATCCAATATATAC
>NW_022196915.1:42993591-42994209 GCF_008632895.1 Mastomys coucha
ATATTAGCCCAGAAGCTCAGAATACCCAAAATACAATCCACAAACCACAAGAAACTCAAGGAGAAGGAGGACCAAAGTATGGATACTTCAATCTTTCTTAGAAGGGGGAACAAAATATCCATGGAAGGAGTTTCAGAGACAAACTATAGAGCAGAGACTAAAGGAAAGACAATCAAGAGACTGCTCCACCTGGGAATCCTTCCCATATTCAATCACCAAACCCAGACATTATTGTGGATGCCAGCAAGTGCTGGCTGGCAGGAGCCTGATATAGCTGTCTCTTGAGAGGCTCTGACAGTACCTGACTAATACAGAAGTAGAGCCTCACAGCCATCCATTGGACTGTGTACAGAATCCCCAATGAAGGAGCTAGAGAAAGGACCCAAGGACTGAAGGGATTTATAACCTCTCAGGATTAACAAAAATATAAACTAACCAGTATCTCCAGAGCTCCCAGGGATTAAACCACCAACCAAAGAGTACACATGGGGGGGGGGCTCATGGTTCCAGCAGCATATGTAGTAGAGGATGGCCTAGTCGGTTATCAATGAGAGGAGAGGCCTTTGGTCCTGTGAAGGTTCTGTGCCCCAGTGTAGGGGAATGCTAGGCGCAGGAATC
>NW_022196915.1:42994219-43005088 GCF_008632895.1 Mastomys coucha
AAAGGTGATATCATTTAAAATGTAAATAAAGAAAATATTTAATAAGAAAAAGAAAAGAAAAATAGAAAAGCTGTGCTAGTTTATAGAGTTTGCTTATGAATTCTAGAGATAGCAGCCAGAAAAATAATATAATCTTGGATTGCATAATCATTTGGATCATTTAGAGAAAACTAAATATAACTTAGAAACATTAGTAGAAACATTTGCTAAAGCAAAATGAGAGTTAATGGGAAAATAATGGCCAGTAAGTTGTGTATACAGGGTGCTGGAGAGATTGGAAATACTTAAGAGCACTGGCTGCTTTCCAGAGGGCCTGAGTTTATTTTCCAGCACCTACATGGTTGCTCACAACTGTCTGAAACACCAATTCCAGGAGAATCTAATGCCCTCTTCTGGCCCCATGTGTGGTATCATGCATGCACATGGTGCCTAGTCATACATACATACAAGCAACATACCCATACACATAAAATAAAAATAAATCTTCAAATTTTGTGTACAGTATGACTAAATGTTGCTAAAAACAAAAGTTTAGAATATATATGTATGTACACAGACCTTATCTAGATGAATATACAGTAAGTTACCTTGTTGAATGGGATTTTAGCTTTGTTTATATCTACACATACTAATTTTATACTGATTCTGAATGAAATAGTTTCATAAATTATATAACACCAGATTGATCTATAGAGCTAATGTCAGTTTTTAATGTTTATGAATTTCTGAGAAGTACTTATAATAAATTCAACATTTAAGCTTCCATTTTCTATTAAGCTACGGTATCATATCCCGTTCTTTCTCAGATGGAGAACTTGGACTTTTTATCTCTTTTAAAAACAATTGAGGAATTCTATCAAGGTGAAGATGGAGAAAATCTGGAAATCCTTTGTCCTATTCAGAATCAAGCCTGTGTAGCTAAATTTGAAGATGGAATTTGGTATCGTGCAAAAGTGATCGGTAGGAAAGTGCATGTTATTTCCACAGGGAAGTGTACATCAGAGCAGGCATTATATGAACTGTTAGAAAGTAAATCATGGAAGTGTTATCTGCTCTTGCCATGTGCCCTGTCATGTGTCTTTAGAAGGCATGTTAACTTCAGAAGGTCAATCTGTGGCTGCTCGAATTTGATTTGCTTGATTAGAAATTAATCAGTGGGAATCTGGTAAGAAAGCCAGTAGATGGTACAGAGCAGCAAAACCCATTCTTTGAACATTGGATGCCTCTACTTTCATCTGTTTCTTGCTGGTTTTTGTTTGCTTGTTTGTTAAGATGCCAATCTCTTAGCTTCCTTGCTGAATTACTGTATTCCTCTTTCCTAGGAAATTGCTTTATCATTTAATTTTCCATATCTTTCTGAACATTTTCTATACTCTCCTTAAGTAATTGAATTCAGTTCAACAATGATAGAATTAGAGCCAGGCATGCTGGGATTACATTATGCCTGTAATCCCAGCACTGAGGAAGCAGAAGCAGGAGAACCATTTCAAAGTCATCCTCAGCTACATCACAAAATCAAGGATAGTATGAACTAATTGAATGTATATATGTCTCAGAAACAACAAAATTACTACAAATGAAATGATCTAAAAATTGAGAGTAAAGCCAGGTGTGTGGCCTGCCTATAGTTCCAGCTGCTAGGGAAGCTGAGGCAGAAGGGCTAAAGTCCAGGCTCTGAGTGGCTTGTAAAACCCTGTCTCAGCTGGGCGGTGGTGGCGCACGCCTTTAGTCCCAGCACTTGGGAGGCAGAGGAATGTGGATTTCTGAGTTCGAGGCCAACCTTGTCTACAGAGTGAGTTCTAGGACAGCCAGGGCTATACAGAGAAACCCTGTCTCAGAAAAAAAAAAAAATCCTTGTCTCAAAATGATCTGTGAATGTAGCTAAACAGCAGAGCATGTGTCAGACCTTTGCTTCAATTTCCAAAACCACAAAAATAATACATATAAACAAATAAGGGTTGGTTGGAGATTAGAGATTTCTGAAAAGGGGCCCCAGCCTATGGCTATGAAAGAACAATTATATATGAAGCCATTGAGTTTTGGAAGTTAGACACACCTTAGGCACTTCAGCCCGGTATATTATGTTCTGGGTTTTTGTTTGGTTTGGTTTGGTTTTATCTCAAAAAACTCATGTCAAGACTTGGTCCTCAGTGCAGCAGTATTGGAAGGTATAGCCTAGTAGGAGATTTTGGGAGTCATGAGAGCAGAGCTTTTCTTGGAAGAGTGGACTCTTGCTCTGGATTAATTACCAAGGTAGTGGGTGATTTCAAAGCAAGGCTGCCTATCACTGCCTCCTTATCATGCACTCACTTACCCTTCTACTTCACCATGATTTGAAAGTCCTTACCAGAAACCAAGTAGACATGCAGCCATGTGCCATAGTGTTGAACTTTTTCACTATCTGTATATGTATTTTCTATATTCTCAAGTCAAAAAATAAATTTAATTCACAAAATAATAAAATTAGAACTGTGCATGGTACTGCATAGCCTATTATCCCAACACTTGGGAGTTGGAGCTTCTAGAACAGTAAGCTATACATACCACTGTTTTTATAGGGTACACTGTCAGTTACTCTGTTGTAGCAAGAGAGAATGGACTAGGTCCTATTTGATTTCAGTATCTGTAGGTATGTACCTTTTTACTAAAAGGATCGAGTTTAGTTTAGCACTGTTTAAAAACCTAAGAACCTAACTAGCTACTACCAAAACAGAAAATTTCAAATCCCATATAAAAATTATTTAGTCATTGAAATTAAGTTTTCTATCCTTAGTCATCAATGGTTTTAATTAAGTTAGTAGTTACTGCCTTAAGCTAGCTAAACCTTTTTCAGATATAATTCTTTTGAATGTCTTTGTGTTGCTATAACTAAGCATCTATAACAGACTATGTTGCTTATAAGCAGTAGAAATACTGTTCACACTTCTTGGGTCTCAGAAGTCTGAGGTCAAGGCATGGAATGATGAGGGTCTGTTTGCCCCTTTCTGGGTCTGTTTTGTTGCACTGTTCATTCAGACAGCGCAGATGCCATTTCCTTAACTGGCAGGAGGATAAGCATGAGTCAGTGTTCTCTCCATTCGGCCAGTTTACACGGGCACCTAGTCCCATTCACTAGAGCAGAGACTTATGGCTCAGCCACCTCTCTAGTTATGTTGGGATTAAGCTTCAATGTGAATTTGGGAGGGAACAAAATTATTTAAACATTAGAAGTAAAAATACAGGTGCAATTATCTTAACAAATACATGTGGAATAAATGAAACCTTTTATATCTTTAAGGTATTGGCAACTACTTTTAAATTAGGATTATTGGCTTCAAATCATTTATTTATTGAACAGTGGGGCTGTTTAAGGCCTGACATTGGAGAAAAGTTCAATCAGTCTATATGGCAACTTTGAGGGTTAAAATGAAAACCTATGATGACTCAGTGGTTCTGTCTTCCTGCATCTTTCATAGCATCACCAAATGCCACATTGAAGACTGTACTTGGTAACTGGTTTGTTTGGTTCAGTTTGATATTTTAGCATTTGCTACATTTACAGTCTCATCTCTTTCTCAAATACAGTTACTTTTTAATTCTTGAAACTGGAGGAGTCTGTTTTTCTTTTATTTGTCATTTTTTATAATCTTTAATCTTCTCTTAAGGTCCCAGTTCCAGGTGTTACACATTTATTTGTACTCTTGAGAGGTCTTTTAGATCACTTATAGCTCTTTTATCTTCTCTCCATGTTCATATCACTATTTTAAAGCTCATGTCTATAGATACTTTCCTTGCTAACCTGTAAAGTAGACCCTAACTCTAGGTTGATCTTATGCCAGTTTTTAATATACATTATTTTTTCTTTTAATTTATGTATTTTCCTAAGACCTCAAAAGTTTCACATGATTAAGCCTTTAGGATATTCTTAGTTTTGATGTACTTTTAAACTATGGAGTCCTTCTTCCATTTTTTTCTCCAACTAGTAGTGCTGCAGGATTAGTCTGTAGGATTGCTACACATTTGTTGTTCTGGAACTCATTTCACCTGGCTATATACTTCATTCTCCTCCTGTATTAGAGGCCCTGTTTTCTGGATCCTGTGTTTATCAGTTCAATTTACTTCTCTCTTTTGGTAGTACCATACTACATTGTTTTCCTCATAAAAAGGAAAGAATAAGTAAGAGGTAAATATGAGACTGCCTGCCTACTGGCTCTGTTCTCACATTTGATTGATAATTCGGGTAAAGAAAAAATCCTATTGGTTAAGTTTCATACTCTAGCTTTTTATAGTTTAAAACAACATCTCAATCAGAGTCTTGAAGAATAAAAATAAAAGTGCTGTAATAATTAGGAATTCTAACCTAGGGATGCACATAGGAAACTGGGAGATTCCCCACATTCTTGCCTTACACCTGTGGCAACAAGCACCATCTCCGCTCTAATGGATGTTTACTACCATGAGACTAAACAGTGCTGTGCCACCTGGTTCTACTCTTCCAGTCGGTAATGCTGAGTTGCTTCTTCTGTTGTTAATGCTGTGTTACTGCATTAGTCTTTCAATTTTGAAATCATAGAACAAATTTCATAGCCCTGTCTGTATGGTTAAGAAGTGTGAAGTCTCTACCCCATTGGGGTTGATTTCATAAACATCAGTTTATTCTTAGTCAAGTTTCTACATAATTGAACTTCTCAAATGAAAACAAGACTAACAGAGAGGCCTGGTA
Source organism: Mastomys coucha (assembly GCF_008632895.1). Taxonomy (NCBI): domain Eukaryota; kingdom Metazoa; phylum Chordata; class Mammalia; order Rodentia; family Muridae; genus Mastomys; species Mastomys coucha. Next base: position 42,998,922 of record NW_022196915.1, read on the forward strand.
AATTTGTAATTCTTGATTTCAAAACTTTTTAAGGATTGCCTGGACATCGAGAAGTAGAAGTTAAGTATGTGGACTTTGGTAATACTGCAAAAATAACACTTAAAGATATGCGGAAAATAAAGGATGAGTTTTTGGAACCCCCAGAGAAGGTAATTCACCTGTTAACAAATACTACAACTAGGATATTAGCCCAAGATGAAATATTTTTCTACATATAAATATCATGTTAATAACTATTGTTGTCTATAGGCAGTGGATACAAGGACTACAAAGTGCTACTTTATAGCTAGAGTACTCTTTAAGAAACACTGTATGGGCCTAGAAGGCAGAGCACTTGCCTAGTATGTACAAGGCCATGGGTTCAGTCCCAAGATCTATAGTAATGATAAAAGATATATGTTGCCAGATAAAAATAAATATTTAATAAAAGTGTATTTTGGACATAAGTATTTACTGGTTTGGAGCTTTTCATTTATCATTATAAGCTCATGTCATGTGTTAAGAGTTTCAGTTTTGTGACATATTGAGTTATAAAGCTTATCTCAGAAATACTTCTACTATTGTTTAATTTCTGTATAAATAACCAAAGGTCTACAATAGACAGAGAAATGTGGGAGACTATGTAAAGTACTTAACCATAATGATCTCCATGGAGTAGGATAAAAAGGAGGCTTTTTTCTTAACTTCTCTTGTTAATTAAATTATTACTAAGATGTCTTTTTAAAAGATTTTTGTCACTTTAGTCTCTTTAAAAATGCATTATATCTTTTTATTTTGTATGTGTGTGTGCACAAACACAGACATGTCACAGTACTCACGTAGTCAAAGAGACAACTTGTGGAAATTGGTTTTCTCCTTCCATATGTGGGCCTCAGGCATGAGACTCAGGTTTTTTGACTTGGAAGCATTTACCTGTACCTGTGTAGCCATGTTGCCAATCATAAAAAGAAACTAGAAAATGCAGTTGAGCGAAAGTATTCAGTGGGGCTGAAGAGATGACTCCGTCGTTAAGAGCACTGGCTCCTCTACCAAGGACCCAGGTTTGAATCCTAGCACCCACATAGTAGCTCACAGGCATTTGTAACTCCAGTTGCATAGCATCTGATGTCCTCTATGGTCTCTGTGGGCACCAGAAGTTCAGGAAAGCACATGATGCACAACATGCAGAAAAATACTCATATGCATTGCACAAATAAATAAATGTTTTACAACATATTCAACATTTTAACCAGGCATGGTAACACATACCTTTAATCTCAGCATCCAGGAGGCAAAGGCAGACAGATCTCTGTGAGTTCAAGACCAGTGTGGTCTATATACCAAGTTTTATATCAGCCAAGTTACATGAGGACCCTGTCTCAAGATCCAAAACAAAAATATTTAGTGTTTTTAATTTATGTTCTTGTAGAATATATCATTCACAGTGTTTTGTTTTGTTTTGAGACAGACTTTTACTGCCATACTCTGTAGCTCTGACTGGCCTGGAACTTGGCCATGTAGACCAAGATGGCCTGAAACTCACAAGAAATTTGTCTGCCTCTGTTTCCCAGGCTCTGAGATTAAAGCTGTGAGCTACCAGGTTTGGCCATCTTTCACATTCTTAGCAGTTCTAGAATGAATGTAAATTGTCCTGTATGTCTATGTTTCTGCCTTTACAATATATCATAAATGACTTTTAAATGAATGCTTGTTATTCTTGTATATGAGTTCCAACAATTTCAACCAAATTGCCAACTCCAATTACTTTTGTTTATGAAGTTATTTTATGGGTACTTAATACATTTGATGATTCCTAAATGGTTTGAATTAGAGAGAGTATATTGATTTAGAGGGTTTTACTTGATTTGTTTAGGGGCTTTATTTCTTTGAAGCTCTGGAGTTAGAACCTAGGACCTCAAGCTTGCTTTTCCAGTACAGTAATAACCAAGCTATGTAAACATTAGCTTTCTACACTTACATAAAACGTTAAAATAACTAGAAATTAAGTTTATATTCTTAATGATGGAATTTTGTTTGATACAGGCAATTAAATGTAAACTGGCATATATTGAACCAAGTAAAAGATCACAGTGGTCCAAAAAGGCTAAAGAAAAATTTGAAGAAAAGACTCAAGATAAATTTGTGGCATGTTCTGTTATTAGTAAGATATTTCTATTTTTGTCTATTATTATTATTGTTTTATTATCTAAATAAGATAAACGTTATATAACAATGATCATATCTTAGAGCAAATTCAATGCACCTTGAGTAGTAACAATGAGAAATGATACTCATTGAGAATTAGGTTTGGGGGATTTTATCTCCTGTAAGCCTTACACACCAGACAAAAAACATACCATTAGAGACTGAGTCATCCTTACAACAGATATAATTGGTTTGCATCTTCAGTCTCTGCTACTTGGGAGGCTGAGAATCACTGGGGCCCAGGAACTTGAGGCTAGTCTCAACAATGGCATAGCCAGGCCCTACTCAAAACAATGAAACCATCAAGTCACCTTCACTGACACCCCTTACAGACCTAAAGCCAGAAATTAGCTTACTTGTCTACATTTGCTGAGTCTAAGGTTTGGTCTTAGGCAAGTGAAGGAGTAAATAGCTTTTGTTGCTTGCTTGCTTACTTGTTTTCCTTTCCTTCATTTGTCCCAAATGAATTCGGTTGTAGATTCTCACCATATTTTGAGAAAACTTATACCAGTTTTGGAAGTACTCAGGTCTACAACCATGGTTGACCAGTAATCCACAGTTTTCTAACACGTTATGAAAATCAGAAGTTGATTGCCTGAGTCTAATTTGAATTGTTATGATGGTAGTCTTTTTTCTGAAACCCTTATTGGAAAGCCTTTATCTCTTTTACAGTAAGCACACATTCTACTTCTAGATAGTAATGTGTGTAAACTACTTGCCCACACTCCATTATAGGTATTCGTTGTATACATTCTATGTGTATTTCTCAACTTGAAGAATTCTGAATCTCCAAACACATCTGGCCCTAAAGGTTGTCAATAAGAAGATGGGAATCTTGGAAAGAAACACACTTACACACACACCATATATATGTATATTCGTATGCAAATTTTATCTTTTCCAAATAACACATGCCAGAGTTGGGTTCAATGAGTCATAGTATACAAGATACACAGGCCATGTTATTTAGAAAAGATGTATAGCTGCTTTTGAGTTCTGTCACATTATCATTAGTTGAACCTACCTAGCAGAGGATTCTCCTGTTTATAGTGAAAAGAGCTGAGATTAACCTACTGAAGGTTGAATAGCTTAAAAATGATGCAGTTTCTATGATAACTTTGTTGATACAAGAAATTGTTCAAAAATATTAATTCAGTTGGAGAGTAATATAATTACAGAAATTGCATCTTTGGTCTGTAGAATCTTTACATCTGGCTTCTCAGAGATGAACAACGAAGTTCTCCTAGTCCTTGAGCAGATTCCTCTGAATTTGAAACAGCTTTAATCTGGATAGCTGCTGCTCAACCTTTGTCTATAAAACCTTTGAGTTTAGCAGCTTTCTTCAGTACTATTCCATAGAAAATCCAAGGCATTTGTTTCTCATTATTACCTGTGTTTATTAGCAGGGGGATAAGGCACATGCATGGAGATCAGAGGAAAACTGGCAAGAGTCAGACTTTTCCTTCCACCATGTGAGTCCCAAGAATCAGACTCAGGTCATCAGACTAGGCATCAGGCAACTTGTCCCCTCCAGCCTACCTGGCCCCCGCCTCCGCCCCCGCCCCCGCCCCCAGCCATCTTGCCTGGCCTTTGGATTTCTTCTTTAATTACTCTTTCTTCCTCATTTAATCATTTGTTAATACCAGTGATAGCCACCACTAATTATACCATAGTTGTTAACTAGGTTAATTTGATTGAAGGAGTGTCAAAGGGTCCTGCCCAACCCCAACTACTACCCACCACACCACACCACACTCCATTCCCATTTACTTGTGAACTGGATAAAATTGGGACTTTAGAATGACCGCTGATGAAAATGGTAGCTTTCCATTAGTGTAGATTCTCAGCTCATAAAGCAGGAAACATGGAAGAAATCCAGGATGACAATGAAGAGTAACTATGGAGTGTTAGTTAGCCCTGCCACGTTTAAAGAACTTTGTAAGAAGAAAGAGGGTCAGGGTATCAAGGCTCACCACTGCTTAGCCATCTGTTCATAGACCTTTTCCATCAGATATTGAATAGTAACCAGAAATGATATTTTATTTGTTGAAAAAAGTTTTCTAATATGTATTCTTAAACTGTTTAATGTTACTGCTGGCAAATGGTTCTCTTTTTATTTAGAATTATCAGCTACCAGCTGCTCTCAGTTTTGCAAAAGGTATAGTCATATGGATTCAGTATATATTTGAGGTGGTATTTCTTACAGGCTGGAGAGATGACTCAGCAGTTAAGAAATGGCTTTTCCTAAAGAAATGTTTTTATTTGTTCAGATACTTATTAAGCTAGTCCCTTGCTATATACTATTATTAAGAAATACTTTTACCCTTAATTAACTCCTAGTTTGCTATAAGAAGTAAATACAGAAAAAGCAGTTTTCTCAAAGAAAAATTAAGTAGTTTGTCCTAAATAAACAAAAGTAACAGAAAAAAATACTAGTTATTTGAGAGTTCTGGATTTTTGTTTGTTTTTATCTCTTTATTAGCCTTAAAAAAGCTATAAATCATCCAAAATAATCAACCAGCCTAAGTTAATTTTCACTTACTTTTTTCCTTTATTTTCCATAAAACAATATATGAAAATACAACAATAAGTCTTCCTTTGAAAATATATTAATTTATATTTTATGAATCCAAAACTTTAAACTACTTTTGGTTCATTATAGAAAAAATAGCACATGATAACCTAAAATAAAATGTATAGTACTCTATATGCTATCCACTTGGGTAATTATTGGCAGTCACTGTGGCTTCAGAGTGCTGCTCTAACTCCTAGGGAAACTGTAACATTATTCAGCCAGAAATTTCACATTGCTTCCAATTTTTAAAAAACGAATTTGCTGATATGTACAATTTGCAGCATATATCTTTCTTTTCCCAAACTAGTCTTATTGGTTTTACAGAGATTCTGGAAAATAATGTGCTCTTGGTTGAGCTTTTTGATTCCCGAACTCTTGGAACAAGTGCTGTTAGTGTTAATGACCAGCTCGTGAAAGAAGGCCTAGCATCTTACGAAGCAGGGTGAGTAGCAGAACCTCACTTTAGTTCATGGGTAATGTTTTAGTCACGAGATGAGCAAGAAATTTCCTGCATCAAAGAAAAGATGGTAAGGGGGATAATTGGAGTCTTTAGTTTAATAAGCCGTAAAGCATCCTTCTTTTCATTCCTAGTTAGGACCCTAAAAATCAAGAGAAAGAAGGGTTTCTTGCCTAGAAGTAGTGTCACAAACCTTTAATCCCAGCACTGGGGTAGGGGTGGGGTGGGAAGAGGCAAGCAGATCTCTGAGTTTGAGGCCAGCCTAGCCTACAGAGTGAGTTCTAGGACAGCCAGAGAAACCCTGTCTCAAAAATATAACAGAGAGATAGACTGGGGGAGGGGGGAACAACACAGTTCTTGAGATCAAGATTACTTCTAAGAAAGAGAAACTTAACATCTTACTTCCATGCAGAATCTGCCCACGTATCTTGGGCCTGTTTAAGAAAGTCAGGCCTAGAACAGCACTAAGGATAGTGGTAGTCTCCCAACTTAAGAAATTTTTATTTTCCTAAATTTGAAGGTTTACTTTAGCCAGGCTGAAGCATTATTGTCCCAAGCAAGGAGCAGCCAGTGGCCAAGGTGATCTCTGAAGCAGTGGAGACTTGTGCAAAGAGGGTAGTCTTTAAAGGGCCTCTTATAGAACACACATATGTAGCCTTCAAAAAAGCCAACATTGAGCATCTATTAGCATAAGCCAGAGAGATGATAACCTCCAGTGGAGGCCTGCAGTGATTCCTACTATTACAATAGCCTGTGATCATGTTCCCCATTCACTGTTAATTCATATACTAGGGAAGGAAAAAAATGAAAGTAGACACTTAATACTATATTGAAACTTTTCCTTTAAATGCAGGTTTGAGGGGGCATGCATATGTGCAGGCATGCATACATACACACACTTGTATACATGCACATGTGTGTAGGTGGCCATACATATATATATATATATAT
>NW_022196915.1:43005098-43037950 GCF_008632895.1 Mastomys coucha
ATATATATATATATATATGGAAGCCAGAGATCAAATACAGGTATCATTCCTTTGGAGCCATGCAGCTTTTTTATGAGACTTTATCTTTCTACCTGAGGCTCACGTATTATAATTAGGCTAGCTGGCCAGTAAGACACATGGATCCTCCTGCCTCTGTTTCCACAGTGCATACATGTGCCTCTAGGTCTGATTTTGATTTGGGGCAGGGGTTGTTGTTGTTGTTGTTGTTGTTGTTGTTTGGATGCCAGGAATTAAACTGAAGTCCTCATGCTTGCATGACAAACACTTTACCAACTGAGCTATCTCTTTAGCCCCTAAAGATTTCTTTAAGATGCATAGATAATTAAATGAATTCTGATAAAGGTGTAGTCATATACCATCAAGTTGTGTTGTGACTTCAGCATGTGCATGCCTACATGCACATACCACATACACACAAAGTAAATGTAAATAGTAATTTACAAGCCATCATCTATGGTGAATATAGATAAAGTCTAGAGGTAAAAGGAATCCACTGATGGATTCATAATTTAATGGTGTTATTGGAAAGGATGTGAAATTTTGGAGCTTGGGACCAACTGGAGGATGGAAGTCACAGAGGATATAAGTGGGGGCCATATTTTGGCCCAGGTCTTCGCTTTCTCACTTTCCTAGCCACCTGGAGGTAAGCAGCCTCTACCACTTGTTCCTTCCACCGTGGCACTCTGCCTCATCTCAGATCCAGTAGGTCCCACCAGCCTTTGACCAAAACCTCCAGAAACACATCTTTCCTCCTTAGCTGTTTCTTCCAACTATCTACCACAGTGATAAAAAGGCTAACAACAACAAATCAGCCCCATTTATGCACTAATGAACATTTTACAAAGAAAAGGATGAATACAATTCCATCTACTGTAGCACCAAGAAGAGTAACCTGCTCACAGTCATCTGTAACTCCAGTTCCAAGTGCTCCATCACCTTGTTTTGGCCCTGCAGGCACTGCATGCACATAATTCACAGACATATTGGCAGGCAAAACATCCAGACACATAAAATAATTAACCAAAGAGGAAAAAAACTTACACAGTACAAATCAGAAAACATTTCTGAATTATATAGAAGACATAAATAAATGGAAATTGATTCCATGTTTATGGATTAGAACACCTAATACAGTCAGTACCCCTCCAAGTGAGCAAAAGATTAATGATCTCTGTCCAGATCCTAATGACATTCTTGCAAAATAGAAAAAATTCATGCTAAAATTCATATGAAATTCATACTAGAACAGTCCTGAAGAATCTAATGAACATGTACATCCTGATTTCAAGTCTTACTACAAAGCTACAGTAATCAAAACAGTATTATACTAGCAAATATATAAAAAATAAATACATAACTCTGGTACCCAGAAGAGATATGATCGGTGACATAAATGGGATTACTAACATATCAGTGAGAAACAAGAAAAGATGAAGTCATCTCATTCCTCCTTCAGTGAAGATGAGACACTGTGGGTTATCATGTATGGGGCTGGGATGAGACCATGAGCCCGAGGCAAGGAAAACTAGAAGCAGATAATAATCAAAGAGTAACTTTATGTGAATTCAGGTGAAAACTATCCATTAGATTTAGCAAAAACAAAACAAAACCAAAAAGCAACCAAACAAAAAAACCCAAAGCAACAACAAAAAAACTGTCAGTGGTCTTTGAACTAGATCTCGGCTTATTGTGAAAGTTTTTTTCTTCATCTAGTTGTCTGAAGTTAGAATATAATCTGTTAAACATAAAATACTTACGTTGTTTTGCTTAATGCATTCTAATGGTAATTACATTCCTGTTAACAAACTGTTAACTCTTTACTGAATGATACTCTCTAGCCAAAGGTTGATAAGCTCTGTTTTCTTTGTGAGAATCAATAGGAAGAGTTGAAGTTATGAATAAGGTTGGTAAGCTTATCTCTTTTTAAAGTAGAAAGCGTGGGTTTAGCTTTTCTTTTGTGTGCTTGCTTTGGTATTGGCTAAGTAGCCTTTTATCACAATTAGGGATCAGAAAATCTTAGGTGAAATGTGTTCATCTCTAAAAATAAGCAAGTATTAATATTTTACTAACTGTTCTTTTTGCCAACTTCTGTTATTTTTCAGATATACCCTCAAAGATAATTCTAAAAAGCATCTTGAAGTATGGGATCCTTCTCCTGAAGAAATTATTTCAAGTGAAATAAACAACTTAAGTCCTCTATCTGTAAAATCTCTACCTAATGAGAATTTCCAGTCATTGTATAACAAGGAGCTGCCTGTGAACATATGTAATGTAATATCTCCTGAGAAGATTTATGTTCAGTGGTTATTAACAGAAAACTTACTTAATAGGTATACTATATAATGAAAGCAATTGCCTTGTGGTTTTATTTTTTGTATTCTTTGCTCCAAATAGCTAGATTCCATAGTGTTTAATTTTGAAAGCCATGAGATTATTTAAACTAAATTGTCTCTTAAACTCTTTTTTAAAAGCATAACATCTCTTCTTTTCAGCTGTTTTCACAATACTATAATTTATGCCACGCATACTTACTAAGCACCTTACACCCTGTCAGCCTGTATTATGTGTTGAGGATTGCAGTAACACAGTACAGGACTTAAATTATAGAAAAGAGAGATAATGAATAAATAAAACTTAATATGGGGTAATGGTAAAAGAATAATAAACAAATGTAAAGCATTTGAGAATAGTTTTAAGATGGTCAAAGAAGACCTCACAGAGATGAAGTGTCCTAGCAGGGCACTCAGGAAGCAGAGACAGGCAGATCTCTATCACTTCAGAGTCAGCATGTTCTACATAGTAAGTTCTAGGTTAATCATAGCTATATAGTGAGACCCTGTCTCAAAGGATGGGTGGATGGGTGGATGTATGTATGTATGGATGGGTGGGTGGATGGATGGGTGGGTGAGAGGGTGGGAGGGTGGGTGGGTAGGTAGATAACTTTGAGCTGTACAAAATTGCATATATCTGTGAAAAGCTCATATCCTAAACTGCTGTCAAATGTGTCCTGAATGAGGCAGGAAAGCATCAGGGTTGTATCTAAGGAAACTTTATCACAAGCAAAAGGAAGAACTAGTTCAAAGGTTTAGAAATGCTTTATACATTCAAAGAACATTGCATTCAGATTCACCAGAGTGAAATGACCAAAGGGTTTTGGTAGAAAATATCTGGTGAGAGAATTATATAAGAAGTTATTTTAAATTAAAGCACTTTTGTGTCTCTGTAGTTTAGAAGAGAAGATGGTGGCCGCTTATGAGCACTCAGAATGGAAGCCTGTTAAGTGGGAATGTGACATGCACTGTGCTGTTAAGGTCCCAGCTAAAAGTCAGTGGCAGAGAGGCCAGATCACCAAAATGGTCACAGACACACTAGTAGAGGTAAATGCAGAGTGAAAATGCAAGAGTGAAAGCACATTTTTCATTTGTCCTATGATTACTTAGTTCAATTCTTACTATGCTTTTCAATTTGAAAAAAATGTTGAAATTTTCCCTAAACTTAAATTACTACTCTCATAGGTCTTGCTATATGATATTGGTGTTGAACTAGTAGTGAATATTCACTGCTTAAGAGAACTTCAAGAAAATCTAAAGACAATGGGAAGATTATCTTTGGAATGTTCACTTGTTGATATAAGGTAATTTTGGCTAAGTAAATTAATTTTCTCATTGTATATTATCAATTTAAATACCTTAGCATGGTTTCTTGTCAGTTTTAATTAATAGATCCTGAAAGTTTCATAAAATTTTATTAAGGGTTTTTGGGGGTGAGGGTTGGGCATTGTTGAGACAAGATTCGTCCATGTGGTCCTGGAACTTGTTATGTAGACCAAGCTGACTCAGATTCACAAAGATCCACCTGTTGTGTTCCACCAATGCCTGGATTTTAAGAAGAGGAAATAAATGTTTGATCCTATAAATTTAATAGTATTAAAGAAGTAAAAGGAGGCTAAATAGATTTCAAACTGTTGAGAATAAAAAGCTTTGAGGAAAACTAAAGGCAGATAGAAATATGTTTCATAAGTTTCCAATTATATAGAAAGCTAGAAGTGTAAATTAATAATAGTAGTAGCACATGGTATGAAAGACAGAAAATAGGATCTGAAAACTGAAAAGCCAACTGGGTATGATGGCCGTGCCTGTCATTCTAGCACTCAGGAGGCTGTAGCAAGATATCATAAGCTTAAAAGTCAGCCTAAGTTACATAGTGAGATGGGTCCAAAAAGAGGAGGAAGGAGAAACCAAGGAGAAGGAGGAAGAAGAGGAAGAGGGAAAAGAAAAGGGGGAAGAGGAAGAAAGAAGAGGAAAGAAAACAACAAGGAGGAAAGATGTAGTTAGTTCAGAGTAAGATTATTAGCAAAAAAAGGCAAGAGTTTGAAAAGATGACAGTTCACAATCCCCCCACCAAAATGAGAAGAGATCAGAAATATGGGCTAAACCTGGAAAAGCACAAAAAGCACATTGACTGTTGGAATGGCTCAGTGGGTAGAGGCACTTGGCCACTGTGCATGGTGAGTTTAGTCTCCTGAACTCACATGTTGGGAAGAGAACCAACTCCCCAAGTTGTACTTTGACCTCCACATTTGTATTATTTGTTTGTATATGTACACACACATATATACACAGAGTATAATTTTTAAAAGAGAACTAAGATAATTTTAATTTTGAAAAGAAAATTCCAAAGGATTAAAAAAAAAAGGTGTCTAATAACCAGGAAGAATCAGTGTACGTTTAGCAGACACCCTAAAGAAAAAGCCAATAGCAGTGCAACAAAGCAAATACTAAAACTGCAATCCATGGACATACGTGAGAGACTGTCAGCACTGTGTACTCAGCACATGGCTTACCCAGGAAAAGCAGTCAGAATACGTAACTCCAGAGATAATTCAGAGCCTGTCATCACTCGTGTGTTATAACAAAAATAATTAAGTGACGTATATACATATGTAAAGGAGATGGAAGCTATGGATTTTATATCCAGCCAAACTTCAGTGTAGCTATAGAACAGATAATACAGAGATAAAAGATAATATATTATATATTCATGCATAATATATATCATATATGAGTATGTGTCTGTCTGTCTTGGGGGGGCAAGTAGAAAGCAGGTAAAGAAAGTCTATGAAAATAGGAAAGAAAATTGTGAAAATAGCCTAAGTCCATGTTCAATTTGTTTTTCACTATAGAAGGTCCAAGCTGTACATGCAGTTAACATTATTTCTCAATATTTCAATTCTCTGTGGTGCTTGTTGTAATAAAATAGTTGTTACTTTTGCTTCAGGCCAACTGGTGGAAGTGACAAGTGGACAGCAACAGCTTGTGACTGCCTCTCATTGTACCTCACTGGAGCTATAGCAACCATAATCTTACAGGTGGGTAGCAGGCATGCTGTCTATTTTTATGTCACCTTGTCACAAGCTAGAGTTATCTGAAAGGTGATGGGAACCTCAATTGAGAAAAGCACATCTTTTAAATTAGGACTTGATGCGGGGAGGAGAGGCCAACCCATTGTGGGTGGTACCATCCCTGGGCTGGTGGGTGGTCCTGAGTTCTAAATAAGAAAGCAGGCTGAGCAAACCATTTTGAGTAAGGCAGGAAGCAGAACCCCTCCATGGCCTCTGCATCAGCTCCTGCCTCCATGTTCCTGCCCTGCTTGAGTTCCTGTCCTGACTTCCTTTGATAATGAACAGTGATTTGAAAACATAAGCCAAAAGAACCCTTCCCTCCCCACAGCAGTTACCCTAAGATACAGGGTAAACAGCTACAACAAATTTGTATTTATCCTTTTATTGCACTTTTCATCTATTCTAAGTTTATTTTCTTGTTAAGAATGTAACAGAAAAATATTTGGAATGTATTTCCAAACTATGTTGGTCTTATGTCAAGGTATTATACTTGTATATACTTTGTGGCATAGTGGCATATAGTAATAATCCCAGAGCTCAGGAGATAGGAGGAAGATCAAGGGTTAAAGGCCTAGCAAGGCATGTTGTACATTACTTTAATCCGAGCATTTGGAAGGCAGAGAGATCTCTCTGAGCTGGAGGATAGCCTGGCCTACACAGCAAGTTGCAGAGCAGCCAGGGCTACATAGTAAGACTCTGTCTTAGTTAAAAATAGATAAGCAGATAGCTATAAATAAGTAAATGATACATGTACATGTGTGAGTATGCGTGTGTGTGTGTGTGTGTGTGTGTGTGTGTGTGTGTGTGTGTGTGTGTGAAGAGACACAAATGTGAGAACACAAATCATGGCTCATGTGTAGAGATCAAAGTACAACTTATAGTAGTTGATTCTCCTTTTACCTTTGTGGGTTCTGGGTGTTGAACTCGGGTGATCAGGTTTGTCAGCAAACAGCCTGACCTGTTCAATCAGCTTGCCCACCCAGAAAACCTAAAATAAGTAAATGAGTAAACAGATGTTCGACAGTATTTGTGTAGCTGAAGCAAAGTATTTCTAAAATCACATGCTTGAGTTGAAATTTTTATGTTAAAAATAACATAAACTAAACTGTCTTACTAGCCTTTAGAAAACTAAGCTTCTCATAAAGTCGAAAGGAACTGATAAAATATGCATGTTTGTGGATGTGGATTTGGGAAGCATATCTTTCATAAGAAAGTGTTCTACTTTTCTATTCGTTTTACTTCATTGAATTTCTTATGTAACTCACTTGCCATGTTACCCTTTTAACATATACCTTCTACACTTTCATAACGTTTCATATGAGGTAGAGAATAGCAGTGGCTTCCTTTGTGTGCTGTAGATCACACAGTGTAAAGCACACACTGGGAGCTTTACAGTTGAAGGGACAGAAAAGCAGCTAACTGCTGATGCTTCCTCTTGCCTCAGTCAGGAAGGGGGACCTTTGTTTTCCAGTTAAATTGGTTGTGTGTTTTGGTGTCATGTGGGAGTTTTATAATTTGTCTTGTTCTTGGTCTATTTCACCCTGGTAGCAAGATCTTCCTAATTCATTCCCAAAACACAAGCCTACAAGTGTAACGATTTTAAAAGATTACAATGTCTGTCAGTACTGACTCTCTTCCATGCTGTTTCCCATCTACATTTAGATATCAAAATAATGTTGTCTGGGATCGTTTCTTGCATAGAAAATCCAGAAGAAATTAATTTGAAAAATACTGCTTATAAGATTTCACTTTTATCTCATAAATCTCTTCAGGAAAACAACACAACGTGGCCATTACCTGTGAAAATTTTCTGCCGAGATGAAAAAGGAGAACGTGTTGACGTTTCTAAATATTTGATTAAAAAAGGTTTGGCTTTGAGAGAAAGAAGGTACAGACTTTGAAATAACTTATCGACATTAATTTCTGATGATGCTTCAGAATTGCTTCTGTGGGTGTTTTCAGACCAGAGCTGCATATATTTGCTCTTTTTTTATTAGATATTTTCTTTATTTATGTGTCATATGATTTCTCCTTTCCCAGTTTCCCCTCCAAAAACAAAAAACAAAACAAAAACAAAAACAAAAAAACAAAAACCAACAAGAACAAACCCCTGTTGCCTTCCCCCTCCCCCTGCTTGCCATCCCACACTCTCCCACTTATTGGCCTGTCATTACCCTACACTGGGGCACAGAACCTTCACAGGGCCAAGGGTCTCTCCTCCCATTGATGATGGACTTTGCAATCTTCTACTATACACATGCTGCCAGAACAATCAGTCCCACCATGTGTACACCTTGATTGGTGGTTGAGACCCTGGGAGCTCTGAGGGTACTAGTTAGTTCAGATTGTTGTTCGTCCTAAGGGGCTGCAAACCCTTCAGCTCCTTTAGTCCTTTCTCTAACTTTTTCATTGGGGACCCTGTACTCAGTCCAATGAATGGCTGTGAGCCTATACTTCTGTATTAGTCAGGTACTGTCAGAGCCTCTCAGGAGACAGCTATATCAGTCTGGCTTGTCCTTCCTTCAGTCTCTGCTCCACAGTTAGTCTCTGCAACTCCTTCCGTGGGTATTTTGTTCCTCCTTTTAAGAAGGAATGAAATGTCCACAACACAATGGAGTACTACTCAGCTATTAAAAACAATGAATTTATGAAATTCTTAAGGAAATGGATGGATCTGGAGAATATCATCCTGAATGAGGTAACCCAATCACAAAAGAACACACATGGCATGCACTCTGATAAGTGGATGTTAGCCCAGAAGATCAGAATACAGGAAGAACAACCCACAAACCACAAGAAACTCAAGAAGAAGGAAGATCATATATTTGCTCTTAAAGATGATCTATAGTCTAACTCCTATAGAGCCACCTCAGAGATAGAGTGTTTGTTTTTTATTCACGTCAGTCGTCTCTTACATGCTGAAAATTGCTTATCACATACTGGTTTTCAAGAATGTGTGTGCACTTCTCAAGAGAGAACTATGTTATTGGCTTGGATAGCTAGAGTTATGAATGCAACCCAGGGAGGATGACTTATAAGATGGAAGAAAGGCAGAGGTGTGAGGGGATCCCAAAAGAGGGTGTATTCCCCTTCTTGTCCTTATATAGAATTCTCCACATGTAACAAGGCATCAGATTCATGATGGTGGAGACCCACAATTTTGGAAGATGGTGTTGTGGAGCCAAGAAAAGAGCAGTTACCAGCTTGTCTCTGGTTCCAGATGGTCTGGGTGGATTTGCCTTTGCTATTTGAGTGGTTGTTGTTAAGGAGCTTTGGTTATGGTGAAAGAGGAGAGATGGCTATTGTGGACATCTTAGCAGGAGTAGATGAAGAAGGGGAGGAAGAGAAAAAGGATGGGGGAGAGATCCCTGAGAGTCCTTGCTTTTAACAACACTCCCCATGGATAGCGGGGAGCTCAAAGCCAGTTTCAGGGGTGAGCATCAGTTGTTTATCTAACATGACAGAGATAAAAAAGCACATTTGTTTTGTGAACAAACATTTTCAGCCATTTTTTAATATGAAAAAAGAAACAGGAATGATTTTATAAGGAAAGACAGTAGGGGAGGAGACTCAAGTGCTAGTTTCAGGATCAGAGGCTAGCGTCTGGGTTCATACATCAAGAGGGCATTTGTTAAGTCTCTGTTGAAGAACCGTCTGAATGAATTGAGTCAGTTGATAACTAGAGAGTAGCCTACAAATAGAAGACAAAACAGCTACTTCAGGATAACCACAAGGATAGGTCCAGAGGTTGATGGAGAGTTTTAAAATTAGTTTAAAATAGAATTTGTTGATAAGAAGGAATGAGGTAAATGAAAACATTAATGATAAAACTCTGAAAGGCTTGTTTTATATTTAAGATAGGTTATATGGAAAAAATGCATTAGTTGGTAATGAATTTGTTATAGATGACCTCAGATTAATTTCGGGTTTTTTTTGTGTGTGTGTGTGTGTGTGTGGTGGTGGTGGTGGTGGTCGTGGTGGGGTTTGTTTTGAGACAGTCTTGCTGTGTAGCCCCAGGTGGCCTGGAACTCACAATATAGGCCAGGTTAGCCTTGAAGCCTCAAACCTGCCTCTGCCTCCTGAGTGCTAGGATTAAAAGCTTGCCCCACCAAAGTTAATTTCTTTAATTAATTTAATTTAATTTTGGGGTTTCTGTTACAAGAATATTAAGCCACAAATAGAGAAAAGTAATAGTCTGACTACTTAAAAGGCTGAAAATAGCCCAAAGATAATTTTGTCTTTGAATTTATAACATATTCTTAACTTTCCAAAATCCATGGTTGAAGTTTTAATACCATGTGCAGTGGTTGAAGTTCCAACAGAGATGTACCTTACTTTTGGCACCTCAGCTTATAAAAATTTTTGTTAGCCACATAAGTGGCCTGTGTGTGTGGTGGTATGTTTCATGTCCCAAGTGCCTAGGAGCTTATTCCTAGGTCTGATGAAGATGAGACTGAGGTGTCAGGAAGATAGATCTTCAGGAGAAAAAATATCAGAGCCTCTAAAAAAGAGCAAGTCAGTATTTATAGAATGAATCTTTTGTATGATGCTCAGACATGAAACCCAAACAGTCATTTTCCTGTGCAGGGCTACTAGTCCACAACACAGGAGGCTAAGGCTGCTTTTGCCAGACATTCTTTCTAGCAGACTGATATTCAAGTGCTTATTATAAAGCCCTGAATATCACAATTGAGAGACATTTATACACTTTTGGCTCCTTGGTCTTCTGTGTGTGACTCCATACATTCCAACTGGGTGTTTTAAACTATAGGGAGTAATGGCTTCAGTGAGAAGGGAGAGGGAGGAAGGGCAGCAGGTTAGCTCATTCTGCATGCTCATGGATACTGGCCAGCCCATGTGACCATTTCCTGTTTTTCTTTTTCTTAGGGCCTCCTCCTAAGACATTCCCAAGTAGTCATCTTGATTCAACAGTCATTTAAGCCAGAGGTTGTCAATGTTACCATGGAAAAAACAGAAAGCAATTAATAATTAAATATATATTAAATTTCCTATTGGTTTCTTGTGTGAGTCAGGGAAACTAATGACTTTTAACTCCTTTATGTTTTTAGCAATATTTTAGAGGTGTTTTTAAATTTTATTTTATCATTTTATGTGTATGAATGTTTTGCCTGGCACCCACAGAGACCAGAAGAGGGTATCCAATCTTCTGGAATTGGAATTACAGATGGTTGTGAGCCACCATGGGGTTCTGGGAATTGAACCCAAGTCCTCTTCAAGAACAGCCAGTGCTCTTAACTGCTGAGCCATCTCTTCAGCCCAAGATTGATTTAAAAACAAACAAACGAAAAAGGGAGTTTAAATCTTGGGCTGGAGAGATAACTCAGTAGTTAAGAGTACAGGCTGCTCTTAAAGAGGACCTGTGCTCAGTTCCCAGAACCCACATGGTATCTCATAATCATCCCCAACTCCAATTGCAGATCAGATTGCCCTCTTTTGGCCTCTGAAAGCATAGATATACATGTAGGCAAAACATCCATACACATAAAATAAATAAAAACAAGTATTTATAGAACAATCTTAATGTCATAATCATAATAACATAAATTATTTTATCAACTGGTGAAAATGAGTTATTTCCAAGTATCATTTGTAGCAAGAGCTGGATGGGAGTTGTTGAACAAATTTGGAGCATAAATTTTCTAGTTACCAAGAAAAGCAGAAACATTTTATATGTTAATCCTAGAGTTGTTTGCTTTGGAAAGGCTACGCATGTTTTAAGTAAAGGCTGATGGACTTTCCCCTGGGAGAAGCAGTGACTGCGCTCTAGGGGCAGGTCTGCTAAAGACAAAGATAATCACATCCTCTTGAGCACCAGTGGATTTTAAAGAAGCTGTGTGAGGCCCTGAATAATCAAGAACAACTCAGTATAGATACAGGTAGATAGAAATATGAATGGATACATATATAGATACAGATAAAGTGGAGGTTGTAGGTGCAGGTTCCCTAAAAGATATAGCTGTACATTAAAGTTAACTTGTGATAAAAGAAGAAATAACAGCCTTGGATGACATGGAGGAGGAGAGAAAGAACACAAACACTAGCACACACAGAGCAGTCAAGGAGAACATGTCTTTTAAAACTTTCCCCCCAGGAAAGTAGGGAGCCAGTTTTAGGAGTGGGCTTGTCTTAATTAGGGTTTCTATTGCTTCAGTGAATCACATGACAAAAGCAAGTTGGGGAAGAAAGGGTTTATTCAGCTTATGCTTCCACACCACAGTCCATCACTGAAAGAACTCAGGAAAATAATTCAAACAAGACAGGAACCTGGAACAGAGCTGATAAAGAGGCCATGAAGGATGCTGCTTACTGGCTTGCTCTCTCTGGCTTGTTTATAGAACCCAGGACCACCCACAATGGACTGGGCACGCTTACATCAAGTAACTAATTAAGAAAATGCGACAGCTGGATATTATAAAGGCATTTTAATAGTTAAGGTTCCCTCCTCTTGAATGACTTTAGCTTATGTCAAAATAAAACTGTCTAGCACAGCTGACCTCTTGTCAGCTTGACACACGACCTTTCCTTTCTTATTCATCCCCAAGATCTCACATTAAAAACATAAGTAGCTGTAAAAATCTTAACAAATTCAAACACATTGAAAGCTCATTTCCATTAAAATATTCAGCCTCTTTAAAAATCCAAAATCTCTCTTGAAAGTTAGTCTCTCAGCTGTAGACTCCTATAAAAATCAAAATTAAATATTTTCATACTCCAAGATGGAAGAACCAGGGTATAGTCACAGTCATATCAAAGCAAAGCTAAACTCAAACTATTCAATGTCAGGGATTCACTCACAATCTTCTGAATTCTTCAAAGGGCTTAGGTCACTTCTCTGGCTCCTCCCTGTGCCGCACATACAGTTTATATCTTCTAGGCTCCAACCAGCTCCATTCCATCACTGCATTTTTCATGATGGTCATCCTGTGGTACTGGCATCTCTAAAACTTCTGGCGTCATCTGCTGCAGTAGGGCTACACTTTCACCAGTAGCCTCTCCTGAACCTCCTCCTTGGTGTGTGGCCTCAACTTCTCTGATCAATTTGATCCTGAGCCTTCAACTGCTCCTGAGGATGCACCTTCACCAGTGACCACTGTCACCTCTCTTAGTGCCAAGCCTCAGATGTTCTCATGATCCCTTCATGCCTTCAAAACCATTACCACCTGGATGACTCTTAGACTACCAAGTTCAGCTGCCAGTGTAAGATACAACCTTGACCACCTCTGGAACACAGCTTCATTGTGCTCTCAGGAAAAACTTCCCAGAAGATTTCACCTCAAGGTTGCTGGACTCATTTTAATCACTGATAATTTCTCAGCATCAGCAGACCAGTATCGAGTATCCCAACAAAGCAAAGGTTTAACTAATAGGTCTGGTATCTTGTTAATCAGAACCACGGAATCTTAATTCAAACTAACAAATGGCCCCAAAAGAGCCATTAAACTTCCCTCTGAAATTTCACAAGCCAGGCCTCCATTTTCTGCATCACCCTCAACATTCTTATCTAACAAGCTCCTATAGAAAGGCTCACCAAGTATTGAACACTCAATGGGTTTTCTTGCAAAAAGTTACAAATAAAGTTACAAAGTTTTTTCACATTCCTCCCCAAAACAAGGTCAGGTCTGTCACAGCAATATCCCACAATCCTGGTACCACCTTGTCTTAGGGTTTCTGTTGCTTCAATGAAACACTGTGACCAAACAAGTAGCAGAAGAAAGGGTTTATTCTCCTTGTTCCACATCATTGTCCATCATGATGGAACTCAAGCAGGGTAGGGACCTGAGGGCAGGAGCTGACACAGAGGCCATGGGAGAGCTGCTTACTGGCCTGCTCCCATGGCTTGCTTAGCCTTCTTTCTTATAGAACTCAGGACCTCCTGCCCAGAGATAGCACCACCCACAATGGTCTGGGCCCTCCCATATCAATAACTAATTAAGAAAATGCCCTACAGCTGAATATTATGGAAGTATTTTCTTAGTTGAGGTTCCATCCTCTCAGATGACTCTAGCTTGTGTCAAGCTGATATAAAACTATCCAGCACATCGTCAGAGATATTGAAGCAGGTTGTTTCTAGTTTCTAGTTTCTTCTAAAGCGGTAGATACCAGAGCTGGCAGGGGGAGTCATGGTCTGCACTCCAGAGGATGATCTAAAAGTTGTGTGCTGCCATCTTGACCCACTAAGCCATTTTCCTCTTTTCCTTTCCTCCTGCAGCTGTCTAGCATGGCAGGCTCAAGTACATCCTGGACTAGAGCAAATGTCTTCATTAAATGTGAACACATATTTGAGTGATTTTTTTTTCATATTGTTTTCTGCACAGTTTTATCTCTGCTTCCATTTAGATATGTTCTTTTTTTGGGTGTTACAGAGTTAGTAAGTCAAGTAATGGCTGTTCACCTGAGGCGTCTCTGGAAATACCCCTGGAGCAAGAAGATTCGGTAGTTACTAAGTGCTTTAAAAATAACTTTGATACTAACAAGACAATTGCTGATAAAGTCAATGAACACAAAGTACCTGATTCTAAGGAAAAACTTTCAGAAAGCAGAACCACCGGATGCTATAAACCACCAACTGTTCCTAACACGAGTTCATTTGAGGCAATAGTGAGCTGTATTGGTGACGATGGAACTATATTTGTAGTGCCTAAATTATCAGGTAAGGCCTATGGTGGTGTAAAGCTTTCTTCAATGACTCTGGGCCTAACAGCTCAAGCTTTCTATGATAGACACACCAGGAAATCTTGACAGCATCTAACCTCTCTGAACCTCATTTTCAGTGACTCGGTAGGGGGACTCTGTGATTTCACCCAGAACATGCAGAATGCTTTTAATAATCCTAGATAAGCTATTTAAGGGGTTATGTTTTGTTTTTTGTTTTTTTGGGTTTTTTTTACTTATTTTAAAGATCTGGTTTTTTTTATGTGTATGAGTACATTGTAGCTGTACAGATGGCCATGAGTCATCATGAGACTGCTGGGAATTGAACTCTGGACCTCTGCTCGCTCCAGCCTGCTCGCTCCAGCCTAATACCCTGTAGCTGTCTTCAGACACCCCAGAAGAGGGCATCAGATCTCATTACAGGTGGTTGTGAGCCACCGTGTGGTTGCTGAGATCCGAACTCAGGACTTTTGGAAGAGCAGTCAGTGCTCTTACCCGCTGAGCCATCTCACCAGCCCATTTTTTACTTATTTTAAATGATAAATTATTTCAACATACTGTTACCAGAGCTCTCCAGCCAGAGGCCAATCTGTGGGTCCAACGTGTTGTATATTATGGAAAAATCAAGAAACTTAAGATATGACTAAGTGGTTAAGAGTACATACTTCTCTTGAAGAAGCTCCAAGTTCAGATCCCAGTGTACAACATGTGTGGCTCAAGACCTGTGACTACAGCTCCAGAATATTCAGCATTGTTTTCTGAACTTCTTGGGTATCTGTACTCAATGCATATAGACCTTCATAGATATGCTTGCATACATGTAATTAAAAATAAAAATAAATCTTAAGAAAGGAGCAAAGGAATAAGCTAGAAAGATGGGTGAGTAGTTAAGGACAATCAGTTTTATATGATAGTCAGCGGGGTGGGGATCTTCGAGCTGAGGCAGAGTGTTCTAGGACTAGATGTACTTTACCCCCATCAGTTGTCAGGTGCAGAGAAGGGAAGGAGCCTCTTTCCTGACAGACAGAACCCAGAATTACAAGGCTTCTGGAATGCTGAGATTAAGTTTCTGTTTACTTGATAAGAATCCTGTTTACCCAGCAAGAATCTGCCTGGATTGGGCTAGGGCCCTCATGTTAGGACATTGGATGCTCCCATTTTGAGGCCTGCTTTGTAACCACAGGAGACGAACTTAAAGATGAACTTCAAAGAGCATGTTAAAGGAAAGCTTCCACTCTCCAGCCTGTCACAGTGAACGCAGGAAAGAGAGGGAGGGGTGGGGGGAGACAGCGTGTGTGTGTGTGTGTGTGTGTGTGTGTGTGTGTGTGTGTGTGTGTGTGTGTGTTTATGCATGAATGTATAAACGTGTCAGATCCCCTGAAGCTGAAGTTACAGATGTTTGCAGGACCTCTGGCTTGCTACATGAATGCTGATAAATGAACTCTGATCCTCATGATTGCTCAGCAAACAGTCTTAACCAATGAACCATCTCTCTAGCCACTTAAATTTTCCTTTTAGAATCTCTTTTAGAAGAGCATCCTTATCAAAATCCATGTAGCCAATACAAAATTTTGTAACAGCTTCTATTATAAAACTTAATACTGGGCAGTGGTCTTGCACGCCTTTAATCCCAGCACTTGGAAGGCAGAGGCAGGCAGATTTCTGAGTTCAAGGCCAGCCTGGTCTACAGAGTGAGTTCCAGGACAGCCAGGGCTGTAGAGAAACCCTGCCTTGAAAAACCAAATAAATAAAAAAATAAAATAAAATAAAATTGAACAAATGTTGCCTTAGAGTAAGAAAACAACTTATATTTTCAATAAACTGTACTGTTTTAAATGCTTATTTTCTAACATTTTTGTATAATGATCAGAAATCATACTATTGTAGTCAAAGCATTTAAATGTTTTATGAAACAGTAGACTAAAATATGTAAGACTTTAATAGGTTTTTTTAACTATTAGTATGTGTGAGGGCGTATTTGTGCCACAGTACGTGTCTGAGGGCAAAGGACAGTTTGAGGGATGGTTCCTTTCTACTGTGGGCCTGGGCGTCAAACCTCGGCTGTCAGCTTTGCACAGCAAGCACTCCACCCACCTAGCCATCTTTCTTGCAAGCATCTATTTTAAGAAAAAAATTACTTTTTTTCTTTTTAAATATTATCTTATTTGTATCTGTGTATCTGTCTGCCATATGTGTGTTGGTACCAAACGAAGACTATGTTGAAGACCCTGAAGTTTGCATCACCAGTTGTATGAGCTACCAGTGTGAGTGCTAGATCCTTTGGAAAAGCCTCAAGCACTCTTAACCACTGAGCCGAACTTCAAGCCCCCATTTTAATAGTTTTTTTGTGTTTGTTTGATGGTTTGTTTTTAGAGACAGGGTTTCTCTGTATAGCCCTGGCTATCCTGGAACTCACTCTGTAGACCAGGCTGGCCTTGAACTCAGAGATCCACCTGCCTCTGCCTCCCAAGTGCTGGGATTAAAGGCATGCACCACCACTCCACTGCAGATTTTTTAAGAAATTAAGAATACCTAAATTTTTACAGTAAGGCAGTAAAGATTGGTCAGGCCTTTGAACAGATTATTAAATGCAAAATATATTTATATCAGAATAAAAGAAATTGATTACTTGCTTTTATTATAAACCTCTTATTTAGTTATTTTTAATTATATGTATGTGTTGGTGGAGGTATATACATGTGAGTTTGGATGCCCATGGAGACATAGGGCATTGTATCTTTGGAGTTACAGATGTTTGCCAGCCACCCCAAACAAGCTCAGGTCCTATACAAAGAATACTACATGATCTTAACCACTTAATTATTTCTCCAGACCCATGAACCTATTTGTTTAATTAATTTATTCATTAATTATATGTTAATTGGGGTGGGTGGCTGTGAAAGCCAGAGGGGTTGTGTGTTGATGCAGTAGTTGTAACCCAAGCTCTAGACCTCAGGAAGGGCAGCAAGCCATCTTTTCAAAACTTTT
Organism: Mastomys coucha; assembly: GCF_008632895.1. Lineage (NCBI taxonomy): Eukaryota > Metazoa > Chordata > Mammalia > Rodentia > Muridae > Mastomys > Mastomys coucha. The sequence goes on from NW_022196915.1 coordinate 43,022,182, forward strand.
TCTGTAAATCAATTTGGTTTGGTTTGGTCTTCCCCTTAGTCTTGAATTCCAAAAATAGTGTTTCAAAGAACTGGATCCCAGAGTTAACACTTGAATATGAACATTTCACTTAAGACCAATTGAGATAAAAATCTTGAATCACCAAGTTTATTTTAAAAGGAAGAAAATAAACAAAACAGGCAACTGTTCCAAGTTAAGTCCAAAAGCCAACCTTAAAATGTTCACACATTTTAAAATAGGCACACCAATAATAATTTTAGTATGCAGTGATTCTTTTAAATAAAAAAATATTCGAACATACATTTAGTAATTATGTTTAGGAATCTTAGAAGGAGACTAACTTTTTAATCCCATTCTCTTTTGACATGTAATTCCTGTGAGATTGCTTTATCTCATGGGTCATTAAGACCCAAGTTATCTACAGAGCCAAAGGGAGCATTTTTCTATATAGAGTCTAAGGAACCCCCAATATAGGTAAATCTAATAGTTACAACCATTAAATCTTCAGCCTTCATTAGGTCAGTTATCAGAAATCCACATTAAAACACAAAATGACACAAACACTTTACATTAGTTCAGAAGCGCACTTAAAGTGTGCATGTGTGCGTGTGTGTGTGTGTGTGTGTGTGTGTGTGTGTGTGTGTGTGTGTGTGTTGATTTTGTTTTGTTCAATACAGGATTTCAGTTCCTTGGCTGGCCTGGAACTTGTTTTGTAGCCAAGGGTGGCCCCAAATTCATAGAGATCTAACTACTTTTTGTCTTCTAAGTGCTGAGATTAAAGGCATGTGTCACCTAAAAACTCTTAAAAGAATTAGCTAAACTCTCTTAGAGACAACAAAATACCATAGGCTTCATATTCCCCATGTTAACATAAATTGCAAATATATTTCTTGTTGTTTGTTTTGTTTTTCAAGATAGGATTTCTCCATGTAGCCCTGGCTGTCCTGAAACTCACTCTGTAGACCAGTCTGGCCTCAAACTCACAGAGGTCCACCTTTCTCTGCCTCCTGAGTGCTGGGATTAAAGGTGTGCACCACCATACCCAGTTAGATCTCTCAAATTTTTAACCAAATTCAGTTATAAGCAAGACAGGTATCCCAAGAATCTTGGTCTTGATTCCACAGCACAGCAAAGGCTATGCCAATGACAATTCAAGCCCTGACAGTGAAGATATTCTATACCAGCTTGTACTGCACACTGACCAAGAAAAAGCCAATTGATTCATACATGGAGATAAAAATTAAGCCAAAGTCTAAAGGTACATGCCAAACTAGGCAACACTGAAAGCAAAGTGAGTGCTCTGCCAAACAAAATCTAACTTCTGCTGTTACATAACCAGCCATTCAGCACACAGCATAAAGTATGGAAGGGTGTTCAGCAGTTTAGAGTCCTTGGGATTGCAAGGAGCACATTCATTGTAACTGGAGCTTTAGGCCAAGCTCACATAGTGTTACAGAAGAAACTTGAATAGTAGAGTTGACATTATAAAGGATTTACTAATAAACACGCATAGAAGACTTTAAGTCACACAATGTTGAAATTAGCTAAGGGAATGCTGCCTCTAGAATACACCAAAGTAGTGTGCTAACCAGGCCTGTGAGACAGACAGAATTTAGGATGACAGGATGTAAAGGCCTGGATTATTCACCAGGACTGACCAGCGATTAGTCTTGATTCTCATACCAAAGGTGACAGTCCTGACTTACAATCAGCTACTAGACCCATTTCTCTATCAGAGAAGATGTCTCTAAATAGACAAGGGAGTGTGCAGGGTGACAACCATCTTTAAGTCTTGACCTGCCATAAAGTCCCTGGTTTCCTTCTTAAGAAAAGCATAATTTTACAGGTGGGAAAGATAACAGCTATTTGAGAGAAGATGGCAGTGGTGTGTTTAAAAATTGTGCAAGGTAAACCCTCCAAGCTGCCTAGATGGCAGGATTTGCAGTCTCCTTTTTCTGTTTAAATTGTTCAAAGTAACATAACAACCTAGGACCTAAACCCGAAAGCGATTTAAGGATGATACCATATGTGGAATGATAAGTCCAAGGTGTACATAAGTTAATAAAATATTTGATTCATGGCCAGCTCCCCGTTGAGCATTAGCCAGAGAGCTAGGTGTTACAGTATCTCATTTTCCAGAGTGTGAAATAAATTACCATCAAAAACACGGGTGCATGCTTCTGCTACAGTGCCAGTCCTACAGAGTCAAGGTTGGACTGGAGCTTGAGCTTGCTACTAAGTGTTTGCTTAACTTGCAAAAGCCCTGAGTTTGGATCCCAGCACTCTGAAAACTTCTTTCTTTCTACTCTGAGATTAAAAACATGTTCTACTGTATGATTTTTATAGAAGACATATGCAATTCTTCTTTTTTGTTGTTGCTTTATTTTTGCCTGCTTTTATATGTCACTAGAGCAAGCAGGGACCTCTTTTTAATATTTTAGACAGCATTGCACTGTGTGGCCCAAGCTGGCCTTTTTTTTTTTTTTTTAGTCTCCTGGGACTGCTTCTCACTGGTAGGATTATAGGAATATACTACCCAACCTGGCCTTACAGTTTTATATGTCAGATAAGTCTTAGCCCCGTAACTGAGTTTTAGAAAGCTGTAAAGAAGACATTTGACTTCACTTTTGTAAAGATATAATAATTTTGGCTTAGCCCATTGCCTAGTGTGCTTCACTTGCCCTACTGCTAGGTAAGGCTGCCTTTCCCAGAAATCCTAGTTCCACTCTCAATAGTATGGTCACCTGCACAAGATGTGCAGAGACCACACCAGCAGGAGCACAGACCCCACCCCAAGATGGATGGCCATGTACACACAAACTGTATAAATGAGGTCATGAGTTGGGGACACAGACTGGGGACACTGGAAGAGTTGGATCCAAGAGGGAAGTGGAAAGAATAAAAGCATAAAACCCTCAAATTAAAAGAAAAAAGTCCATAAGTGCATGGATTTTTCTAAACTTTGTTTATTCTCTATATATCCTCCTTAATCTTAATATAGCTTTTTCCCTCTTTAATATATATTATGTAGTGTGCACATAAGTTTCTTGTTCTATGTCCCATCTGTCAGTGCAAAGCACAGCTCTTGCTCCAATGGATATAAAAAAAAAAATCAGTTATTCTGAGCAGTCTATGAGTGACTGTGGATTGGGAATATGGATTCAAGTCTCACTGAATGACATGTTCCAGTGTAGAAATGGTTGCATTTTTTAAATAATCACAAAAAAAAAGTTATAAATCGGTGCATTTGGATGCTCTCTATGAAAAAAGAAAATGAAAGTTTGAATTTGTTAAAATAGAAAGAAATTACAGTAAACACTTGAAAGTTGAAGGGCCTCTGAGAAGATTTGGAACCTTCTTAAAGACCTGGATTTGCATACACATGCAATGAATGTGTGCTTTCTGAAATGATCTCTAGTTCACTCATGTAACTCTACCACTCACGGGCTTAGGCTCAGCAGCTCCCTTAAGGGACTCCTGATGATAACGGTTTAGTAGCTAGGAATATGCTGGCATTTTTCTCTCATATGTTGAGCACCTAAATGCAGATTTTTTAGTTTGGGAAACAAAACCTGTAAATACTTCAGACCTAGAATAACAACAGCTAATCTGGAAGCTTTATTTGACATGTTTAATCATTACTAAAACTATTTAGCTGTCATGAACTGGTATCCCATCCAGTTCTCTTGGGTACAGATAATGTGAATAGATGCTGTCTTACCCAACTTACAGAGAAGAAACTTATGCGTATACACCTACCTAAGACAGTAAAACTGAAGAAGTAAGACTGAGGTGATCACCAACTCCAGAGCTTGCCTTCATTGGAGTCAGTTATTGGAGCATATAGATACTGTGGAAATAATGGGGCAATTTGTAGTGAAAAAAAATTAAAGATGGGACTCGGGAGATTAGTTCAGTCAGGAAAGCCAGACAGCATATGAGCCTCAGTTCCATCTCTAGAACCCACTTAAAAAGCCAAGTGTGAGGTTGAGGAGAAGGCTCAGTGGGTGAAGTGCTTGCTGAACAAAGATGAGGTCCTGAGCTCAGATGTCTAGACTCACATAAAACCTGAGTGTAGAAGCACATGTCTGTAATCCCCAAAGCTGGGAGCAGATAGGTAGATTGTAGGGATTCAGTAGCCAGCGCTGTCTAATTAGCTAAGACAGAGAATTCCAGGTTCAGTAAGAGACCCTGTCTCTGAAAATGAGGTGAAGAAGCAATTGAGGAAACCTGGACATCAGTATCCTGCTCCACAAGTGCTCCCATGAGCAAGCATTCTGCATGCAACATCTGCACTCAGCATGCATGGATTCTCTCTCACACACACTATTAGAAAATACATTTATTTTAGAAAGTGGGCATGGTGACAAGTGGATCTTTGGGACTTGCTGGGCAGCCAGCCTAATCTATAGCTTCAGTAGCATGAGACTCAGTCTCAGCAAGAAAAAGGTAGACTTGACTGGAGAGATGGCTCAGTGGGTAAGAGCACTGACTGCTCTCCCAGAGGTTCTGAGTTCAATTCCCAGCAGTTACATGGTGACTCATAGCCATCTGTAATGGGATCTGGTACCCTCTTCTGGTGTGTCTGAAGACAGCAACAGTGTATTCATATAAATAAAATAAATAATTAAAAAGAAGAGAAAGGTAGACCAGTGTTGAGGAATGACATTTGTGGTGGTCCCCTGGCCTCTGCACGCACCTTCACACATGTATTCACACCAAGAAAAGTTAGAATTTTAACACATCTCCATTATTATCTCTACCTAAGCCCAGACTTAATACATGACCTGTGCTCTACTTATCTGCGCTGTCAAACTGACACTTTAAACCCTTAGTTCTTTCATGTTAGGCTATCTGGTATGTGTTTAATTGAAAAGAGTGCTTTATGATAATTGTATATTCAGAATAACAAAGATAAAGTATTCAAATGCTGTTAGTAAAAAAAATTGTTTTTTTTTTTTGTTTGTTTGTTTTTTTGTTTTTTTTTTTTTTTGTGACAAGGTTTCTCTATGTCACCTACATTGTCCTAGAACTTGCTCTGTAAACCAGGCTGGCCTCAAACTCACAGAGATCCACCTGCCTCTGCCTCCCAAGTGCTGAGATTAAAAGTGTATGCTGCTACCACCTGACTGTTTATTAGTAAAATTTTTAAAAATGTGTAATTTGTACTGCCTGATTTAAATGTTTATAAAAATTCTGTTGGAAGCTCAATCTTAATTCTTTGTATTACCTAAGTTAGGAAGTTATTAGATTGTTGGTAAAATGTAAATAATAATATTTTCCAATATGTATTATATTTTCAATAAATTCTACAGAGTGTGAGCTCATAAAAATGATGGATGAAATTCAAAGCAATTTAAAGTGCCTTGGTCTTTTGGAGCCATATTTCTGGAAGAAGGGAGAACCTTGTGCAGTGAGAGGATCTGATACTTTGTGGTACCGTGGCAAAGTTATGGAGGTTGTGGGAGGCAGCATCCGGGTGAGTCTGACTAATCACTAGAGGAGTGCACGGTCAGAAATTAGATTAAAACACCTTTTGGTGAACTTAGGAAGGTGAATACGTTGCACTGTTGTTTGTAACAAGAATTTTTATTTTCTTTTGTTGCTCTTGCTATTTTTGTTCTGCTTGAGTTTTGGCTTTGAGACATGGTCTCGCTCTGTTGGCCATCCATGCTGTTTAGTATCCTCCCACCTAGTGCCAGGATTATAGACCTGCATCACTACACCTAGCCTTTGTTTCCAAATAGACTGGAAAGTGAATAGTGAAGAAATCACTGCAGGTGATTTAAGTTATACACATGTGTTTGCAGAGGCCAGATCCTCAGGAGCTGGGATTACAGGTAGCAGCTGGGCGCTGCTTGATGTGGTTGCTAGAAACCTTAAGTTGGGGGCTAGAGAGATGGCTCAGTGGTTAAGAGCACTGACTGCTCTTCTGAAGGTCCTGAGTTCAAATCCCAGCAACCACATGGTGGCTCACAACCATCTGTAATGGGATCTGATGTGTAATAAATAAATAAGTCTTTAAAAAGAAAGAAAGAAAGAAACCTTAACTCGGATCTTCTGCAAGAGCTGCACATGCTCTTAACTCTGAGCTGTCTCTCTAGCCCCGTCTTAGTGTAATATCTGTGTGTATTTGTGGGGTCTCATGTGCACCACTGCATGTATGTAGAAGTCAGGGAAGCTTTGTGGAGTCAGGTCTCTGCTTCCATCTTTGCATGATTTCAGGGACTGAACCCAGGTTGTCAGGTTTACTCAGCAAGCACTTCTGTCTGCCAAGTCATCTTACCAGCTTCTGAATACCCACATTTTAAAAATAATGATGAAAACATTTTACTTATAGCTACCTGTATGAACACTTCTTTTAACAGTTTCATTCTCTATGACAAATCTTAATTTAGTTATCTTTCCAGAATATGGTGTGGGATCTTCCTTTCTCCCTTTATGAGGCATGGTCTCAGTATGCAGGTGTGGAGACCAGGCTGGCCTCTAAGGCAGAGATCTCCCTCCCTCTGCTCCTGAGTGCTAGGATGCCCTGCCATTGGGTACAACCTTTTAGCTTGTTTTGTCTTTTGTAGATTATGTAGTGTAGACAGGCCTTGAGGTCCAAATCCTCCTGCCTCAGCCTCCTAAGATCTGAGATTATAGACACCAGCCCTTGCCTTTCTGTTCATTTGTGCTCATTTGTTTGTTGTTTGAAACAGGGTTTTGTTGTTTAGCCATGGCTGGAATGGAACACACTATGTAACTCAAGCTGTTCTTGAACTTGTAGCAGTCCTTCTCTTGAAGTTAGAGCCATCTTAAGACCCAGTTAAACTTTAGAATGTTGTTGATCATTAGTGACTGTGTGGGGAAAGATGCTTTCTGTCATACATGTTGGAATAAGGACAGTTCTGTGGAGTGTGTTTTTTCCTTTCACATTTATATGCATTCCAGGGATCAAACTCAGGTCTTCAGTCTTGGAGGGAGAAAGAAAGAGAGGGTGTTGTGTGGGTGTTTTGCCTGCATGTAGTCTATGCACCATGTGTGTGCAATGGCCCCAGGATCCAGAAGAAGTGTTGGATCCCCTGAAACTGGAGTTACAGACAGGTTGTGAGCCATCATATGGATGCTAGGGGCTGAACTCAGATCCTCTGGAAGAACAGCCAGTGCTCTTCACTGATAAACCATAGACCACCACCACCAAATAAAAAAACTTTTTAAAACTAGGAAATCCCCTTTGTCATACAGCTTTTAGTAATACATTTTAACCAAAATTTTACTTGGTCTGTTTTAGGTCCAGTATTTAGATCATGGGTTCACTGAGAAGATTCCACAGTGCCATCTGTATCCTATTTTGCTATACCCTGATACACCCCAGTTCTGTATTCCCTGTCAGCTCTATCAGACTTTACCGGTGAGCACAGAGTAATTTGTGGGTAATTTTAAATATTGCCTTATATTAGTAATTTAGAAATATTTTGTATTTTCAAAAGTAATACAAATTTTTCTTTTAAGTTTTTGGTGGTGGTGATGGGTTTATTCTGTTTGTTTCTAAAGGCAGGATCTCACTGTATAGCCTTGGGTGTCATGGAACTCACTATGTAGACCAGGCTGACCTCAAACTCATAGATTCTCCTGCCTCTACCTCCCAAGTACTGAAATTAAAGACATGCGCCACCATACCTGGCTAAGGGTTTGTTTTGAATGTGTCTAAGATGAATGCTTTGCCTGCGTGTGTGTAAGTGTACCATGTGCGTGTAGTGCTCAGAGAGGCCAGAGATGGAGTCTAGAGCCCCTGAACTGAGTTACAGAAGCTCCTTGGCTGTCGTGGAGGCAGAGTTAGAGATGCTTGCCAGACACCATGTGAGTGCTGGGAACCAGGTCCTCTAGAAGTGTTCTTAACCACTGAGGTTTTTTTCTCCAGCCCCCACCCCCCAATACAAAATTTAAAAATACCTACAAGTAAAAGACAGCTCCAGGCTTTTAATGAGGAAGACAACAAAAATATATGACAATATATAAAACCTGTGAGTAAATGGCTCATAGGTTATGTTCATGTTATGCTGATAAGGCATAATCTGTTGTGTTATCAATAACAAAGCTCAAACAGTAAACTCCTCTCCTTTCCTGTTGTAGTTTTTGGGGCTCCAGGGTCAGGAATGGCTCAGCTGGGTGGTTTGGAAATGAGTCCTTTGTGATAGTGATTCAAGATATCATTGGAGTGTGTCCATTCAGAGGATCCCTGGGGACCCATGAGCTAAGGACTCATCACACGGCTGTTATCTCACCTAGAGGTTCTGACATGTTAAGAAATTTTATAGTTTTAAATTTAGTATGTTTTAAAGTTTGGAGGGTTGTTTTAGAGTGTTCTTTTCGGGGAGTCGTCTTGTAATTTTGGAGAAAAAGATCTTTTGTAGCCTAGTCTCTAACACCCCCTATAGTAGAGGATGACCTTGAATTCTGATTCTCCTACTTCCACTTCCTAGGTGATGGGGTCATAGGTATGTGCCACCATTCCTAGTTAGTGTGATTCTGATGATCAAATCCAGGGTCTGGTGCATGCTAGGCAAGCACTCTACTGGCTAAGCTTCATCCCCCGCCCTAGTTTATGCTTTGAAAGTAAAAGACATTGAGTATGTTAGGGATAAGCTCAGACAAATAGGATTTTTTAAAAAGATATCTTGTATTTTTCTATTATGTACATGTTCATGTGTGGGTATGTACGTAAGTATGGGTATCCACATAGTCCAGAAGGGAAGTCCCATGTCCTGGAGTAGAGTTACAGGTAGCTGTAAGCTGTCCAGCATGGATGCGGGGACCAGATACCAGTTCTCTGAAAGAGGAGGAGGAACTCAGAGCTGCTAAACCGTCTCTCCAGCCCCCAAAGAGACATTTTAAAGAGATTTTTTGTTGACTGTCTGTGATACTCAGGTGTATTTAGTTTTACTACCAGGCATTCCCTGCTTGTGGCTGTATCTTTGCATCTTAATTTATTCTTTCTTGGTCACACATTATAGAAGTATACGTGTGTTCATTCCACACAGGTTGGGAATGTCTGGCAGCCAGATGCCATAGAGCTGCTTCAGGAGCTGCTTTCAAAGAGAGAGGTGGACATTCACATTATGGTAAGTGGCCTTTAAAGTATAGGTGGGTGAAACTGTTTGCCGTGAAGTAATTTGAAGACTGTTTTTATGATAGGCCATGTTATATGTGTCATTCATATGTGAATATAAGTTATTTGTTAACATATAAGACATTGCTATTTTGGTTCCTATGCTTGTTTTGAGCAAGCCTAATTTTGAACAAGTTGCTGAGACATTTCATAAGCATTAAAGTGGATGATTGAAAGATTTGTCACTTTCTTTACATAAATGCAGGCAAAATGACATTGTTGATGTAGAGTCAGCTGTCATACAGCACTGTGTGTGGTGCGGACAGTCCTAGCAGAGCATGTCACAATCCCTAGCCTCAGAGTCCTCCCCTAGTTAGTGAAGCCAGCTATCCATACTGCAAAACGGCATGAGCCAGGGGACTGTGGGAAAACAGGCACAGCAGAATTGAAGGTGACAGTCCTGAGAAGGAAGCAGAAGGTGTCCTGGGACAGCATAGGAAGTAGTCAGGTAGAGGATAGAGGTTTCTAGAAAGGGAAGGAAAGGAGAGTAGAAGGCAAGCATGGCCCTGTGATGTAATAAGGTTAGTCCACAACTGGTTGAGGCCTGGTGTCAGGAAAGAAGAAAATGGTTAGGAAAATGTTCCTGTATTCAAGAGCCACAGTATCCACCTAAATAAAGAAGCTGGTAGGTTAGTAGTAAGAGTTCTTACCCAGCTACTCCAAGAGTCCTCAAGTCTCCTATTGTAAGGTGGAAATTCAAATTTTTTTACATAGTCAAGGTAGCTGTCTTTACAACTTAGTTCTCAGTAAATCCACCACTTGTTTTGCAGACTGTGAATGCTCAGTGCTCCTTAACCCACTTGACTCCATGCCCTGCCTAAATATGCTCCTCCAGCGTTAGATACACTGAGAAATGCTACTGAGGCCTGAACAAAACAGTCAAAAACCAAGCCTGTGGAGCCTCCAGATTCGTGGTGAAAAGATAAGAGATAAAGACAGAGTGGCCTCAGCGACCTCTCCAGTGTACTAGGCAGATAAGGCCTTGGCAGCAGAGAACTCTGGTGTTGAGATGCAGCTAAGAAGGGGTTCTGTGCCAACACAGTAATCAGGTGACATTTCAGTCAAGGCTGTAAGGTGTGGCAAGACAGGGCATGCTGTTGCTGGGAGAAGGTACCAAGGGCCCACCTAGAAATGGCAGAGTTTGGAAGGATTGGCAGAGATGTGCTTGAGAGGCCCTAACCTACACTGCCACACAGGCACGCAGGGTTTGACATAAAATATATTCTAGTATTTCCTTCTGGCTGCCCCATATGGCTAGTTAGTAAAAAAAACAAGCAGATGGACCTGCCCAAAACCATTTCCTCTTCCTCTGTGAGGATGTGAATGTAGAGAAAGGAGAAACTAATGGAAATGGGGAAGAGATTGCCACAGAAATAATCAACATATTAACCAAATAACCAGCTGTGGACATGCCAGTGTGGTAATTGTGAGTGGACTTGGTCGTCAGTGCTAAAGCCATCAGCATGGTCTCTCGTGAGAATGTTGATGTCTTCTGGCTCCTGCCGTTTTGGAGATGTTTAGTTAAAATTCATTTCATCCCCTCTTAGTATAAATTAGTATATCATCTAAAGATGATCCATCTGTAGTTTCTAGTGAGTAACTGGGAAATCTGATACAGATACACAATACACAAGTATATTTTACGTAAGTCAAAGAGTAGAGTTACTGCTTCATAATCTGCCAGAGTATCAGGAGAAAGGTTCTTTGCAGTGAGTCTTTACTCAAACTGGGAGGCTGTGCTGTTGTCAGAAACCCAGTTTCATATTTGCTGACTATAAAATCTTAGGCACCAAGTAATGTGTTTACAGTAACAGTCTTCATTATTGAATTTAATAGGAATTGCCTGACACTCCATGGGGGAAGTTGTCTATCCATCTCTATTTCGATGGAATGTCACTTTCTCATTTTATGGCCCATCATAAATACTGTATTTTTGAACATACTGAGGAGATATTTAAAGAAGTAAGTGAATTGTTTTTCTATATAATATACACTTTAACTGATTCTAATTAAAATGTCACACTCTGTCTTACACCTCAAGTCTTTTGATATGTCTCCTGTAGCTCAGGTTGGCCTTAAAATCCTAATCCTTGTTCCTCCTTTAATCCTTCCAGCTTCTGGGATTGCAGGCAGGTGCTGCCAGAGTCTGCAGTTCTGAAATGTGGCCTACCTACCTGACCTGATCTGTTGGGGGGGAAGGGGGTCTGAGATAAGAATTTCTCAATTCTTTTTCTGAAAAAGAACTGTCATGCTTTATATGTTCTGAAAAACATTTCATTTACATTAAAACTCTATTACTGTTTCTCTGCCTTCTGCCCTAGTAGGATATAAAGAATATGTTAGCTAGTGTTGTTGAATTTGAACATGAGGTGCACTGTATAAAATCTGTATAAAATTTTATGCCAGTAAATGGCTCTGTCCCCACTTAAAATGTCTTTTGACTTGAACTAGAAGTCATATATTACAAGGTAAGTCCCTAAACCCAAAATATTATAATCTAAAATTGAAAATGTTTCAAGTGCCAAAAGATACCAAGTACTAGCATTCATATTTTAGCTGAGCATGATGGAGCAGGCCTGTAACTCCAGCATCTGCAGGTGAAACAGTGCTATTAGAAGGTCCAGGGCATCCTTAAACTGCCTGGGGAATCCTAGGTCAGCTCGTGCTGCATAAGACTGTGACTCAGAAAATAAAATAGGATTTTAAACATTTTATTGTTTTAATTTTTGTTTCATGTATATGAATGCCTTGCCTCCATATGTATTTGTGGACAATATGCATGCCTGGTGTCCCAGTGGCATCAGAAAGAGGATGTCAGATCCCCTGGAGTTACAGATTCTAGGACTTGAACCCAGGTCTTCTACAAGAGCAAGTGCTTTTAACAGCTGAGCCATATCTCTAGCCTCTTACTTGTTTTTAAGCCCTGAAGATAGAGCCTACAGTCTGGTCTCATGCGTGCTAGGCAGGTATCCTACCACGGAGCCTTACCTAAGCACTTCTCCTACCTGGTGATTTTTGCCTTCAATGGTTTTTGGTATTTTATACTTCAAGCTGCTGAAAACCTTTCCGAGGACTGTGCGCGATAACATATCACAAGATTGTTTGTCAAGAGTCATAGTTCATTTGATAGCTTGTTTTTTCTTTTCTTTTTTAACTTGTAAATTGCATTTTATTTACTTTGGGTGTATGTGTGTATACATATGGATGCTGAAGTACATGTGCGGAAGTCAGAGAACAACTCTAAAGAGTTGGTTCTTCCCTTCCATCATATGGGCTTCAGGGAGCAAACTAGAGCATCAGGCTTGGCAGCAAACACCTTTACGGGCTGAGTCCTTCCATCGGCCTTCAGTGCATTTTTTAGTTTATTAATAAATTATTTGAGAAAACAGCCGATTGCAAGAAAATACTGAGTTTTCTGTCAGCATAAAACAATGTCTTTGTTGTGGTGAGTATGAGGTGAGTGGTGGGGAGCTTGCTGTGCTCCATTCACAGCACTGCCTTAGTGAAGAGCCACTGTGGTACAGACAGCACTGAGGAGGCGGGGCAGGTGATCTCTCTGAGGCCGGAGGGGTCATAGCAAGTTCAGGCCAGCCAGTGCTACAGAGTGTACACAGTGAGACCCTATCTCAAAAAATAATAAATAGGAAAACCGCGTCTTGTCACAGAGAAGCTGGCATCACTTTGTGCCTGTAACCCTTTCTGTGACTGTCTCCTTACAGCAGAGGAGTGTGACTGCAGTTTATAAAGACTGCTCAGTCTCTCCCTGTTACTACCCACAAGGAGTGAGGGTAGTGAATCACCACTGAAGTGTTCAGAAAACATTTAGGGATTCTTGGAATTGGAATATAAATAAAATATGTAAATAGTAGATATTCTTGTGTTAATCTGAAAATCTAAGTGAATGCCAACATGACTTATGCAATCTAATTTTTGTAAAGTACAAAAATACCTTAAAGCAGTATTTTGTTAGTAGATAAAAGTAGCTTTTTAGTGATGAATAATATTGTATTCTTTTAGAAACCAAGAGGTAAGAATAAAAAGTATGAAGATGAAAACTGGAAAATAAGATTTGAGGTAAGTTATAACTCAGATATTTTGAAAGCCTCTCATCAGTAGAAAGGATCCAATTCACAGCCACAAGATGGCTCAGCTGGTGAGGGCAGTTGCTGCCTAGACCGACAGCTGAATTCGATACCCAAAACTCAGATGATGGAAGGAGAGGCCTGGCTCCTACAAATTGTCTTCTGACTGCAATAGATACCCATCCTCTGACACTTGCTCACCACACATAGTAACTAAAAATTAAATTAAGAAAAAAATTGAGACAGGGTCTCACTATGAAGCCATGTAGACCAGGCAAGCCTTAAACTCACAAAGAAAGTCTACCTGTCTCTGCCTTAAGTGCTGCTATTAAAGGGGTTGCTGCCGTGCCCAGCCACAGTTTTTCATTAAAAGAATACTTTAAAAGAAGAAAATCTAGAATTGTTTTCTTTCTCATATCCACTTTATTGAGCTACAATTTACATAAAATAAATTTGTTTTCCTCAAATATGTAATTCATTGGATTTAGCTGTTATTGAGCTGTGCAGCTAACACCACTAAATGAAGAACAGTCTAAAAGAAAGGAACCACAGTCACCTCCGTCCTCCCCTTGCTCAGTGTTTGGTAACATTCAGTCTGGATTTTCCTACTCAGTGACGTCACTGTATGCTCCTTTATCCTCATTTTCCCCTCATCTTTTTCTTTCTTTTTAAAAATAATAGTTCTTACTTTTTATTACATTTATTTATTGGGGGGAGATATGCACATACCATATCCCATATGTGGAGGTCAAAGGACATCTTGAGGGAGTCAATTAAGTCCTTCCCCATCTGAGTCCTGGGGATTAAACCAGGTCATCAAGTTTGTGGGCAAGCACTTGTATCAGCTTAGCCATCTCACCAGCCTTCTTAGTCTGTTGCCAGTGTTTATACATGTAATATGTAGCAGTACTTGATTCTGTTTAATAATAAACAAAAGTTCCATTGTGTCTTCTGTTCATTCACTTGTCTGTTGGTGGACAGTGGCTTATTTCCACCATTTGGTGATGGTGGGCACTACTTTCCATAAGCACTTATGTGTAGGCTTGTATGTGTAAGCTTCCTCATGGGTGTTCAGTCTGATGACTTCAGGGAGCTTGAGACCATCCTGCACAATGGGGCTTCATTTTCTTCACAGCCTCAGCGCTGGTGAGGCCTTTTCCTTCCCATCCTAGGATACATGTCCGGGAGCTTATCATTGTGTGTGTTATCTATATTTCTGATGACTAGTAATGTTGAACTTTTTCCCATGGGGTTAATATTTTTAATGTTTTTTAGAGAAATTCAAATTCACTATTTTAGTTCAATTATCTTTTTTATTGTAGTTGTAGGAATTCTTCATACATGTTATATACAAGTTCTTTTCAGATGCACAATTTACAGATATTTTCTTCCTATTCTGTGGGTAGAAATATTTTTTTATTTTTTTTATTTTTTGGTGTGTTTTGTAAAAAAAGTCCTTAAGAAGTAGTCCAGGCTAGCCTAGTTCACTATGCAACTTAAACTGACCTTAAATTTATAGTCCTCCTGCCTCACCCTCGTGAGTGCTGAGTGCCCAAGTCTATAGCTTGCACCTTATTATTTTAATTATTTGTGTGAGTACCTATCTATATGTGAGTTTGTGCACAACAGTGTAGATGTCTTCAGAGACCAGAAGAGGACAACACATCCCTTAAAGCTGTGGCAGTTAGGAGCCACCTAATATGGGTGCTGGGTGCTGGGAACTAAACTCAGATCCTCTACAAGAGCAGTAAGTGTTATTTAACCACAGAGCCATTGCTCCAGGCCTTTCTCTTCTATCTTGCCCCACCCCCATTTCTTTAAGAGCCTTTAAATTTAATGAAATCCAATTTGTTTCTTTTGTTCTTTGCATCACTTTTGATTCTGGAAGAATTTTTCTGTCATTTGGTTTTTAAGAGGTGGGGATCAGATCCTAGTGCCTCACAAATGCTAGGCAAACTATCATTGTGCTGTATCCCTAGGAGGAGTTAAGCTTTCTTGGTACAATATCATGTCTATGTTTATAAAACCTGAAGTGCTTCTTACTTTGTAAAAAGTAAAATTACAAAATGGGTGTCACTTCTTACAAAACTTTCCTATGTTTAGATATTTTGCCCCCTCTTGGAAATATTAAATAGTAACAAAGTAACCTACAAATTTGAAGATGATGACTTTTTTCTTTATGTTACTACATTCCTAAAAAAGAAGATACTGCTCGTTTTTGTAGAATACCTGCACCTACACCATGAATATTCCTTTTCTTTAACTGCTGACTCCCATGATCCTCTTGAGAATTGTATGCATTTTTTCCCTCATACTTTATAGAACTTAAGAAAGAGCCTTCTTACTTTAACTTATCTCTTGTGAGTATTTCAAGTGTTATTTTAGTTTTCTTATGTAGTAGGTAACTATTACAAAAGTAAATAAATGCAGTGGAATAAGCCCCCCCCCCAGACCCCACATGGATATACAAGCCTTTAATTTTTAATTTTAGTACTTTAATTTTAGTAGAGGCAGAGACAGGATGATCTCTGTGAAT
>NW_022196915.1:43037976-43067358 GCF_008632895.1 Mastomys coucha
GAGAGAGAGAGAGAGAGGAGAGAGAGAGAGAGAGAGAATACTGTTGCTCTGTACTTCAACATCCCAGTACTCTTAATAAGTAGCACTTAGTGTTGAGCACTTGTCAACTATACTCCATGTCTCCACTGCCCCAGACCATGAGTCATCCCACTTGCTGCTAATGACTTTTTTTTTGTATTTAGTACACAGAAGAGCTTGGTTAGTGGTAATTGAATAAGTTGACACCATAATTATGTTTTATGTTAATTCATGATTGACATTCTAAAATTTAATTCTTTGTGGTGCTTTAGGATTTGCTTTTGCCTGAAATGGAGCCTTCCATTTTACCACCGTATCTGTCTTCACTTCTGCCTCCACCAGAGGAGCTGTATGCTGTGCAAGTAAAGCATATTGTCTCACCTGATGAAGTACGTGCGGGCTCAGCGACAGTGCGGTGTCTGTCTCAAACATGTGTCTCTTCTCCATCTTCCTAACTGTCAACAATGAGATTAGGTGGCTTCCACTCGCCCCATTCTGTTAGCTCTTCAGATATTTGTTGATGCTTCAGGGCTCGGGTGTTTCTTAAGCACCTGCTGATTTCCCAGAGTTGTGTTCCTTTACTTATTTGCATGTTTATATGGCTTGTTTAGATTTTTATAAATATAAATGTATTCATGGTTTCTGCCTGCACGTATGTATGCACCACATGCATTCCTGCTGCCCATGGAAATCCCCTGAAATTGGAGTTAGATGGCTTTGAGTCATTGTTTTGTGGGTACTGAGAATAGAACTCAGATCTTCTGCAAAAGCAACAACTGCTTGAAGCCCCTGAGCATCTCTCCAACCTGACATTAATTTAAAAATGCTTATTTTTAATTTATTTTTATATATGAGTGTTTTGCTTCAGAGATCAGAAGATGTTGTTGCAGATTGTTGTAGACCAGCACATGGGTGTTGGATTCAAACCTGAGTCCTCTGGAAAAGCAATCCTTGCGGTCCTTAACCACTGAGCCTTTCGTCCAGCCCCAAATGTATAGCCCAAGTGAACATATCCTACTTGCCAGATCATTTATACTTTTAAAGTTGGTCTTTTCCCCCTGTGGAATATTAAATCTCTCACTCCTATGTCTTTTCCTGCATTGAACTCGAATGCTCTTTACCCTACTTCTTGATTTTCTGAGTTTGAGACCTTTCCCACACTGTCCTACTCATGCTGTTTGGCTGCCCTCCTCTCTAGAGGGTAAGTCCATGAAAAGGGGGGCTTAGTCTCTTCTCCATTCCTGAGAACCTAGAACATACCTGATATATAGTGATCAGTTAGTAACTGTTGAGTGCATAACTGCACTAAAGGAAATTTAGTTGATGTTCCTGTCTGACAAGAAGGTGAGGAAAAAATGGCAAGTAGCACTGGCAGCCCTTGTCTTTACAAGTGAACCAGGCAAGGGGAGGATTCGCTGCCTAATTTCATACTTTGTATGACTACTGTTAGTTGTATAATTTTTTTTATTTATTGCTATATGACAGATTACTCCAAACTTATCAGCTTAAGACAAGACATACGGGGCCTAGCAAGATGGCTACCAAGCCTGATAGTCTGAGTTCAATCCCCAGAATCCACATGGTAGAAGGAGAAAACTGATTTCTACTCATGTGCTCTGATATCTGTGTGCCTCCCCCATAATATGTATAAAATAGTTTTTAATTTAAAAATGCACATTAGGGTCAAAAACCAAATGGTTGCTTGATTAAAGTCGCGTTCAAGAGCTCATGATGTTACAGTCAGGATACTTGATGGGGCTATAGAGCGCACTTCTGAAGAGTCACATTGGCAGACATAGTGAAGCGTGCCTGTAATTGGAACTCAGGAGGTGGATGCAAATGATTAGTAGTTGAGGCCAGAGTCAGCTACTTGACACCCTGTCTCAGAACAAGTAAGTACTTATGTGACATGTCTGGAAGGCTCAATACTGGCTCTGTGATCCCTTTAGGGGCTTGCTGCAAGAAAGCCTTCCTGGTTCCCATCTCTGCAACCAGTCTTCACAGCCACATTGTGACTCATTGTGCTCTCTTGGTACAAGATCAGTATGGTTGGACATAAAAAGCACTATACAGGGCCAAGTAACAGCAGGGTCACTGGGCCCTGGCTGGAAGCACATTCTCAGAAATGACAGAATCTGCAAGGTTGGTTTCCCTTCTCCCCACCACTCCCTTGCAGGTGTATATCTGCCTTGACTCTGTAGAAAGCTCTACTCAGTTTAACCATCACGGTGACACGGATGACAGTGGAATCAGCTGGGAGTCTGAGTCGGAGAACCTAGAGGAAGCGCTGCAGAGATTTAACAACAATGTGGAGACCTTTCCTCCCCTGACAGATTTTAGCGCAGGTATGCTGTGTTCTGAGTGTCAGTCTTGGTGAGACTTGTGTTTCATCAACAGAACAAGGAGGTTGATGGGTTATTTATGTTAATTGGAATTTCTTCTCAGCATCACATGTTTGATCTCTAAATTCTAAAAGACACACATTTTCTAGATTAGAAAGGTGACTCAGATGAGTTAAGCAACTTACCACTATTCCTGTGGGGACAGTTCCACTCCACATAACTCTGGTGAGTTGGAAGTTGAGGGTACAGTCACATGATGGTTTTTAAGTCTAGGCTTTACTACTAACTCAAATTGTGACAGTTGACTTTCAGGCTACCTTGGTAATACCTTTAACTACAAATCAAATGACAATCAAAAAACTAAAATGACAACTTTTGAGGTAGAGGCTCAAGCTATGATGGTTTGTCAGGATAGGTTAAAATTCTTAGTTTTTTTCTAATATGTTCTTCACAGCTTTATTAAACACCCACGGTTCTCTTCTGAGGAAAATGTACCCACTTGCTGTTGACAGTCCCTGAATGCCAAGAATAGCTACACATTTTCCTGTGTGGGGCATAGAGCTACCTTACAACATTTTGCCCCTCCACCAGGGGTGCCTGGACACCACTGGCATACTGCCAGGAGGAGGCAGTGCAGAGTCCAAAACAGGAGTCCTCAGTGGTTCCTGGTTCTTTCTGGGTACCCATGCATCATGAGAGCATCTTCAAGAGAGGGAGGTAGGAGGGGAAGTCAGGAACAGGGGTATGCAGTTTAAGCTCACCCTCAGGGAGTCCACACTAGGCAAGAAGGGGAAGTGAGCCAAGATGAGAGTAATTAGGTCTGATTGAGAGGGAGGGGCTGGAGGGAAGAAAGTCTTCCTCAGGAGTCTCAAACTCAGCTCTTTAGTTGAAAGCCTTCTCCAGGCAGCTTTCTGAGATGATGCTTGCTTATTCTCACAGGTTTATTTGATGGTGGATGCGAATGCATACACTTTATTGGGGGAGAACCCAGGATTAAATACCTTTTGCCAGAAGGTATACCCAGGAAGGGAAGCTCATTGGCTGAAGGTTCGGAGCTATCTAAATACTTCATTAGCATGGAGAAGAACTCCAGGTGTCAGACTTTGTGACTCAGTGCTCATAGACTTTAGTGGAGTGTTGTGGAGTATCTGGAACATGTGTTCCAGAGGGCGTCCACAGACAGGTAGGGAGTGGCTCTACTCCTGCCAGTCTGAGCTTACTCAACCTTGGCCAGTTCTTGGTTCTGTCTGGTAACATGGTCCCACATGCCCTACAAAGCTGTCTTTATTCTTGGTCTGTTATGTATCAGAGTATGTTTATGCAAAGGAAAAATATGTCAGTCGAACTTCTTGTCTAATATAATTGGTCTAATTTAATAAGCTTCTAATAGGCCATATCTTTTTTTTTTTTTTTTGGCTGATCACTACTTATAGATCCTTTTGCTTGGAACGTTCTTCCCTCAGACTGTCTATCACATCTGAAGTCTGTTGCTCAGTCTCCCTTATTGGAGGTCTTCTCTTCCCTTCCCAGCATGGAGAAGCATCCCCCTCCTCCTCACTACTTTGCAGAAGTACTGTGGGCAGGTGCCCTCAGGTGTATCAGCAGCAGTTGCAAGGGCACTGTGCACATAGGTCTCTTAGTTACCAAATGAGTTTAAGAGAAAACTCATCAGGTGGGCTTTGTGTTTACACAGACTCTCAATCCAGAGGAAAAAAGTCCTTCCTCATTCCTACCTCCAGGGAAACCGTAGTCTGGCGTAAAGTAACTTCTGGGTCTAAACACATGGTTCACTTCATAGCTACTTTATGCCTCAGAGGTTGTTTTTGTTTTTAGTACTGAGCATCTAACCCAGGGCTTTGCCCATGCTGAGCAAGTGCTCTACCCAGCAAGCTCCATCTCCAGCCTTTGGCAATGTGAGGTCACCTGTGTGGAAATGGAACTAGGAACTCTGAGAATGGGCAAGTGCCTTTCTTCAAAACAACCTTAGACATTAATAAGAAACCTTGATAAAATGGAGGCAGAAAAGGAGCTCCCACAATATTCAGCTCTGTACAGTGACCACATGGTTATTACACATTTCTTTGTACTTTTTATATTAAAATTTTTGGAAGACAATCAGTAACTATCATTTGTTTCCTTTTTCTGCCTTTCTAGAGATGCCTTGCCTTGCAGAGTATGCTGATGGTTTATGGTATAGAGCAAAGATTGTTTCCATTAAAGAATTTAACCCTTTATCTGTCCTGGTACTGTTTGTTGATTATGGGTCCACAGAGAAGTTGACAATAAACAGGTAAAGTGAAAGAAAAAGTTGAATAAGATGCAGTTTAAAGCATATTTATGTGTGTGGTACATATTTCTGTGTAGGTATGTGCCTATGCAGAGGTCCAAGGTCAATACTGATATCTTCTGTCCCTCCCACCTTGCTTTTTGAGGCAGTCTCTAACTGAACCTGCTCTCCATTTCAGCTAGATTGGCCAGCCAGCAAGCCCAGGACCCACCTTGCTGGGATAACAGGCTCTGCTGTTATTGGGACCCAAATGCTGGTCCTCCTGGGTACATGGCAAGCACTTTACACAGAACCATCCCCAGTCCTAAATAAGGGTTCTTTGTTTTATCTGAGATGGGAATACAACTAGAGCTATTACTTGGTAAAATTTTGCCTCATTTTTGTTTTGTTTTTTTTTTTCTTTTTTGGTTGGTTCTGTTTTTTTTTTCGTTTGTTTGTTTGTTTGGTTGGTTGGTTGGTTGGTTTAAAGACAGGGTTTCTCTGTGTTATAGCCCTGCTGTCCTGGAACTCTCTATGGCTGCCCTTGAACTCACAGAGTTCTGCCTGCCTTGCCACCCAAGTGCTGGGGTTAATGGTCTAAGCAACCACCATCTGATTTTTAAAAGGAAAAAAATTATTTAACAATTGTTTATAAATTAGTAATTTTTTCATTGTGAGTTATGAAAATACCTCTTATATTTTAAGAGATTAGAACTTTTGCTGATCCTTACAACCAGAATTAGAATACACCTTGAGACCATTTAAGACCTTAGACTACTATCCTACTGTGTACTCAGATCTTTGTTTAACCTTTAAGAGAACAAAATGACAACCAATCTTAGAGGCAGCGGATTTCTGAGTTCGAGGCCAACCTGGCCTATAGAGTGAGTTCCAGGACAGCCAGGACTACACAGAGAAACCTTGTCTCAAAAAACCAAAACCAAAAAAAAAAAAAAAAAAAAAAAAAAAAAAAGACAACCAATTCTAACATGTGTATTAGTCAGGGTTTCTATTCCTGCACAAACATCATGACCAAGAAATAACTTGGGAGGAAAGGGTTTATTCAGCTTACACTTCCACATGGCTATTCATCACCAAAGGAAGTCAGGACTAGAACTCAAGCAGGTCAGGAAGCAGGAGTTGATACAGAGGCCATGGAGAGATGTTCCTTACTGGCTTGCTTTTTTAGAGAACCCAAGACTACCAGCCCAGGGATGGCACCACCCACAAAGGGCCCTCCCCCCACCCCCCACCCCTTGATCACTAACTGAGAAAATGCCTTACAGTTGGATATCATGGAGGCGTTTCCTCAACTGAAGCTCCTTTAGCTGTGATAACTCCAGCTTGTGTCAAGTGGACACAAAACCAGCCAGTACAACATGCTTCAAATTTCCCATGTAATCAGCTCTTACAATCTAAGTGAATGCATAGCTTTAATCTTAATGTGTTCTTCTATGCCTTAATTTAGAGAGTAATGTGTGCAATGATAAGTCAAAAAATAAAAAATAAATGAAAACCTGCAGGAGTTATTTTTCTTCTTCCCACCACATGGGATCCTGGAAGGACTTAGGCTTCTTAGCAGCAAGCCCCCAACCTGCTAAGTCATCTCACAAGCACAGATTGAGTATTTTAAAATATATTTGTTTTTATTAATTATGTGTGGGGTTTGTGCACTTTAGTATAGGTGTCTGAAGAGGTCACAGGTATCATATCCCCTGCGGGTAGACTTACATGTGGTTGTGAGCCATCAAACATGGATGTTGAAATTCAAAATTGGGTCTTCTGCAAGAGCAGTATATGCTCTCGACCACTGACTCCTTGATCTTGATCCCTTGGGCCTCCAAACTAGGATGTTTTTATTCTGATAAGCGTAAGGTTTACCATCTTGGTGTTTAGATATACTTAGTATTTACATTAATTGGCTTCTAAATACATTCACAGTATTATTCAACTTTACATTTACATTTTCAAATACTTTTTAATCAAACTACACAGAAATCCTTCCCATTAACCATGCTCCCTTTCACCCTCACCTAGCCCAATAAGCTGCCATCTATCCGTCTGTGCCTAGTCTTCAAGGCTCCCCACGTGGCACATACATTTATCTGTATGTGTCTGTCTCAACTTTACACTCTTCATGGGCTGACACTGGGATTTTACTTCTTCCTTCTGTGAGCAAGTTGTAATGAACACAAGTACACAGGTGCCTTTTTGAGACCCTGCTTTCAGTTGTTTGGCGTGTATACAGGAGATGGAATTGGCTGGGCCACATACTCTATTTTTATGATCTAAGGAACTCCCATATATAATTCTCCACAACTGTACATCATTATTGTACATCACTAACAATGCCCAAGGGCTTTTGGTTTTTCTGACTTTTCTTGGCTATGCTGTTGGTGTCATCTTTGCCAAATCAGTATCATGAAACTTTTCTCCTGTTTTCTGCTGAGAGTGATACAGCTTTAACTGAGAATTTAAATCAAGACATACTGATCATTTTTATCAATCTCTTGTAACAGACTACGTCAGATTCCTGTTCAGCTTATGCAGTACCCAGCCCAAGCCATAAAGGTGTTCTTGGCAGGGTTTAAACCTCCCTTAAGTGACTCGGGAAAAACAAGAATACCATACTGTCCCAGGTGGAGCATGGAAGCATTGTGGACTATGATAGACTGTCTCCAAGGAAAAAAACTTTATGCTTCCTCTGTGGTAATTATGTCTTAATTAGCCAAATTATTTTAAAGCTATTTCCATAAGCCCTGTTAATTCCATAAAGTGTTTTGCACCTGCTTAAAAAAATAATAGTTAAAGCATACAAAGCTACATAGACTATAGAAGTTAAGTCTTATGACTAGTTAAAATGGTTTTGGGGGGCTTGGGATGGAACTCTACTAACCACCACAAGTTAGTAGTTCGGAGTCATCACCCTGGGCCCTGTCACACCTACCAAAGGAAAAAAACAGTTTTAACAAACTTTATTATCCTAAAGTGATACATAGTGGTTAATATAAAATAATAAATGTGTCTCATATAATCAAAACACTTTCAAGATAATGAAAAACAAACATGCATACCATTGATTAATCTGAGGTAGAATCAAAGTACAGTAGACGTATTAATAACTTCGTAGCCTGAGGAGAAATGTAAGAAGTGACTGGTTCATCTGAAGAGACCTGGAAAGGTGCTTAAGGAACTTGTTAGTAGGTACTCAAGTGACTCACTAAGTAAGTGGGGTACAGAAAGTGACTCACAAGCTGAGTCCTGGAAACTGGGGGTATTCAGAGAGGCCTGGATTATAAGGTGGCCAGGCCTGTTTCAGAGCTGATGGGGGTGGGGAGGTGGACTGGAAAGGTGGCTTACAAGTCTACTGCAGTTCCTGGGACCAGATGCTCTCTTCTGAGCTTGCTGGAACTGTAAACACATTGTGATCTTAGATACATGACAGCAAAGAACTCACACATACTAGATACGTTTAAAAGATTTTACAAAAGACAGAACTCCAGACGGTAAGCTAATCTCTCTCTTTAAGTTATATCACAGGCAAGCAGGATCCTAGTTTTGCATGGTGTTCTAGAACTAGACATTTTTTTATCCTTACACACATACACACACAAACACACAAACATACAAAATCTGGGTTCTGGGTCAATATTATAAAACCTAGGAGTCCTAGATCTCTTTGTTGACACACCCTGGGCTGGGATGGTGATATAGAAGGTGCCTTGTAACTGGCATTCAGGACACCTGCCTCCCTCCTTTGTGTTCTCAGTCAGGTGCTGGACAAAGAACCCAGTATACTGCCTTCTGCAGGAATGCACTCGGGACAAGGCTGTTAACTAGGAACTGCTTTTGGAAAGTCTTGTTACCTGTGCACTAGCACATACATAGTTCATGAAGGGTGTTTCTAAATAGGTCAGCGAAAATACAGACAGGCCAAGTATTTATTACAAATATATATTTCTTCATGTCTATGAACTAACAGCCCAATTTTAGCTTATGCATAGCAGATATAGTGTGTGGTGTATGGAATGTAAAGGGATCTCCTTTACATTCTAAAGTAGTATAAAAGACTATTGGCTGTCTAGGCAGGAGAGACCTGAGGTTTCATTAGTTTAAGAGGAAGAAAAATGGAAGGAATAGTATTTAGCAGGAAACCATTAGGCTTGCCCTCTGAAGGTAGAGTATGAATTAGTCTTGTGCCTTTCTCCCAGGGAGAGCAGCCAGATGGAGGAGGGAAAGGGCACCAAAGGCAGCATTGTGTTTTGTTTGTTGGTGTTGGCTTTTTTTGTGAACTTTGTGCTTCTGCCGCCTGAGTATTAAGATTATAGGTGTGTTACCACATTACAGGTGTGTACCCAGACACAATATTGTTTTCCTGATAACTGTATCTTTCAATTTTAGGCTCAGGCACCAGAACAAATAGTGACATTATTTGATGAACAACACCCAGTTCACATGTCCTTGGTAGAAATGGGGCTTGCAGATAAAGATGAATGATGTAAGTGTACTTCTTGGTCGCCTGTTTAGTCAGCATGTGTGTCTACACGAGTGCTGTGACCACAGAGATTAATGCTGAATTGTTTATAAATGCATCTCAGATATTCTTACTTCTCAAAAAGATGGAATTCTCTAAGAACTCTCTTCCATATTTTGTTGCCCAAGGTCTTTCTACCTCTTGAACACCATTATCAATGACCCCTTGTATTTGTAAATATAGTAGTGGGTGTGGGGCAAGCAAAACAGTACAGTTTGTACCACAAATAATTTGTGCTCATTACCAAACAGCAGGCATACAGAGCCACTGGGGACCTGGCTGACTAACAAGCAGGCCCACTAGAACTGAGGAGAGCATTAAGGCAAATGTTAAAGTAACACTTTTTGTTTTGCAGGTGCACAGAGCTCCTGTAGCTGTCCAGGAAAAAAATGTTCTCTGTTAGATTTGTACCACAGCAGGTTTGATTTTAACTTGTTCTGCAGGGGTATCTTTTTTTTTTTCCTCCTTTAGTCTTACTTGGTAAATTGTTAAGGAATGGTAAAAAGTTAATATTTTCTTTAAAACTTTTGTTTTTACTGTCCTTTCAAAATAAAATTTAGTCATATGAAAATTTTAGTTCATGTTATTAAGATTCTGCCTAAGAAATACCAGAATTGTTGAAGGTCCTGAGATGTCTCACCCATGGCCACCCTCCCTTACAGAGGTATGATTGAGATGGTGTTTGTAATTATTACATAAGTCTTGGTGGTTTTGCTGTATATGAATATAGTAGACTGAGTAACGTCTTGGTACTTCTCATTGGTAACATTCTCATTGTCTTCACTGCCGCGTCGGTGGTAGCTCTACTGATTCTCTGCCCATCTGAGTGCATGATCTTGTTGTTAGATACATAGGTAGTTACTGGGCATTTTTGTTTTTTCTTAATTGCATTCTCCTACAGGGCCCTAATACATGTGAGAGGTTTACCTATATGTGCATAGTAGAGGGATTTGCTGAGTCAGGAGGCAATTACTTTCGAAAAAATAACTACACATTCCTGAAGATGGCAGTTGACACCATTTCCTTTTAAAGT
The DNA here is from genome assembly GCF_008632895.1 of Mastomys coucha. NCBI lineage: Eukaryota > Metazoa > Chordata > Mammalia > Rodentia > Muridae > Mastomys > Mastomys coucha. The sequence continues at coordinate 43,048,170 of NW_022196915.1, forward strand.
GTATGCTTCCTGTCTTACTTTAAAGTTCTTCCTCAGCCTAAAGTAATATATATTTTTTTGTTTTCACATTCAGTTCTTAAATCATGTAGAATTGCTATTTTTTAATGAGTGCTTAGCACTACCTACTGTTCCAGTCATAAACTTACAATGGGTAACTTGCCCTTTCTTTGAGCATAGCTTGCTTGTGCCACCTACCACCTCTCTGGTAATAATAACGAGAAGGGGGCTGTGGTTGGCTCACACCAGCTACTTCCTGCTAGTTTTGACAAGTTATGTAGCATTCTGGCTGTAACTGCTTTCTCCTAAGACTTCTCAGTACTTGTAACATGGTCTGGACCGTTTGTGCTCGTCTCCATTCTTTTCCAAGTCCAGAGTCTGTACGGGATGGCAGTTTTCATTTCAGTTTTGGCAGAAGTAGTACTATTTTGTTATTTACTTTTTAGTTCACATCCCATGGAACAGGTATTTGATACACTTTTTATTCTTGGGTTTTCTTATTTTGAAAACCTGCACAAGCCATGTGTAGTGGTGCATATCTTTAATCCCAGCAATGGTGACACAAAGGCAGGTAGATCTCTGTGAATTCAAGTCCAGCCTGACCTACAGAGTGAGTTCTAGGCTACACAGTGGAGACTGATCTCAAAAAATAAAAACAAAAAAAGCAAAGATATTTATAAAAAAAAAAAAATTGTACAGTTTACAACAAAGTAATAATGTTTTCCTAACTGTAGAAAAACACATACACTAGATAAGTCACTTTTGTGTTTCAAAGAATGTAAAACAGAGACTGTATGGCAAAACTTTAATTTTAAAATTCAAACATAATCTTTTTATTTAGACACACACATTATATAAATTAATCTGAACACATAAGAAATGTACATACTCTGAGCAGAAAAAGCACTTAGTGTTACTTCATGATTAATCACACAAAGATCTTCACATTTCTGTGTCCATTAGCACATTACCATCTTTGTCCTTCACTCTAACTCGGCCAGATGTGTACTTTGTCTCTTGATGACCATTTGCATAGACAGTCTTAACAGTCCCATCAGGATATTCTCGTCTCTTGAACTGGGCAGTATGGAGCTCTCTTTGGCCATTATTAAACTCTATGATTTTGTTGCCATCACTGTAAAATTTAAACCAGAAAATTAATGTCTCAAAATATGTATATCAACAGGAGCTGGGCATAGTGGTAGGCACACGGCTGTAATACTAGCCCCGTTGGAGGACTAGGAATTCAATACCAGCCTGAACACACACAAAACCTTGCCTCACCACCCCTGAAATTTAAAATAGAGCTAGAGGGAGCTCAATGGAAAAGTACTTGCCTATTGTGAATGAGGCCCTGATTCAAACCTCAATACTATGGGAGAAAAGAAACGGACATCAGGAAAGCTGGCTAAAGGTAGCCTTTGATTCTGCAATTGTTTCTTCTCTTAAACACATTGGTTGGTCCTCTCTCTCCCAATACACTTGCAAGTTCTGTTTACAGCATTTCAGCTCCAACTACCAAATCAGCCTTTCTATGTGGCCATGAAAGTTTCTATTAGTAATTTACTAACAAGTGTTTAGTCTTTTGTTTTTTAATTTTAGATGTGTTCAGCCTCTGAATTATTTTATTTTATTTTATTTTATTTTTTGGAGTAGTGGTGGGGATGGGGGGAACCAGAGTCTCTTTATGTAGCCCTAACTGGCCTGCAACATTATGTCAAGTAGGCTGTCCTCAAATTCCCAGTGATTTACCTGCCTCCTCAGTGCTGGGATTAAAAACTTGTGTATCATATGTAGCAAAGTGCAGCTTGGTCTTCATGCAGGTCCCCAACAACTGGTGCTATCCCTTAATCTGTTGCCTAGTTGGTGCTATCCCTTAATCTGTTGCCTACCTGTGGATCCTGTTCCCCTAACTGAGCCACCCTGTCTTGCTTCAGTGGGAGAGGATGCACTAGTCCTGCAATCCCCCTTCTCAGGAGAATGGGGGGGGGGGGTTGGGGGAAGATTTGTGTGAGGGGGGACTGGGAGGAGAGGGGAGTGCTGATATTGGGATGTAAAGTGAATAAATAAATTAATGAAAAAAAATAAAAAGGCTTGTGTATGTCACCATGCCCAGTCAGAACTAGTCACAGTGTTTAAATTTAGCTATTCAGTTTCCTTGGGCAGAGCTGAGATGGCTCTTTTTCACTAAATTGAAGACTGCCTAAGTACTTTGAACAATTAACACCAAGTGGATTGCTGGTCATATATCTATGGGACATTCACAATGAATTTCCACAACTGATAGAATTTCCATGACCAATAGGAGCCTGGGGTTACAGACTGGGAGTCAGCAATTCAGAACATAGATGGGCAGGTGTTACCAGCAGAACAGTCTTGTGCCACATACATGTGTGAGACACAAAACACATTCTAAGAGCTGATGCTTCCTCAGGGGAAATTCATGCCCCAGCACAGCTGCAATTGAACTATCCAGGTGATTTCAACAGCACACTACAATTTGAGAACCACAGCTCCTAAGTAAAAAAATAATTCTGACCAAATACTTGGGATTTTGCCTATGAAAATAAGAATGGCTATGTTGAATATCTATGTTGAAGCTAGATGCATTAATACATAATTTTTATTTCTTTATAGCAAAACTTCAAAAAAGAATAAAAAAATCTTAAGTGCCTACTAATATTATCCAATGTATGGTAGATTTGTAATTTTTTTTTTTTTAACAAACTATTCTACACTAAGGGGAAAACATTATAATGACTATAAGAAGTCCATGTACCACATGAATTCATTTTACTTCCTTGGTGAATTTTTACCATAGACTTCATGTTGATTAGGGTTAACTGTTTTCAGAAATGGAGGTATTTAGTTCCTAAGATAAAGAAGAAACTCAAAATTAGGTGTGGCAGAACTTCTCCAGGGCTATGATTAAAATGGTGGGCTAAAAGGCTCTTTATCAGGCTGGTGATGGTACACACCAGGATCTCAGTGTGTGGGAGGTATAGGCCAGCCTAAGCTACAAGAAACTCGTGTTTTTTTATTGTGGATTGGGCATCCAGAGAGACCACATAAAACTGACTTTCAGAAATGTAAATATTCAGAAGGACAAAGAAGGAGCTTATTGATTTTGAAAGTTTGACTCAAATATGCCAAGAGATTAAACCTGTAACAGAACAGAGAGCTTGAGAAATTGAAAATACAAGCAAGAGAGGAAAGTCTAAACATGGTTGAGGGGTTCTGTCGACTGCACACTTGAGGGCAGCCTGCCTTCTCCATCTCCTGTTTTCAGGACTCACTAAACTTCAAAACAACTTCCACTCCTGCGTTCTGTGCAGCCTCTCTCTACGTCCCATTAGTTCACATTGCTTCTAAACTTCACAGTGTCTGTGTTCACTTCTCACCTCATTGAAACTTCAAGTCACTGCTATATTTTGTTTTGTATTTGGGAGGGTGCATGCTCCCTTGCATGTAGAGCCAAAGAAGGACTCTACTTTATTCCCTTAAGACAAGGTCTCTCACTGAACTTGCGGTTTGGGCTAGGTCCTGGACACACCTGACTCTTCCCCCATTGGGATCACAGGAACATGCACCCATGCCTTTTATAGGATGCTAAGTTCCAATTCAGACACCTTCACTCTGCACAGCAAGTGCTCTTCTCTATTGACAGATCCTGAGTCCCAAATGTTTCAGATCTATTTTAAAATTGAACCATGAAAACTGGAAAATGTAGAACCAGATTTAAGAGGCACCATACCGTTGTACTCGGACAATTGTGCCATCTGGAAAGATGCTTTCTTCTTGACCATCCACAAATAAAGTCTTCATGGTCCGGTCAGGAAATGTGATTTCTTTTCTTCCATCTGGGAAATGCTTTTCTGTTTTAAAAACGATTGTTATCAATACATTTTCTTAAAGGAAGGTTAGAGTTTAACAGTGGAGGCAAAGTAAGTTTGTACCTATTTGTCCACTTGAGAAATGTAAGACTTCAAGTCCTTCTGGGTATGTGGTATGCGTGGTCTGGGCAGCAGCATAGTAATAGACCTACAGAGACATTAGTCAGTTTGCCCCTTCTCCTGAGAGAAGCATCCTGAGCTCCTGAGCTAGAAGCATCGCCCTGAGCATACATACCACTCTCTCATCTGGCATGACCTGCTTCACATCACCATTGAAAAATGTAACAGTGATGCTCTTCCCATCCGCACTCACTTCTTTCCGAGTTCCATTGGGAAATAGAACAACCCGGCACCCATTTTTATAAACTTTTTCTACCTGAAAAGACACAAGGTAATTATTGCTAGGTAAAATTTCCTCCTGAGTAAAGGCCCTTGAGCCTGAGGGAGTTTTTTTTTTTTGTTTTTTTTTTTTTGATTTTTCGAGACAGGGTTTCTCTGTGTAGCCTTGGCTGTCCTGGAACTCGCTCTGTAGACCAGGCTGGCTTCGAACTCAGAAATCCACCTGCCTCTGCCTCCCAAGTGCTGGGATTAAAGGCATGCGCCACCACCGCCCGGCAAGCCTGAGGGAGTTTGATGCCCCCAATGTAAGGGAAGACAAGAGGTGGGTGGAGGAGCATCCTCATAGAAGCAGGGGGTAGGGAGTTTCTGAAGGGGAGACTGGAAAGAGGAAAACATTTGAAATGTAAATAAAATATCCAATTAAAAAAAAAAGATTTCCTCCTGAGATCATGCAACAAAGGTATGAAGAATTCCCTCCCTATTTACACATGTCCAAATTCTCCATAATAAAAACAAAACATTTTATAAAATCACAAATAGGAACATAAACCAGGGTTTATGCTTTTCTCATATTTTTGTTTGTTCATAGTCTATTTATGTTAACAACTCATCTAAAACAAAACCTCTTCAACTTGGTATCCTATAGAAGACTAGTAAAATATGATTACTTTTGACTGTTTATCCTCCTCAATGCTCAAGGCTAGGACTGAACTTTGGCCTTATTTCAATTAAATAAACAAGATTAGGATAGATATATGCAATACAAACCCAATGGGAAAATCCTTACTTACCTTCCCTAAACAAATATCATTTATGTCCCTTTTCATTCCTTTTGATCAGCACACCCACTTTTTCCACTTAAGAGCATTTTAAGGCCAACAATATGGGCCACAGAGATGGCTCACAGGTTACAGGTACTCGCTGCCAAACCTGAGAACCTGAGTTCTTAGGACCTATATGTTGGAAGGAGAGCACCACCTCCTGTATGTTATACCCTGACTTCTGCCTGTGCCCACACAAATAGCTGTAAGGCCAAGAACAAAGGTATGCCAACTGGTAACAGTCCTGGCTCCAGAACAGTATTACAAAGACCACAGAAGAGAAAATACAGAAGGCCTGTGTAAAGCAAAACTAAGTTAAAGGTTCGATATTCCTCATTTTGTTTAATGTTAAATGTTCAAGCCCTATAGTCCATAAGCTAAGCACCAATACACAGCCTTCAAGATCAACTCTAGCCACGTACCACACAACAGCCATGGATGGGCCACATGCATAATATTCTCCACTATAGTTGTGAGCCTGTGCTGACAGTTACAGAAAAGTACGTCACACTTATGTAAATTACATAAGTACGTCACAATTATGTAAAGTACATAAAACTTGATATAGAACAGCTATGTTGCTAATTTGTCTTTACTGTGTGTTTATTTTAGAGCACACTCCTATATGAACATTTATATAAATACACAATACTGTGTATTTCTATCATCACACATGAAGTCTCCTGTGCTTCAGCTTATCTGTGTCACTCTGCTCATCTAAGACCTCAGAACAATACTCTACTACATACATACCTATGTGCATACACTCCACATACATTCACACAGACATGGCTTGGCTCAGGTCTGACGTAGATGATCTCACAGGGCTGTGGGAGCACATTCTGGGATGTTCACATGATAATACAATCTGTGACAATGCAGCTCTCAGAATAGGTCCCTGTTGTAAGGTGACAAGTGAAACTCTTTCAAAGTCTTAGGCTCCTTATTTTAATGCATGGCTATTTTATATTGTATCACATATTTTTAATGACTTGCTGATTTTTATTTTTATGAAACTCTATTGGTGTTCTGCCTTCCTGTATGTTTGTGCGTGATAGCATCAGATCCCCTGGAACTGGAGCTACAGACAGTTGTGAGCTGCTGCATGGGTGCCGGGAATTGAACCCAGGTCCTCTGGGAGAGTAGCCAATACTCTTAACCACTGAGCCAACTCTCCAGCCCCAACCCAATCATTATTTTAAATAAATATGTTTTTACCTTTCCATCAGGATGACTGATTTCTCCCTGAATTTCTTCCTCTTTTTCCTCTTTGTTTTTATGTTCAAGGTCTGGGAAGTTCACTTGTTGAAGAGGCTCTCTGGGCAAGGCAGCCTATAAGACAATAAGCAGTTACAGCCTGCACCTATTAAATTAAAAGCTCAATTTTAAAATTATATGATCCTATAACTAGTGTTGTTGTATAGAAAACATTTGCCATGTTAAATAAAAGCCCTCATTTATACCTGGTTTGGAAATTTAACAAATCCATTTCAACCCTGAATAAAGCACATTCACATATTTAACATAAAAAAGATTTACTTGTCCTTTATCAGAGCTGCCTAAATCACGAGGAGGCACAGACTTGGATCTTCTAGATGGACTTCCTGTTAGAAAGTAATTGTCAGAGTTAGTTTTAATGCTTAATAAAAATATTTAACTTATTGGCCTGGTAAAACATTTCCTTTGGGGCCATCAAAATGGCTTAGCAGGTAAAAGCACTTGCAATATTAAAACCCTATAAATATTAATCCTTGGAACCCACAGGGTGGGAAGAGAGAACCAGTTTCCACAAGCTGTCAAATGTCCTCCACAAGAGCACATTAGTACACATTCCCACACCAGACACAAAATAAAACATTTCCTTTGTCAGTGTTGTCTTATTTAACCCAACTACCTTATTTTATTTATGTGTATATGTGAGTCTGTCTGTATATACATAATGCACTCAGGCATGTGGGTGCCTGAGGAAACAGTAAGAGAACATCATATGGCTCAGCAGTTAAAAGCACTTGTTGCTCTTGCAGAGGACCCAGGTATAGTTCCCAGAACCCACATGGCAGCAAACAACACTATACAAACTCCAGTTCCAGGTGATCCAGTACCTCTTCTGGCCTCTGCAGGTACCAAGCAGGCATATACAAAAGAGGCAGAATATCCAAAATATCCAGGCAGGAATATACAAAAGAAAAAAAAGGCCTAGCAACATTAAAATAATGGGTTCATCAAAATAGAGTACACATAGGCCAGCCTTAGCTTCATAGCAAGCTCAAGGCTAACCTGAGCTATATGGAACTTCATCTTTTAAAAGAAAGGCTGACAAGCAATAGGCTGAAAAACGTTTTGTGATGTAGGTAAGTAAGAATGCTTAAAGATCTAAATAAATAAATTTCCTTAAGAACAAAAAAGGGGGGGGGGATTCAGTGCTGAAGAGATGGCTGAGTTTTTCAGCACCTGTCTTGCATACATGAAGCCTGAAACCTCAAGCCTTAGGTCTCAATTCCCAGTAATGAGGGGCTGGGAGATGTTTAGTATCCATATAGCTCGTCAGCAAAGGGAATGGTATTCAATGCATTTAAGTGATCATGGAAATGAAAATTAAAACAACAATGACATACACTTAGCTGTTAGCAAAAACTCCAAAAATCCTACAGCACTGAGTACTAGGCAAGTATGGAATCCTGCATTTTCCTAGCTACTGAGTATAAAATCAGGGTTAGGGAGATGGTGCAGTAGATAAACACGAATGCTACTGGGAGTGACCACTCTAGTTCAGTCTAGAGGACCCACTTGGGAAGTTCTTCCTTACAAGTTTTCTTCTCAGTCCACATGTGTAGCTCCCAAACCACACAACAAATGTAATCAAAACTCTAAGAATATATTAGTATATTTTGGAAATAATTTTCATACAATCTATTGCTATTAAAAATATTCTACTAATTGTCCAGTTATTCCAGCCTTGCTATGTACCTAGAGAACCGCATGTGTGTATTCCAGATAGAGAAGAATGTCTATGGTATTGCAGCACCACTCACCGACTAATACAAGTGAATTTGTTGAGGCTGGACAGATGGCCCAGCAGTCAAGAGCACTGGCTGATTTTGCAAAGAACCTAAGTTCAGTCTCTAGACTCCACATGTTAAATTCATGATAATCACAGAAACCTTGTGAAACAATTTAAAAATTGTATGGGCATGTGTCGTTTAAAAGAATAAACAAGCATAAAATGCTATCAGGAACTATCTGAGGAATAAGACTGATACAGAGACCCTAAAACAACCCCCTACAGGGTTCAAGTTTCTCCAGAAATCTCATGATGGGGGAGGGAAAGGCTCCAGAGGAGGAATTGGCCTCAGGAAGAACACTCAATTCTGACAGCTTATCTCACAGCTAAATGAATACATGCACATTTTCTAGCCTTTCTCTTGTCTTTTCAATAAAATTTAACCATTTATAGTTTATCCAAACTATAAATTAATCCATTTTCCTTTACCAATTTGTTTCCTAATGTCTTCTGAAACAGAGAAAGAAACTAAGGCAGTTTATATACTGTGATGCAGAAGCTCCAAGATCATTTGTGTTTAATTCTTTGACTATAATCCTCTCTCCTATCCCCATCCCCTTCACTCTAAGCCAGTCTCATGGCCTTGAGCCTGTGGTGAGCCTCCTGACTAATAGAGTGACAACTCCTGTCACCAAGCTCAGCTCAAATTACCTATTATGTTCTGAAATATAAAAGAACCATGCAGCTTCTTACCTTGTGCTGGCAAATATTTTTTCTTATATTTTTCTCCCTGGACTCCTGAAGAAACATGACTCTTTTGCAACTGAATTGATGAGTTCTATAATATGAGAGATAATTTTTAATATAATTGTTAATCTACATTTTATGACACTGAACAAAATTAGTTAAAAGCTGTTGTTCTGTGCTCAATTACCACAGTAGGGCCAGGTAAATTGGTGGCTGTCTAGGAATGAAACACACACTATCCTCCAGCTCAAGACAAAACAGACCTTCATGTTAGTCAGCCTCTTCCACAAACCTCCCTCATGTCCCCAATGGTTGATGAAGCCGCCTGACACTCCCTTATTCCCAAATCTGTTGCTACCACCAGCACTGTCAGGACCTCCCACCTCCCTGGTGATAGTATCTTTGGTCTCTTTTTTTTTATTTTTTATTTATTTTATTTATTTTATGTGTATGAGTACACTGTAGCTGTACAGATGGCTGTGAGCTATCACGTGTGTGGCTGCTCTCCCGCCCCGCTCGCTCCGACATGATTCACTGTAGCTGTCTTCAGCCGCACCAGAAGAGGGTGTCCGATCTCATTGTGGGTGGTTGTGAGCCACCATGTGGTTGCTGGGATCTGAACTCAAGACCTTCGGAAGAGCAGTCAGTGCTCTTACCCTCCGAGCCATCTCGCCAGCCCCGTATCTTTGGTCTCTTGATCTACCTACTCCACCACCAATCTGTGCTCTCTGTCCAGCCTCAGCTTAGGACAGTCCCAGAAACTGCCACCATCAATCTAACAATCCCTTCAATAAACAGATGCACAAATCATAATTTCACAATAGTTCACTTACAGAGATCTAGACCATAGGGTATTCCATTAAAACAATTAGCCAGATTACTCTCTAAAGAGTCAGGGACACTTCATAAAATGCTGAAGTCTTTAAAGGCTAGGAGGTCATGATTTGTACAGCTCCTTTCAACTGCTTTGGCCACACAGCACGGTGAGATGGTCATAGCAGGAAAGGCTCAGGACTTTGTCACACCCCTCTGTGACCTCCTGGACACTGTGGAAGCTTCCATTTTAAGTATGGTAGAGGACAAGTAAATTCCTCTTCTAGGGGACTGTATCCTGTCTTTCCAGATCATTTCCTAAACTCTAACACAATGTCCACAGCCTAGAGCACACAATCTATTTGTCCATGCTTGCTTGCTATGTCCCCTTACATTTATGGTTCATTAACAGTCAGTCTTACACATTGCAAACCTATATTGTCCTCCCCTGTGTAGCAACAGTCATCTTTGCCAAAATCCAACTCTATATCAAGAGCTCAAAAAAAAAAATATCATTTCAGGGTCTCCCACCCATAAGGCACCACTGCAGCTACAAACCAGCCTTCCCTGGTGTCCTAGTTTGCCTTATATTGTAATAAAGACCATGACAAGGGCATCCCAATCATAATCCATCACTGAGAAAAGCCATAGAAGGCACTCAAAGTACAGAAATCATGGAAGTACACTGCTTTCTAGCTCACTCTTGATAGACTGCTTAACCCAGCCAAGGCCACCTGTGAGCAGTAGCCAGGACTAAGCAGGCTAGATCCTCCCATATTAAATCATCAATCAAGTAAATGCCCCACCAGCCTCCTACAGTCCAGCTGATGGAGGTGTCTTCTCAACCAAGGTCCCCTCGTTCCATGTGACTCTTCCATTCTCAGACAGCCTCCCACATCTACCATCTGCCTCTTGCTTCAGTCCTCTCAGCTCAGAAGAGTGTGCTCCTGGTTCCCCAAGAAAGGCAGAGTTTTAGAAGACTTCCCCCAGCTGCCACTCTGCATCAGCCTGGTCTGGACTTACCTTACAACAGCCTGCATCTGGCCAGAGCAGCCCTCATCTGTTTGAGGGTGCTGCCCCAGCTAGTCCCTGCTTCTTCCTGCAGCTGTGTCCTCTTTACTGAGCCACACCTAACCTGTTCATTCTCCTATCTAAAATAACAAAAGCCGACCCCAGTCTCTTCAACCACTGTCAACAACTTTGCAGAGCAGTCCTGCCCTTACCTTCTCTGCATCCGTGCCTCCATAAGCACTCCAAGGAAAAGGGTCTTGATGTGCTGCAGTTTGGGGCTTGGGAAATAACCTGGCCATTAGTGCTCAAAAGACCCAGCAGGGCACTCAATCTCAAGGAACCTTTCCTCAGGACACTAGGACAGCCTTTTTCCCTCCTCACCTGCTTTATCACTAAGCCAGGTGTTCTCTACCCACTGCCTCATGAAGCACAAATTCTGAATGCATCAGGTGTCATCCACAGCCCACACTTTGCCTATCAGCAGTCTAGGGCAGCATCCCCACATGACAACTGGAAAGCCTGTCATGCTTGCCTCACCACCTGAACTCTAGGATGGTCTGAATGAGAATGTCCCCCATAGGCTCATATATCTGAATGCTTGCTTCCCAGTTGCTGGGACTGTTTAAGAAGCATTTGGAGGGCCAGGCAGTGGTGGCACACGCCTTTAACCCCAGCACTTGGGAGGCAGAGGCAGGTGGATTTCTGAGTTCGAGGCCAGTCTGGTCTACAGAATGAGTTCCAGGACAGCCAGGGCTACACAGAGAAACCCTGTCTTGGGAAAAAAAAAAAAAAAAAAGCATTAGAAGGTGTGGCCTTATTGGAGGAGGTGTGTCACTGGGGATAGGCTTTGAGGTTTCAAAAGTTCACACTCCTCCCAATGAGCTTTCTCTGCCTCTTGCTCTTCTCTGTCCCTCAAGTACCACACCTCCCTGCCTTGCTCCCCACCGTGATACTCATGGACCCTTAGCTCAGCAACCATGAGCCCCAAATAAATGCTTGCTTTTGTAAGTTTCCTCAGTCATGGGGTTTTGTCACAGCAACAGAAAAGTAACTAAGACAAGTGGTAACTGCATGGCATCCAGAATTCTGTTCCTGAATCAAGTTTACCCTGAAACTGCAGTGCTTTTGAACAATTATCATGCTGTCTGCCTCCTGAGCTTTCAGTCTAGTGCAGTCCTCCTGGATCTGTGTAGCACTAACTTCCTACCCTCTAGTCTTTATGAGTTTAAATCTACAAACATTAGCCTTCACCCTGATTTGACAAAAGGCCTCCCAAACCTACCATGGGCTCATCCTTTTTTGTGGCTGTCATGTACTGGCAGGCCTTAGGACTGTTCTCAATAGCTTCTGCTCTCTTCCAGGCATCCAGTCGGAATCTTTCCATTACTTTTATCTCTTCTCGGAGGTCTGTATTCTCTTTGACTAGCATTTCTATCTGGCTTCTGAGGCGACCGTGTGTACTTGACCATTTTGTTTCCTTCCTTTTCAAGTCTTCTTGTAAATCTGCTATTTGCTGTTTCAAAGCCTCTCAAAAGAAAAAGTTACAGAATTAAAACAAGGCAATTAGAGAAGAGATGCATCAATAAAGTGCAAAATGCCAGCCCACCAGACAGCAGGAGAGCATGTCTAGACAGTAAATGACACTGGGGTTTCCAGAGCTGGAGTGTGGAGTCAGGTAAGCGCTCACCTTACATTGTCAACAACTGTTCAGAAGCCGCAAGGATAGCGTGAGGGAATGCAGCCTAACCTAACCACTAACTAAAACGGGTAAATTAAAAAACCACATGAATTGTTGAACAGAAGTCGACTTGTGTTAAAGAGAAAACTGAATCCAAAGTCAAAGCCACCTGCCCTGAAGGCTGTCCAAAGGTGGTGAGTAACCTCCATTGACTGCTCACCATCAGTGCAAAATTGAATTCCTTGTTAAATATCCCACACCCTTCTCACTATTGCACTTGACTAGTCTTTAAAAAAAAAAAGACATTAACGAGTAGAAAGCAATATTAATATTGAGAAAATGAAGGAGGTACTATGTTTGCCAAGCATCCACAAGACCCTGGATTTGATCCCTAGCAGCACAACAAAGAGAAAAGAGGAAGGGAGGAATGGGAAGGAGGGAAAGAAATGAGGGGCTGGGAATGTAGCTCAGATATTGCCAATATCCCAATGAGATTTTCCAGTAGTGAAAGAGGGAGAAATGAGTTGTTGTAGATAGAATAAACAAAACTAGTGAAGAAACTTCTAGACGTGTCTATGAACAAACTGTAAATGTACACACAGAAATCAAGACTAAAGTCAGGACAGTGTTATCAGTGATTTGAGAACTACAACAAAGAAGCTAGAGGACACCACCAAACAGTCTACCAAATAAAACCGGCAGGTCATTTTACTAACTTACTAGGAAAGACCCAAGAGCACAGAGTGATGGAATTCAGTAGGATGACTAGAGCTAGCTGGGAAGGATGGAGAGATGCTGCCATCCGTCGTTTGCATCTCATTATGTACCCTGGAGACTAGCACAGCAGGTTCCTCATAAGACTGAGGCATGGCTTTCATGGATGGCGGATTCACGTTAGGCATTCATGCTTCATAAAATCAAAAGGGAAAGAACACTGTAAACATTCTGAGGAACCAGTATTACTCTAATAACATAACCCATACAAGTACACACAGAAATTCTCATTTCTGTACTTTGATGCCCCATCATCAGGCTGAGGACTGAATCCTGGGATTTGAGCATGCGAGGTAAATGCTGACTTATATTCTTAGGCTCAAAAATTCTCCATAAAACAAGGAGTTCTCTTTTCATGAGGCACACGTCCCCGGGTGAGTGAACTGGAGGGACAAAATGGAGACGAGACATAGGGAAAGCAGGTCCAGTGACAGGCCCAAATTGGGATCCATCTCAAGGGGAGGCTCCAAGGCCTAACACTATCACTGATGCTACAGAGTGTCTACAGACAGGAGCCTAGCATGGTTGCCATCTGAGAGGCCCAACAATTAGCTGACTGAGACAGAGGCAGATACTTACACTCAACCAATAGACTGAAGTCAACTCCTGTGGTTGAATGAGGGAAAGGCTGGAAGAAGATGAGAAGGAGGGTGACCCATAGGAAGACCAGCAGTCTCAACTAACCTGGACCCCCAAGATCTCTCAGACACTGAGCCACCAACCAGGTACTAGCTGGTACAATCCCCCCCACCTCCATCCCCCCACCCTGCACATATACAGCAGAGGACTGCCTGGTCTGGCCTCAAGTGAGAGAAGATGCACCTAGCCCTCGAGAGACTTGAGGCCCCAGGGAGTGGGGAGGTCTAGTGGGGTGGGAGCAGGTGAGGGGGACATCTTCTTGGAGGAGGAATGGGATGAGGGCAGACTGGGAGGGGTTAACGACTGGACTGTAAAAAAGATTAAAGATAATTAAATAAATAAATCACTTATTCCTGATGATATGACCTTGAATAAGTACTTGCATTTTAAGGTCAAAAAAAAAAATTCTCAATAAAGGTATATGCAGGCCAAATTAAATGCAGACAAAGTAAATAAGACCATACAACAACATGATTAGGTTGATTTCATCCCAGGGATACAGGGATAGTTAAACATGTAAATTAATAAATACAGTACAGTACATAGAGACAGAAATCACATCATCTCAATGGATACCAAAAGCCTTTGACAATATGAATATCCCTTCATGATAGAAAGCCCTAAAGAAGCTAGAGAAAGAAGGCTGGAGCAATAGGCAAGAGAAATAAAAGTAATACAAGAAAGGAAGAACTTCAGTTGTTCCTGTGTGGAGATAACATGAACCTATACTTAAAAACTCTAATGTAGAATTCTACCAGAAAACCCTTCAATCTGATGCTTTCAGCAGAATGGCAAATTATTGTATATAGTCAATGAACAAAAATCACTAATTTGCTAATATATTAAATCACATTCACTAATGAGATGTGACAGATATCAGAAAAAGTGTCAGTTATAATAGCTTTAAAATTACATATATCAGATTCCTAGGACAAAAAATCTAACAAATGACATACTTAGCTAAGTGAATTTCCTTAGAAGCTTTGTAATGTGTCAGTATATAGATACATTACTCTAGTTTTTCCTAGGTTTATAGTTCTAATAAATGCATTCATGCAGCTGGAGAGACCGCTCAGTAAGTGAGAGCACCAGCTGCTCTTCCAGAAGACCGGGATTAGATTCCCAGTACCCACTTGGTGGCTCACAACCATCTGTAACCCTAGTGCCAGGAGATCTGACACCGTTTTCTGATCTCCAGGGGCACCGCACATATATAATGCACATACATACATGCAGGCAAATACCTATACCTGTAAAAAATACAATTTAAAAAGTGCATTGTTTGTAACTGCTGCTTTCCTCTGCCATGCCCATGTCCACCTCTAAGATGAACAGAATCACTACTTGCCTTCTCACTTTGTAAGTTTTGGAACTAAATCCCTAGCTAGTACATAAGCTTAAAACTGCTATGAATGAAAAGAACTAGCAGCAGCCACTGTGTGATGGTCAAACTGAAGGCACAGAGCTGAACTGGTGCACAGCCAAGTTCTGGCTTCTTGGTCCCCCAGGGTCTCTGCAGGAACTTTGTTACTGAATAAAGGACTGGCAACAGTATCTGCCAGAGTCAGACACAGGGCACTGTGATACCCTGTCACAGATACCTGCTTCTCTCCTTACCCATCCCCTTCTTGAGAAAGGGTTTCACCCCCTAGCCTCTTCTCCCTCAGCCTTCTAAGAGTTTGAATTAGTTGCACACAGGATACTCAGCTCACACTTTCTTTCTGAAACATCAAAGAACTCTAATGGGACTCTTACAAGACTGCTATCTTTATTAACCTGGAGTGCAGTGTAGAGCCAGGTACCTGTATTTCTTCACGCTCCTTTTTATCTGGGAATGTTCTTGCAGCTGCTGTGTACTTCTCGAAGACTCTGCGCTCCTTTTGTAGTTTCCTCGTCTCCTCCTTTCTATACTCTTCTATTCGAGCCAGTTCTCTTGCTTTTTGTTGCTCAAAGTCAGCAATTTCTTTCCTACAATGAACATACCACATTGTCATGGGACAGTCTCAGTATAATGACCTATGTGCACCCAAGTGTGATGGTATGTACCTTCATTCCTAACATTTGGGTGGCCGAGGGTGGTTACAGGATCTCTTGAATACATAAAGACTCAACCCCAGCCCGTGCAACACAGAGAGATCCTCCATCACAAAACTAAACAAAAAAAGCCCTGAGCTAAAATCCCCACTACTAAAAAAATAAGTAAAGAAGTAAATCCACCAGCAATCCATTGGCCTCAAAGACTAGCCTGTTCACTTGCCCTAACATTCATTCATTCAAGCATCTACTAGGTGCCCACTGTGAATCTAGGAAGTGGGATGCCACAGCCTCTGACCCTCCACTAGGAAAAACAGATAGGAATAGGGCCAGCAGATAGCGCCACAGGTGAAAGGGCTTACTGCACAAATCTGATGCCCTGAGTTGGATCTCATGGTGGAAAGAGGACAGAGTCCTAAAACCTGTCCTCTGACCACACTGGTACTATGTCCTGCATAAGCCTCACAACATATACACGATACACACACAAATAGTGAAAAAAAACTAAATAAATAAATGACACATTAGAAGCATTAGGAGGAAAACAAGCACACAATAATAAATGTAAAAATAATTTTTAAAAAATGTAATAAATGTGGAAGACTGGAGTGCACTAACAGTAGTGCCTACAGAGTGGATTAAAGAAGACATTTAAGGAAGCCCAAGACTCAAAGAAGCAGACTGCCAGGCTGGAACTGTGGCCCTCGCCCTTAAGAATGCAGACCTGGGCAGCCTTCTTGTCAGTAGCTGTTTCCTCATTTCTAACACAGGAAACAATCCCTAAATCCTTTTCTTTTATGATTTCAGTGTTCTTGAAAAGTATAATTCTAATGAAGTATATAGAGTTTGAAAAGTTACCTTGTGTGAAGAAGACATTTTAATTAAGTTCCTACTTTCTACCCACTATCTGTTTTTAAATTACACTCTAATTTTTTTAAACTGTGTGTGCATGCTATGTGGGTGCACATGTACACAGCACCTCATTGGTCTGTCTCTCCACCACGTGTGTCCTGGCATGTGGCAGACATAGCAGAAATACCTTTACTAACTGAGCTAGCTTTTTGGCCCACAAACCTACTTTTAAAATAAGTATACAGTTACAAGATATAATTGTAAAAATAAAGATTTTTTTTCACTAGAAAATAACAAGATATTATTCTGCATCTTATTTTTAAACCTACCTCAAGAAATATATATAGTAAGTGAGTTTTTCTGTTAAGTGGGTTAATGCTGGTCTGTAATTCTTTAACTTTGTTGTCTGGGGCCAAGCATATATTTTAGAATACTTTTTTAGACTTTTAGAAAAGAACAGAAATTATATCAGGAAAGATGGTGGAGTAGGAAACTGGAGAAACTATCCAATCACCTAAACAAATGAAGCCAAGAGGAGGCAACAACCTCAGAACTCTGGGGTCTAGAGAGGTGAGTATCAGGCTGGGGCTGTGAATCAATCCCAGCATCTCCACAGGAGCTCCCTGTAACCCCTTTATTCCCCAGGCCTCCTATGGACAGCTGTCAGGACTATGCCATACAACCTGAGGTACCTGAAGTGCAAAGCAGAGAAAAACACGAGGCCATGTGCTCTGTCTGCCCCTCGCCTCACTGGGGGCAGGGAGAGCCAGGCTGATGCTCCCACATCCTTCCCAGAGAGGCTTGGTGAAAGAATTTAGAGACAAAGCAGCTCATGAGGGTCAAAACAGCTCACTAGAAGCACCCAGAACTCTCCTGCTTCTCCACAAAGGACTAAAGCAACATGTATACATCTGCTCTCCAAGGTGAGCAACCAACACTAGAACAGCAGGAGAAAATGGAGCCCTGGGCCAGGCAGGTGAGATCTCTCAGTTCCCGGGGTGCTGACAACTGAGATTGAGCCCCAGGACCCACACAGTAGAAAGAAAAAACCAACTCCTGAATGTTGTCATTTGACCCCCACATGCATGCCCATGTAACTAACACACACACACACACACACACACACACACACACACAAATTCTCTGTATACCCCTGGAACTCACTTTGTAGAACAGGCTGACCTTGAGCTCCAAGATCCACCTGTCTCTGCCTTCCAAGCACTGGGATTAAAGGCTTATGATACCACACTCAGCAGTAAATGTAAATTTAAATATTCATTTAAAAACAGAAACCTTGTAAAATATAGACATCTAGAACAATGGTATAATAACAAAACCAAAACACCTTCATGTGTTATCCAGTTCCACAGACAAGGACTCTGTTCTGCAGAAATGGGAATGTCAAAGAGAATCCCAGCAAACTCTAGCACACTAATGCTTCCAGCACTGTCGGCAAGTTTCAGTTCTCACAGATGTATAATCCACAAGATACATAGCCTGAAATCTGCACCGTAGTCTTGCTTTGGAAAAGGATTTCATATCTCCCAGGGAGCTAGGTCTGAAATTAAACTGCCCTGTGGGTCAGAAGTCCATGCATATTCTCATATCTGGAACCCAACAGACACTGTTCTGTACTGGTACAGAAAATAGCCTCGGGAAACAAACTTGGCTCAAAAGAGTGGCTGCCTCAAACCACAGAATGCCCATACTATAGGAGACTAGTGTTTAGACAGAGGAAACACGCAAGGCATCGTCCTATCCCTGACACAATGATCGATGACAGGAAGCTTGCCCACTACAACCATGGGAATGGCCAGTGGCACATAGATTCATGCCAATGTGAAGACTGAAGGCATCGCCCTTAGTGCCATCCCTTACCTGGCACCACCAGTCCTGTCAATCCAAACAGGCAAAGCGCTCTGTGGCTGCAATGCCCTGAGAGTGCCGGGGTGTAAGCCGCACTCAGCTCTCATCCCACTCCAAGGGCACAGCCCACATGCATCTAAAAGGAGACTACAAGTACTAGCATTTGCCTTCTGCTCACTGCAGTGGGCATTGCAGCTCAAGAAGTAAGTCAGACAGACCACTACAGAAAACCACAAATGCAGAATTGTGGACCCCAGGCCCTGTGGACACATCTACAAAGCACTCTAGCACCCAATGCTCAGGGGACATGGTGGAAGAGGGAGCAGAAAGGCCGTAAGCACCAGAGATGAGGGAGCCTGCTGTGAGATTGTGTCTCCTAACAATGTGAAGTTATGCCCATAGTCTCACCAACATAACTACCAAAAACAAGAGCTGAAAAGGATGATCCTGAGTGGGAAAGCAGTCTTCCCCATGGAAAAGCGCACCAATTAGTTAGCCAGTACCAAATGGTCAGCCCTGAAAACACACATACGAATAGCATACATATAGACAGACTGGGCAGGCTGTATTTAGGAAAACACATGTGCATACATGAATGCAATAACAATGAAAAAGGCCAGGAATTTAAAAGAGAGCAAGGAGGAGTGTGTGGAAGTGTGGACAGGGGAGAGAAAGGGAAGGGAAAAATGTTGTAATTAGGTTATAATCTCAAAAAAAAAAAAAA
>NW_022196915.1:43067384-43075643 GCF_008632895.1 Mastomys coucha
AAAAAAAAAAAAAAAAGAGTAAACAATGAATAAGAAGAATGCAACCTACCCCTTGGTTACGACATACCTTTGTCTCCTCCCTCAAGGGTTAATCCATACACCAATTAAACCTAGCAGGCATGCAGAGAACACTACCCAGCTGTAACAGGTGCATCCTTCTCAACTATGAATAGGCCATTCCTACCATGAGGGACCATCTGTAGGCCATGAAACAATCCCCAGCAATCTAAATAAATGAATTCATGCAGAGAACCTTGTCTGACCAGAACAGAGCAAGTTCCAGAAACTGGTACAACTAAAAGCCAGCAAGCATATGGGAAAGGCACAACTCTGAGGGGTTTTGTTTGGTTGGTTTGGGGGTTTTGTTTCTGTATGTTTGTTTGGGGTATAGGGATTGATACAGGGTCTCGTTCTGTCATTCTGTTACCCATGGTAGCCTCACATTTGTGGCATCCTCCTGCCTCAGCTTCCTCAGTGCTGGGATTATAAGTCTGAGCTACCACTTTTTTAATTTACTTATTTATTTAAATTTTAATCTATTTTAAACTTTGTGTATTTGTGGTAATTTATGATTATAAAGCATCCTCTTTCTTAGAATGCTATAAATGCACATTTCATTTGTATGCATAGGGTCCCATTCAAAAGTATCCAGTTTTCTTGCAAAGTGCTCAAGTGGTCATATACATAAACAGTAATAACAAAATATATTTACACTCTTAAAATTTTAAATCTGACTGAAATATATACTTAAACTATAAAAAAAAAAATAGTGTTTTTTTTCTTTCAGCATAACAGTGTGAACATGCCGTGACCTCCAAATTTGTTTAATGATTGGTTTCTATTTCTGAAAAATTCTGTGTAATGAGTATAAAATGCCGTGTGAATTTTTAATGCTAAAACCCCATTTTAAACATTGCTTTCTTCGCATATATGGGTAACAACAAAGGTAGCCAACTTTACCTCAAAAGTAGTTGGTGTTTTACTTTAATGTTATATTTACAGAGTTCAATGCTACTTTTTTCTAGTGTCCTTTTCCAAGGCAATTAACTGGCATTTTAAAGTAATGTAAAACAACATGCTGCTGCTCTCTTTATAAAACTCTCTTCCAAAGGATCTCGGAGAAAATAATGATGAGTTGGAAGGTAATATAAAGTATCTCTGGACAATTCTAATTGTTCTTGGGATACAATGAACACATGCCAGTGTTTCACACACAGATGTTTGAAGCTCAGTTCTTCATGTATCAGCATACTTCATTATTTGTCACTAGACTCAGATTTGGACAGTCTTAAGAGATGAGCTCATTGTGGTTACATGATTAATTCAAGTGCTGTTCCTGAGGCGCAGTGGCCCTAACATGCTAGGCACGGGATCATCCAATATTGTTGAGTTAGGAAAAACAATGGAGTGACAAGCTAAGAGGAAAAAGATAAAAACAAACAAACAAAAAACAAAAAAATCCAGCAAAGTGAAGGTCATGATTTGCAAAAGAGGGATAGCATAAGATGGATAAAAAGCTTCACACAGATCCTCTGAATTCAAGTAGACTATTTGATTAAATTATCCATGAGAGTTTTGAGGTACAGCTTTAGTGTTACAATAACTTTATAAAATATAAACAGTTTTATCAAAAATATTTATACATTGTAACAATATATTGCTTTTGCCCTCTGTAACTGCCAACACAAAATGCATAAAATGTACTTAAGGTAAATGCTAGAGTTTAAGGTGTCTGTTTGGTCACTGTACAAAATGGTGAAATTAAAAAGTATGCTTATGCCAGGCAGTAATGGCACAGCCTTTAATCCCAGCACTTGGGAGGCAGAGGCAGGTGGATTTCTGAGGTCGAGGCCAGTCTGGTCTACAGAGTGAGTTCCAGGTCAGCCAGAGCTACAGAGAAACCCTGTCTTGAAAAACAAACAAACAAACAAACAAAAAAAAAAGGTATGCTTATAACTCAGAACATTACAACTTGGACATGTATATGTACAAGCACATATATATTACTTATTTTGCAGTACTAGAGATTGAACTCACAGCCTCACATTTGTGAATTCAACCATTGACCAGTCTTGACTACACTGGGAAACTCAAAAGTGAAAAAAAGAAAGGGGGGGAAGAAGGGAGGAAAGAAGAAAGAGAAAGGTGAGGGTAGGTGCTGCCTAAACACAGAATCAGATACACACAAGAAAATACTGCATGAATAAAAACAAGAGGGAAAGTGGCCGTGAGACCACAGAGGCATAGACCTCAGTGAGACTCACGCCAACCAAGGCCCACCAAGGACTGCCTCAGCCACCAGAAGGTGGATGGGTAACAAAGCTCAGCTTGAGGTGGGACTTCAGCCTTCCGGCTTCTAGAAACACCAATTTCTATTGGTACTCAAGTCACAGTGCTGTTACAACAACCTGGGAAATGACCATGCTGGCCAGTTGCCACTGGGTTCAGAACTACAAACTGATTGTTGAATTTCAACTTATCTTAACCACTAAAAGTTTTTCTTTAATGTATGTAGCTAACCTAGGTCATTTCATTTAATTAAATTTTTTGAGACAGGTCCTCATGTAATCCAGGCTGGTATTGAATGCCTAATTATAGTTGAGGGTAACCTTGAACTTCTGATCCTCCTGCCATCAACTCCCAAATCCTGGGGTTGGAGGAGCGTGATGGCACACCTCAGGTTCATGGGTGCTGGGGACCCAAATGTAGGCCTCCTCATGCACGCAAGGTAATAAGCATTCTAGCAACTAAGCTATATCCCCTGAACTAAAAATATATTGATATAACAAAAATATGTCCTCTTTTTCATTTATATCTGTTACAAATGATCAAAACTGTGCCAAAACTTTGAACATAGTCTTAAAACAACAATTAAATCACTGTACTTTCTCTTCTCATAAATGAAAACTTACCTCAATTTTTCCAAGGCACTTTCTCGTTCAATTCGAAGTTTAGCTAAAGATGTGTTCTCAGCTTTAAATTTTTCTATTTCTGATTCCAATTCAGTAACTTTCTCTCTTAAAACCTGAGATCGAACACTGTCACCTATAAAACAGACCATAAATCCTGAACTTTTTACAACCAAACACTAGCCATTTATGAATGCAACAGCCAATGTTTGCCATGGAACCTGTGCTGTTATGAACCTGGCTTTTTAAAGGCAAACAGTTTAACCTTAGGAAAGAATCAAGGTTGGACAGCTGCATGCCTGTGATCCCAGCACTCAGGAAGCAGAGGCAGAAGAATTACTCTAAGTTCAAAGCAGCTTGGTCTACACAGTGAGTTTCAGACCAACAAAGGACTGATATTATAGGTAAAAAGAAACAGTTTAACTCAAATCCTTTACAAAGAACAGCAAGTATAGAATATGAATTAATTCACATGAGATCTGAAGGGCTAATCAACACCAAACATAAACAAGAGAAACACCAGATGGACATGGGCGCACACTTGTGATCCTAGTGCTCTGGAAATTAAGGGGAAAGGATCACAAGTTCAAAGGCAGCTTGAGGTACACAGCAAGTCCAGGCCAGCCTACTGAATTGGTCAGTATCCTATAACTAACACACACGCATGCACGTGTATACATACACACACACACACGTGCACACACACATTTTTTATTGTTTAAAATTCTATGTATTATATGTCTACATGTAGATACATACATGTAAGTGTGGTGCCCACAGAGGCCAGAAGCATTAGACCATCTGGAGCTAGAGTTACAAACAATTGTGAACCACCTCATGTAGGTGCTCAGAACCACATTCGGGTCCCTTTAACTGTGAGCCATCGCTCTAGTCCCAAAACACTTTATCCTTGAGTTCAGCAATCCTAATCCAGATATCACTTAGTCCTGCCTCCTGAAAAATACATCTGGTCTATACAACAAAATAAAAGTATGCTGTAGATAGAACATTTTGATACATGTCAATATCACAATAAAAGTACATAGGAAAAGTGTCTACAAAGAAAACCCCAGAAATGGTATAGAATTTACCTTTGGAAATTTTAATTATAGATGTTTTTGCTTTGTTACATTTTCAAGCATTCCTGCATATTTCAGTTTATGTGTTTGGGCAATCTTAAAATATTACCTTAAACAAAGAGCTGGAAGAGATGATGCAGCTAGTAAGAGCACCTGCTACCCTTCCAGGGTCTGAACTGGTTCCCAGCGCTCATGCAGACGGTTAGCCACACCTGGAGTGTCAGCTCCAGAGATCTGATGCCTCTTCTAGCCTCCTCAGGCACCCACATATATATGTCAGATACACACACACACACACACACACACACACACACACACACTTCTTTTGTATCTTAAATAAGTCCTAGAAATAATATTTTAAAACATACACACATATATATATATATTTACTTTTCTATATGTAAGATTATTTCAGAATGCATAAATGCAATGAATGTTTATACCATCATGAAAGGTCAAGTCTAGGAAGGAAAAAATATAATTATATAGCAGACACACACACACACTCCACACCTTATCAACAATTTGTACTTTATCAGTTTCAGTTCCTAGCAGTCAATTACGAGCCACATATATTTAATAGAAAATTCCAGATTATTTCCAAATTGTATGCCATTCTAAGTAGAAGCACAGTGAAATAGCACAGTGTCACACTGCATCATTGTCCTTCTGTCCACACATATCCACGCAACCCAAAAAGTTTCTCATTAGTCACTGAGGACCCATTAAGGTTATCAGATCCACTGCTGCAGAACTGCAATGTTTGTATTTAACCCTTAATGCCCCAAAGGACAAGAGTGGTGTGCTGGCAATCTGACCGTGCCAAAGATAAAGTGCCTGAAAATTACATGCACATTAAAAACAACAGTGCAGTGGCACACCCTGCAACATTTTCTCATGCCTTGACTTACCTGGTGGTTGATCTTGACTCAGGTTTAACTTGGGTTCATTTTCTAAGTGTGAATCTAATTTTGGCTTTGGTTTCAAAGAAGGGAAGAATTTTACCATCAAATCAGATGGAGGAGGAGGGCTTGTGCTCCTGTCAGACTGGAAGTCTTCTCCCTTCTTGACTGGTGCAATCTTCCTTTTTATTGTTTTGTCCAGAACACATCCTTCACTCTTACTGTGGCACTGTGTCTGGAGTGTACCATATATGGCTTCCTCTCTGGGAATAACACCATGTTGATATGGATTCTCCTCAAGGTCTGTCCAAGATCTTTCATCATCAAAGTCAATTTTACTTTGAGAAGAGTGCAGTCTCAGTGGTTCCAATACTTTATTGTTCAGGCTTTCAATTATGACAGACTCGTCACTACTACACTCTTTATCAGACAGATCCAGGTCTGCATCTCTCCATTTATCTTCTTGAGCCCCGGTGTCCCTAAAAGGTCCTTTGGCATCACAGACTTGTGGACTATCCTCTCTGTTGCTGAAGACCCTGTCCCCAACCTCGGTGGATGGTTTGATGATAATGTCAAGCTGCTCCTCAGACTCAGTGCTACTATCACCACTAGCAATGCCATCATCCCTTGCCTCCCATCGGCTCTCATTCTCAGAAGTGCTGGTTTGGAAGGCTTTCTTACTAAGTTTACAGGACAGCTCCCTCAAACCATCAGGTGACCCAGATCCCTGAGACAAGAGCATGGCCTCACTTTTGTTCTCATGTGCAGCACCCTGGCAGGGAATCTCACTGCGGTTACTCTGACCCCTAGGATCTGCCTGCTGTGCCTTCTGCTGCTGCACAGCTTTGACAGGAGTAGAAGACAGCCTGTGACCTTCATAAATCTGTTGATCCCTTTCTAAGATTTTCAGTACAAATGAGGAATTACTAGAAAATGATATTTCATCAGCAGCCCGTTCCAAAAATAAAAATTCATCTAATTCCAAGTTTTCCTTTTCTTTTTCTCGTTCCCAATTCTCTAATTTTTTCTGAAGTGAAAAATCAAGGGACGATTCTGTCTGTCTGTCTGTCTGACGTATCGGGCTCCTAGAGACGACACAGCCAACTGGTCCTGTGGAAAGAGGAAGTCTCTCTCTCCCCTGTGTCTTACTCCACATTTTGCAGCCAGCGTCCCAGGGTTTTATGCATGTAGGTACATTTTCCTTATTATTAGCGTGTACATTCCGTTCTAATTTGACCTGGTGTCTTAACTGCCCATCACATTTCTTCCCTGTCTGTACTTTCAGTCCTGGTGGGGAGAGACTTTCCCTCATATTGGTCTTGGTCACTTTGGGTTTCTGCCTGAGTGAGGCTGAGCCAGCCTTGGATCTAGCTTTACTGTCCTTTTTAACAGTGGGGGTGGGTACACACAGGTCTTTATTTATGAGAGCAGTTTTCCTCTGCAAATGCTGTCTGTCTACTTTAGACCCAGACTGGTCCTCTGATGGGCTCTGGGTACTTGCTAGCTTACTTTCTTTCCCCTTTTGAAATTTAGATTTAGCATTAGTAAACCTAGCTAAACCTTCTCCTCGTTTTAAAAATGGTTGCTTGGGTTTCGATTTTGTTAGCAATGGTCCTTCTGCTTCCTAAAGTAAAAAGACAAAATCCAATTAATTCTCATATATAAGTCATCTCAGTCATTTCCAAGCCAGTCTCCCTGAAGACTGATAGCTATGGCAACTGCACTCTGCTCACCTGTAGCTGCTTCTGTCTCAGCTCTCGCTCTTCCAGTCGGATCTGCTCTTCTAAGTAGTCCTCGAATGTCTGCTGCTTCTCTCTAATGGCAGCTTTGATCGGCCTAGGCATAAAAATCAAGTCGCAAACACTCAACCTACGAGGAGTATTTATACTCATGTAACAGTCAATACTTCACCCTGCACTATAAGCTAACATTTTCCAGGACCAGATGCCATGGTAGAGTTTAACAGCTGAGCACAGGCTTCGCATGTTCCAGACCCTGGTTCAATCCCCAGAACAAAAGAAAAAAAAAAAAGAGCCAGGTATGATGAGACCCATGTTAGCAACCCTAGCACTTAAGACATGAAAGCAGGCAGAGGCCAGTCAGAGCTACACAGTGAGACCCTGTCTCTAAACAAAAGAGGATAGGTAAAGGTGCCTGCTGCACAAGCCTAAGCTCAAAACCCAGAACCTGCAGTGAAGGAGAGAACTAATACCCACAACTTATCCTATGACCTGCACACATGCACTGTGGCACACACGTGCCTGCCCATGCACACAGGCAGAGCAGAAAGAAAATAAAATTTAAACAAAATAAGCAAAAAGGTCTCTATTTATCTTCCCCTTTGGAAACCTAATGAAATATACAACGCTTCGTTAGCCCCCCAAATACAAAAATATGCAACTCTGCATAGGACTTTTGGGATACTAAAGAACCCTTCTGAGCTCCACCCACTGACTGCAGACATATTCACTGTATAAAGTAACATAGTAATAATTTAACCTTAAACATAGTTTAAATAACACAGTAAGCATATATATATATGTATAATATAATATATACATACATATATATGTGTGTATATATATATATGTATATATACACACACACACACACACATATATATATATATATATACTGTCCTATATTGGCTGTGTTGGAACTCACTCTGTAGACCAGGCTGGCCTTGAACTCAGAGACCCACCTGCTGCTGCCTCCCAAGTAAGTATATATTTTTAAATTAAGAAAGATTGTCAAAGCCATAATCAGAAGTTATCTGGCCTATAATATATATTAGAAATTCAAAGATATAAAAGAATAAACTATTTAAAGATACTTTTTTTAAAAAAATACTTCATTTAGTTTTGATTTTGGTTTTGAAGACAGGGTTTCTCTGTGTAGCCCTGGCCACCTGGAACTTGCTCTATAGACCAGGCAGGCCTAGAACTCATAGAGATCCACCTGCCTCTGCCTCCAGGGTGCTGGGATCAAAGGTGAGCATCATCACTGCCCAGCTGAAATAATATTTCTTAATTTATCTGACTTTAACTAATGATGCAAATATAATTTGCAACTGACACCAAACGTGAAATTTCAACATCTGGATTTCCTTTTTTCCACAACTGTATTTAACTATAAGGCAACATTTTTTAAAATAGGAGGGGGCACATCAAGGTCACCCTGTTTATTCCGGGCTGTCTTCAGATTCTGTTGGGTAGCCTCAGTGCTTGGATTACAGGCGTAAGCTACAATGCCCAGCAGAAGGGGCGTACGTGTGTGAGTGAGTGTGTGTGTGTGTGTGTGTGTGTGTGTGTGTGCGTGTGCGTGTGTGTACATGTGTGTGCGCGTGTGTGGGTGCATGGGGGTGTGGGG
>NW_022196915.1:43076394-43077152 GCF_008632895.1 Mastomys coucha
AAAAAAAAAAAAAAAAGAAAAAGAAAAGATTTACACAAAAAATTTAGAAAACAATTTTTAATAAAATAAAGAAAAATTATAAAACTACAATTAAGATAATTAAGATACATGACATTCTTCCAGAAGTTATCTTATAAAAGTAAGTGTTGAAGTCTGCTCCCCCAGCATAGCGGCAGCCATTTTGTTCTATGCCTACCAGTTATTCTATAGTGTTACTAATGCAGAAAAATAGCTTTGACTCAGAACAGGGTCAAGCTGACCACATACCCTGTTAGGTTCAGAGGTTTGTTAATCTTAACAACCAAAAGAAGCCCAGGACTGGATGGGTTTAATGCACTTTTATCAGACCTTCAAAGAAGACCTAATACCAATAATCCTCAAACTGTTCTACAAAATTGAAACAGAAGGTACTCTACCTGATTCGTTCTATGAAACCACAATTACTCTGATACCTAAACCACACAAAGACCTAACAAGGAAAGAAAACTTCAGAACAATTTCCCTTAAGAATATCGATGCAAAAATACTCAATGAAATACTTGCAAACCGAATCCAAGAACATATCAAAACGATCATCAACCATGATCAAGTAGGCTTCATCCCAGGGATGCAGGGATGGTTCAATATATGGAAATCCATCAACGTAATTCACTCAAAGAAAAAAACAATATGATCATCTCGTTAGATACTGAGAAAGCATTTGACAAAAATCCAACATCCCTTCAAGATAAAAGTCTTAGAAAGATCAGGAATTCAAG
>NW_022196915.1:43077162-43077802 GCF_008632895.1 Mastomys coucha
CTCACCCAGTGCTTCCAATACAATGTCATGGCTACTTGAACTGTCCTTATTTCCCAACCACACTCTTGTGCTTAATAGTATGCAATGGGTTATGTCGTCAAGCTAATGCTCTGAAGCACATTCAAGAGAAACAAGGTTCTCCAGCAGTGCTCAATGAGGAAAATACCACATGGTTCATTTCTTAGTACTTTGAGTAGGGGCCATACCTTTCTTCAATATTAACCATTGCTGAGGAATCTCCATTTGTTTGTAAGCTCACATCCTTCCCTTCCTGACTCCTCCCCATCTTCTTTTCCCAACGTGGCAAAACACCTTCCCCTAGAAGAAAAATTAGGAACAACTCAGTTCAAAAACTGCACAATAAAGTTTTAAGACCTAAGACGATCACAAGTTACTAAAATATTTAATTAAATGTAGTACATAGGGCCTACGTCTATGTAGTGTACATAGCCTAATGTAGATCACTTGCCTAGTGAACACAAGCCTTAAATTTGATCCCCACCACCACAAAAACGAAAAAAAAAAAGATCTGACAAATGTAGCCAACTAGGCTGACATACGTCTGTAATACTGGGAGGCAGAGACAGGAAGACAGCCATAAAGTCAAAACCAGCCAAGGCTATATTGTAAGAACCTATCT
>NW_022196915.1:43079074-43098069 GCF_008632895.1 Mastomys coucha
CAAATAATATAAAATACCTTGGTGTGACTCTAACTAAGCAAATAAAAGATCTGTATGACAAGAACTTCTTCAAGTCTCTGAAGAAAGAAATCAGAGAAGATCTCAGAAGATGGAAAGATCTCCCATGCACATGGATTGGTAGGATTAATATAGTAAAAATGGCCATCTTGCCGAAAGCAATCTACAGACTCAATGCAATCCCCATCAAAATTCCAACTCAATTCTTCACAGAGTTGGAAGGAGCAATTTGCAGATTCATCTGGAATAACAAAAACCTAGGATAGCAAAAACTATTCTCAACAATAAAAGAACTTCTGGTGGAATCACAATCCCTGACCTCAAGCTGTACTACAGAGCAATCGTGATTAAAAACTACATGGTATTGGTACAGTGGCAGGCAGGTGGATCAATGGAATAGAACTGAAGACCCAGAAATGAACCCACACACTTATGGTCGCTTGATTTTTGACACAGGAGCTAAAACTATCCAGTGGAAAAAAGACAGCATTTTCAACAAGTGGTGCTTGGCTCAACTGGCAGTTAGCCTGTAGAAGAATGCAAATCAATCCATTCTTATCTCCTGGTACAAAGCTCAAGTCCATGTGGATCAGGGACCTCCACATAAAACCAGATACACTGAAACTAATAGAAAAGAAAGTGGGGAAGAGCCTCGAGCACATGGACACAAGGGAAACTTTCCTGAACAGAACACCAATAGCTTATGCTCTAAGATGAAGAATTGACAAATGGGACCTCATAAAATTACAAAGCTTCTGTAAGGCAAAGGACACTGTCAATGGGACAAAACAGCAACTAACAGATTGGGAAAAGATCTTTATCAATCCTATATCTGATAGAGAGCTAATATCCAATGTATACAAAGAACTCAAGAAGTTAGACTCCAGAGAACCAAATAACCCTATTAAAAATGGGGTACAGAGCTAAACAAAGAACTCTCAACTGAGGAATATCAAATGGCTGAGAAACACCTAAAGAAATGTTCAACATCCTTAGTCATCAGGGAAATGCAAATCAAAGCAACCCTGAGATTCCACCTCACACCAGTCAGAATGGCTAGGATAAAAAAAACTCAGGTTATAGCAGGTGCTGGCGAGGTTATAGAGAAAAAAGAACACTCCTTCACTGCTGGTGGGATTACAAGCTGGTACAACCACTCTGGAAATCAGTTTGGAGGTTCCTCAGGAAACTAGACATAGTACTTCCTGAGGACCCAGCTATACCACTCCTGGGCATATACTCAGAAGATGCTCCAACATGTAATAAGGACACATCCTCCACTAGGTTCATAGCAGCCTTCTTTATAATAACCAGAAGCTGGAACCAACCCAGATGTCCCTCAACAGAGGAGTGGATATAGAAAATGTGGTACATTTACACAATGGAGTACTACTCAGCAATTAAAAACAATGAACTTATAAAATTCTTAGGAAAATGGATGAATCTAGAGAATATCATCCTGAGTGAAGTAACCCAATCACAAAAGAACACACATGGTATGCACTTACTTATAAGAGGATATTAGCCCAGAAGCTCAGAATACCCAAGATACAATCCACAAACCACAAGAAACTCAAGAAGGAAGAAGATCAAAGTGTGAATACTTCAATTCTTCTTAGAAGGGGGAACAAAATACCCATGGAAGGAGTAGCAGAGACAAACTACGGAGCAGAGACTGAAGGAAGGACAATCCAAAGACTGCCCCACCTGGGAATCCTTTCCATATACAATCACCAAACACACACACTATTGTGGATGCCAGCAAGTGCTGTATGACAGGAGCCTGATATAGCTATCTCCTGAGAGGCTGACAGTACTCGACTAATACAGAAGTAGAGGCTCACAGCCATTGGACTGAGCATAGGGTCCCCAGTGAAGGAGCTAGAGAAAGTACCCAAGGAGCTGAAGGGGTTTACAGCCCCTTAGGAGGAACAACAATATGGACTAACTAGTACCCTCAGAGCTCCCAGGGACTAAACCACTAACCAAAGAGTACACATGGTGGGATTCATAGCTCCAGCTGCATATGTAGCTGAGGATGGCCTAGTCAGTTATCAATGGGAGGAGAGGCCCTTGGTCTTGTAAAGGTTCTATGCCCCAGTGTAGGGAAATGCCAGGAAGCAGGAGGGGTGGGTTGGTAAGCAGAGAGAGGGGGGAGGGAACAGGGATTATTTTCGGAGGGGAAACCAGGAAAGGGGATATCATTTGAAGTGTAAATAAAGTAAATAAAAAAAAAGAAATGAAATAGAAAAAAAAAATTTTCCACAACTCTAAGCTTGTAAGCTCTATTTAGGACCAATCAGAATAGAGGTCAGTTAGAACTGTTCTGTGCAGCTAGCCAAATCAGCTTGAGTCGGAGCCAGCCACTGGGCAGAGCTTCCTGAACCTGCACATGAGTTTACTGTGAGTTTTCCTTTATAAAATGGCCCTAAGAAATATCCAGAGGCCTCAGTCAGCTCCTGAGTCTGGTCTGTGGCCCTGATCAATCAGTCTTGAGGTATATGTTCAATAAACCAACCCTGTCTAACTGAGATGGCTGTCTGAGTGGTTTTTGCAGCCATTCCAAGATCCCAACATTAAGTATATTGCTGGTCATGGGTGGTGCACACATTTGATCCCAGCACTCAGGAGGCAGAGGCAGGCAGACTTCTGAGTTCAAGGTCAGCCTAGTCGACAGAACCAGGACATCCAAGGCTACAGAGAGAAACCTTGTCTCAAAAAAAAACAACAATGGAAGTAGGTATGTTTATAAAGTTACAACAACCAAATACAATGCAGAAATTTGATTGGATGCTTATTTTTAAAAAGCCACTTTAGGGGGCTAGAAAGATAGCTCTTTGGTTAAAAGTACTTCCTGCTCTTGCAGAAAACCTGGGTTTGGTTTCAGTACCCATGTGGCGGCTCATAACCTCCTGTAAGTTGGGCGATCCTGTTCTGAGGGATCCAGTGCCCTCTTCTAGCTTCCTCAGGCACTGCGTCTGCATATACATATACATATATATATGACACCTAAGTATATATACAAATACTTATATATATGAAATACAAATAAGTATTTTTTTAAAAAACTGTAAAAGATCATTTTGGGGGTAATAGAAGAAATCCCCAAAATAGGCTTAGATATTAACTTCCTTATATATAATAAAAGAATAGCTATACATACATTCTAATTTGTACTTCATATATAATAAAATACTTCAAATAGAGCATATGCCTGAATACTACCTACAATAAAATGTTCAACAAATGATACACACACATACACGCACATATATATAGCCAAAGATTTACAGATATATCTATATGCATATTCCTATATGTATCAATGTAAATATGTAACATATTAACCCCACAATCACTGCAGTGATCTTTTAATTATTCTGGATATTTGAAATTTTCCAAAATAAGAAGAACCTACACTGTGTAAAAAGAAGGAAAGGAGCCGGGTGTGGTGGCACACACATTTCATCCCAACACTTGAGAAGCAGAGGCAATGAGTTCTAGGCCAGCCTGGTCTACAGAGTGAGGTCGAGGATAGCCAAGGCCTCCAGTAAAACAAAAAACAAACAAATAAAGGAGGAGGAAAGGGCATTAGACGTCTCCTTATCAATGCCTTCCTCTAGGTTGGGAAGAAAGCATTAGGCAAAGGGGACCTAATTCTAAAGACTAAATATAGACTCTTTTTATTATGCTGTGTTTTTCTGTAACATAAATTACAAAAAAAAAAAAATCATGAAGACACATTCAATTTAAATTTTAGAAATTGTTGAAAATAACTTTGACTCTCTATAAAACATATATTAAATAGATGTATTATCTGATGGCTATTCTAATAATGATGATTATAGAAAATACCATAAGAGTTTTCCAAGTTAAATAAAAAATAAACACAATTATCATATGATATTCATAATTTTAAAACTGTAAAGAAAGGAAGTGGGATAAGAAGCAGAGCTGTTTTGTTTTAAAGATTGGCTGGACTGAGGAGACGGCTCAATGATTACAGCTCTTGCCATGGTAGCATGAGGACTGGAATCTGGAGCCTCAGAAGGCAGGCAGCTGATCCCCAGGGCAGGACTGGCCACACTGGAGACTCTGACTGTGACTGAGCCCAACCTCAAGAGTAATAGGATGATTCCCAACACCAACACTGGGCTTCCATATGCACAGCACACACACGTGCACGTACATTAAAATGAAAAAGAAAAAAAGATTAGCTAGAGGAATGTAACACTGTGGTAGAGCACTGATCTAGCATGTGTAATGTTTTAAATTCTATCGCCTGTCAGCCTGTCTGCCCCGTCTCTGACTCTCTTTTCTCTTGCCTCTCTTTCTCTTTTCTCTCTGTCTCTCTCTCTCTCTCTGTGTCCACACACACACATGCACACGCACACGTGCACACACACACACACACACATATAGAAGAGAGAGGGTAGGGAAAATACATCAGAAAAGCCAAGTGAGCTGTGGAGTTTGTTACCATCAAACAGTAAGACCAATTCTCTGGCAGGAATATGTCTCATTGCTGGGAACACAGAAGTACTACAAAGACAACATTTTTCACATGTCACAGTTGACCTGTAGCTGGTCAGCTCTCACCTGCCAAAGCTGTTACAAAGATTTTTTTATCAGCCCCAAATTCTCTCAAACACTTGATGCAGAACTCACTGCCTCCCTCTTTGAAGACCCCATGCTATCTGTGAAGTCTGAGGTAGGAATGAGGATCAAAACCCAGCTTAGGGTCAGTGCTGTACAGCATGGGGACCTTATAGTTAAAGCAGCAGAGGATGGAGTACAAGTGGAAAGGATGGCCCTTGTCTTAGAACAACTTTATAACTCAGTTACGTGACTCACCTGAAGGGTGGTTAGGGCTTTCTTCCTTTAAATCATTTCTTTTCACGTGTACGTCTCGATATTGTGACTCATAAAACAAATCAGAAGGATTTTTTGAACTTAAAACAGAATCTTGTTGAGTAGCTCTACAGAAATTACTTTGTTCATCAGGTAAAATGTTGGAAGCACGGGAGTTTTCTTGGGTTGGATTTGGGCAGCTGTGTGGTGGCAGAGTGGCCTTCTCTCCTAAGGTTAAATCTCCTGGAGATAGATGCTTCTGGCTCTCATCATCAGGCAGTAACGTACCTTATAAATGAAAAAAATCAACAAAGCTCAGACTGTCCTACAATGCTTGGAATTTTGTGCAGTAGTGACCATTCACCCCACAAAGTAGTTTTCAAAATAATAGAAGTATTTTTCTCCATATTAGCACGTCATTTAGTGAAAGTACAAAACCTTAAAATCCAAAGTAAACAAATGTCACATACTTTAAGGTTAGAGAATATTTATACTAGGTTTTCTATACAGGCTGAAGATGGCAGTTACAGTACACTGGCTCGGAAGGCACCATTCCTGGGTCATCTGTGAAAACGCCTTGGCAGCTGCCAACTCTGTCATCCAGGGACAGGCAGGCAGAGGTGCAAAGCAATGCAGCTAGCATCTATACAAACTATCTGAGCTGCCATTAGGGCTAATGTCTAGTGACTAATCATTTCTCCTTCAGAACAACCCTAAAACTTTCATGTTGTTAGATAAAGGGATTATTACTGACTCTTTAGTTTCTAAATGTATGTTCCTTTTGTCTATTTCGTCTACGTCAGCTGGGCTGTATGTCACTTCTCAGAGCATGGAAGGCATATAGATGCCCTGTCTGCCATACCAGCCCATGAAATCCTGCTGCCAGCCTTGTTCACCTAATTGCCTCATCTAAATTTGGAATATAGATACATGGAGAAGCATTTAATAGAACAGTCCCCACTGCTGGGATTGGCAGAGTGCTTGCCTGGCATCTAAATATTTGGAATGGCAGACATTCCAGCAGAACCTAAAGAGTTTTTTGGTAAAAGATCCCAGGGCAGCCAAAATATGATCTACTCACCCCTAAAGATCTTCAAGACCCTCTCAGGAAACCTACGAAGTTAAAATTACTTTTACAAATTATCTATTGGTAAAGCAAAGGCAACCTAGAAACCTGCTGGAACCTCCCTCAGTTCAAGGAGGGACCGCAGTGCTTACTCGGCTGTGCAGCCACAGCCTGAAATGCTATTACCTTCTACTTAGAAATGCTGCAGCCAAGCCTTCACGGAGCCCAAAGATGCTACACAGGACGCTGGGAGAAGAGTCATCAACTGCCTTACCCAGTGCTGGATCCCACATGCTACAGCACTGAACTGCCAGGCAAAATGTGCCCATGGGCACAATAGAGGAATGGCTGTTACATGTTAACTGTTCCTTACTGAATCTGCAGCCTGCTCCACAGGAGGGTACTATGTCTAATAATAACTGTAAACCTGGTCAAGAGCTCAGCTCTGGGGAGGTTATAAGCCCTAGGAACGAAACCAACTAGTATTGTTTGGCTAAACAGCTACTAGAAAAAAAAGAGTAAATTTTCTTTCTTTCTTTTTTTTTTTTTTTTTTTTAATATTTTGAGTGTTTTGTTTTGTTTTGTTTAGAAAAATTTGTTTCTCTGTGTAACAGTTCTAGCTGTCCTGGAACTTGCTCTATACACCAGGCTGGCCTCAAACTCAGAAATCTACCTGTCTCTCCTCCCAAGTGCTGGGATTAAAAGCATGTGCTACCACATGGGTTTCCTACAGGCATGTGGACTGTGGAAGGCTGCTGTGTACCAGTAGATGGCTCCATACTCTTGTAAGCAGCACTAACTGAACTCATGAGCCATGAAGGGTATGTCACATGCAGTCAGATAGAATAAGTGAGCAGATATAATCAAAATACATTAAATTCTCAATTGATAACCAATTTAAGGCCAGTCTGGTTATCACAGCAAGTTCCAAGCCAGATGGGGTTATAGAATGAGATCCGTCTCAAAAATAGAAGCATGTTGATAAGTACTCACCAATAAGTGGATATTAGCCCCACGCCCCCAAAAAAGTACATAATACCCAAGATACAGTCCACAGAACTCAAAAAGGTCAACAAGCTGAAGTGCCCAAGTTAGGACACCTCAGTCCCATTTGGGAGAGAGAAGAAAGCAATCACAAATGGGGAGGGAGGGATCTGGGAGGGAGAGTGGACAGAAGTGGAGGAGTAAGGAACCTGATCTGGTATTGGGTGAGGGAAAAGGACTGAAGCCCTGAAGGCCAGGAAAAAGAATGGAAACAGGCAACCTCATGAAACAGGAGGTTGAGGGAACCCTCCAGAATTCACCAGAGACCTGGGAAGTAAGAGACTCTCGGGACTCAAAGGAAGGGACTTACATGAAATGCCCAACAGTAGGGAGAAGGAACTTATAGAGCCCACCTCCAGCAGGAAGACAGGGCATCAAGTGAGGGATGGGGTTGACATCCCACAGTCACATCTCTGACCCATAATTGTTCCTGTCTGAAAGAACAGGGATGGAAATGGAGAGGAGCCTGAGGAAAAGAAGGACTAGCGACAGGCTCAAAGTGGGATCCAGCTCAAGGGAAGGTCCCAAGCCCTGACACTATTACTGAGGCTGTGGAGCGCTCACAAAAAGGGACCTAGCATGACTGCCCTCCAGAAGACCCAACAAGCAGCTGAAAGAGTCAGAGGCAGATATTTGCACCCAACCAATGGACAGAAGCAGCTGACCCCTGTTGTTGAATTAGGGAAAGCTGAAAGAAGCTGAGGAGAAGGGCGATACTTTAGGAGGTCCAGCAGTCTCAATTAATCTGAACCCCCGAGATCTCTCAAACACTGGACCACCAAACAGACAGCATACACCAGCTGATATGAGGCCCCTAACACATATACAGCAGAGGACTGCCTTGTCTCTGTTCATTCAGAGATGATGCACCTAACCCTCAAGAGACTGGTGGCCTCAGGGAGTTTAGAGGTCAGGTAGGGTAGGAGATGGGGGCATCCATGTGGAGACAGTGGGGGTGGGATATGGAGCAACTGGAGTATAAAAAACAAATTAATTGGCCAGGCAGTGTTGGCATACACATTTAATCCCAGCACTTGGGAGGCAGAGGCAGGCAGATTTCTGGGTTCAAGGCCAGCCTGGTCTACAGAGTGAATTCTGGGACAGCCAGGGCTACACAGAGAAACCCTGTCTCAAAAAACAACAACAACAACAACAACAACAACAACAACAAAAACAAATTAATTTATAAAAAAAAACAAAAAAGAAAAAAACAAAAAATAGATGCATTATGTATATATATACTATTAAATTTTAATTAAGTACAATATATTTAAATACATATATTTTAATTTTAAATATATTTAATTTTATTAAATCTCAAACCTTGAGCAATGGCAATTACACATAACTCATGCCTAATGTAAGCCATGAAGGGGTTATGCAAGTAAACTGCAGACTCCCTTTACTCAGGGAACAACACTGATTTACAAGAATGAGTAGCAGTCAAACTATGATTATTTAAACCTGTATTTTTGACAGTCATTTTCTCAAAAAAGAATAAATGCTGTGACCTCAAAGAAAGCAGCTCACAGTATATGTTGCTAAAGGCATAATTTGGTCTTTCAAATAAATCTTGCAATTCTGGAAGGCAGGTGCCACAGTGAGTCTGGCAACTCTTGGAGATTGGTTCTAATGCTTTGATTTAATGGGGAATCTACATGTCCCAACTCTGAAGGTCCTTGTCCCCAATTGGTTTTTGATCAGTCAATAAAGATACCAGGGACCAATGGCTGGGCAAAGGGAGACAAGACGGGACCCTTAGATTTGCGCAGGCTAAGACGCAGGAGAAAGAACAGAGATAATCACCACAATGCAGTGGGAGAGAGATCAGATTTAGAGCTGCAGGACAGAGAGCCAAGGAGCCATGTGAGAATTTGGGTGGGTGGCCACTGGCCACTCCCCAAACTGGGCCTGGGGTAGCAGAGGAAGATTTAGGCGTGTGTGTGTGTGTGTGTGTGTGTGTGTGTGTGTGTGTGTGTGTGTCTTCCATTTGAGAATACAGATAGCTCCTGGATGGGTGGCTAAAAGCAGCAACCTCCAGGAGCACAAAGCAGAATAGCCTAAATTTATTGTTATAGGCAGCTTTATAATACTTCAAGACATTTAAGATAGGGTTCATGGTAATATTAAAACATGCAATTTTTGTTGTTGTTGCTTTGAGATAGCATCTTACTATGTATCTCTGACTGTCCTGGAACTCACTATGTAGACCAGACTGGCCAGAACTTAGAGATCTGCCTGCCTCTGCCTCCCAAAGATTGGGATTAAAGGCTTGAGCCACCTACATGCAATTTTTTGAATTGTGTGAGAACTGTCAATGTTCTGAAAACCTATATAACTCATCAAATCACTATTTCCTGGATAACCAATACATTATATCATAAATATGAAAAACAATGTATTTAAAATGTCTAGATACTCAACTCATTGTGAAAAGTTCATTGATATGGTTTCAGATTCCATAATAGGAACAGCCACTTAAGAAAAGACCACTTGCTTAGCACACAAAGAGGAATGTCCACAATTATCTGAAAGATATTAAAGTGCTCCTTTTCCCTAATAATGTAACCATACAAAAGGCAAAATTCTTTTCAAATATTTTACTAAAACAATATCATTCCAGGGACCTAATATAGAAGTACATGAATCAGCTGGGCGGTGGTGGCGCACACCTTTAATGTGTGTTAATCCCAGCACTTAGGAGGCAGAGGCAAGAGGATTTCTGAGTTTGAGGCCAGCCTGGTCTACAGAGTGAGTTCCAGGACAGCCAGGGTTATACAGAGAAACCCTGTCTCAAAAAACAAAAAACAAAACCAAAACAAAATAAAAAAAAACAAAAAAAAAGAAGTACATGAATCGGCTGATTTCTAAAAGTGGTACAGCTACATCTTGTGGTAGACCAGCTTTCAACTTCTTGAGGACCCTCCATACTGCTTTCCAGAGTACAGCCCCAGTAACACTCAAGACTAAAAGCCTGTTCCCTAGCTGGTGACTATACTGGGACATGATAGACCTTTAGGAGGTGGAGCCAAGTAGGAAGGAATTAGGATATTGAGGGTGTCCCCTCAAAAAGGACACTACATCTCAGTCATTGGGAAGTGAGCAGCTCCTCCATTACCTGCTCCAACCATAGCATATGAAGCTGCCACAGAGCCACAGCAACAGGACCTAGCAACATGGGCCAACACCTCAGAACATGAGGCAGATCAACAGTGTTCCTTTCTGCATTGTTTATTTTGGGTATCCCATCACAGCAATGAAGGGCTGACTAACACTATAACCTACTCATAAACACATCCTTTACAACAAAAAAATCCTTGGGATCATCAGTAATTTAAGAATGCAGTTGGTGGAGTGGGGGAAGAAGGAAGACAGACAGACAGACACTGACCCTAGTACAGTGAATATATGTGGGGCAGTGGTCTGTTCAGGCAACTTAGGCTCAGTCAAGTAATTGGCCTTGAGCCCTGGAGCCTCAGTGGGCAGTTTCTGCTTGCAGGGGGCAGAAGGAGCTCAGTTATAACTCCTGAGTCTTTGGCTTCTGTTTCAGTCACAACCCCTCACAGCTGCCCCTGTAGGAGATGTGTGCTCTATCAATGCCCCAAGCTCCCAGCATTCTAATTGGACCCTACCCCCAGTCACTGACCACAGCCAGGCATGCCTTGCCCCAAAGACAGATAGCCACGCCCCATACAATATAAGGATCGGTTCACTCCCTCCTCCCTTTCTTGCTCTCTAGCTCTTTGTCTCCTCCCTTGCTTCTTTTCTTCCTCTCTTGCCCTCTTTCCTCTCTTGCTCTTTGTTCTTCTCGTGCCTTCTTCCTCTCTTTCCTGCTCTTTGTTCTCTTCTTTTGCCTTCTTGCTCTCTTGCTTTCTTTTCTTTCCTTTCTCTCTCTCCTTCCTCTCCTTTCCTTCTCTCTACTTGACTGGCCTATTTTCTCTTTCCTATAATAAAATATCTCATTTATACATTGCCTCCTTCTTGACTAATGTGCCCCACCACAGGCCTCAGCTACAGAGAGAGAGAGAGCTCCAGGCTGCAGCAGCAAGCCACCCACTGGAACCACAAATATCTATGTATGAAATTCCACAATGAAACCCACTATCTTTAATGAAAAGTGAAGAAGAAAATAAATTAGACCTTGTTATAAGGAAGGAAGGAAGGAAGGAAGGAAGGGAGAAAGAGAAAGAAACAAAGAAACAAAGAAACAAAGAAAGAAAGAAAGAAAGAAAGAAAGAAAGAAAGAAAGGAAGAAAGGAAGGAAGAAAGGAAGGAAGGAAGAAAGAAAGGAAGGAAGGAAGAAAGACAGAAAGAAGGAAAGAAAAGAAAAAGAGAGGGAAGGAGATCGATTTTGCATCTTGAAACTACCAAGTCTGAAAGCCAAGTGCTCAGCGACAGAGCTTATGCCTGATAGGTACAGGGCCCTGGGTCCACTATCCAGCACCAAAAAGTAAGTCAAATTAAGAAAACTGAAAATCCTGTTGTGTTCAAGCTAAGTGTCCCAAATTCAGTATGGTTCTCACGTTAGTAACTTCAATCTGCCCCCGCCTCTCTTATCATATGTGTATTTTATGATTAAAAAGTCAGAATCTTGTATTCAAATCATCTTTAGTGTTTATGGATTCCTCAAAACAATTATAAACTATTCAATTATTTTAAGATAAGCTAAGTGTGGTAGTGCACCTGGGAAATAGAGGTAAGTAGAACTCTGAGTTTGAGGCCCGCCTGGTCAACATAAAGAGTTCCAGGGCTGGCAGGGCTACGTAATGAGACCCTGTCCCTGTCTATACTCTGTGTGTGTATGTGTGTGTATGTGTGTATGTGTGAGTGTCTGTGTGTGTGTCTATGTGTCTATGTATGTACAGGTATAGATATATAAAATTTCATATAGATATAAAGACTACAGGTTTTCTTTATTTCTCCTAAAAAGCATCCACATTTTTTATTCCCCCAACCCTCTTCTACCCAGTCACACTTGGCCCACTCATTTAAAAATATTCACGCCAATGTCTTCTCTGTATTCTCAGTGTCCAGCAGAGAACAGGCCTTTCCTGAACCTCTAAAGTATATAGAGGTACTGCCAAAAAGCAAACATACTGCTCCAGATCACTGCTTGTAATTTAAGAAACACGATCCATTGAACATGTTATCCCAGATGAAAATTTTCACAATAGGGCTGGAGATATACTCAATTGGTACAGTACTTGCCTAGCATGCACAAAGACCTAGGTTCAATCTCCCATACTGAATAAACTGAGCGTGGTAGTGCACAGACAAGTGGAAAACATCCCTACTACTCACACCAGGCACACTAACGAGCACTGATGTGGAATTTGCTTGTCCTGAATCGGGACTGAGAGTGTTTCTGTTACTATGGAGTGTGGTTAGAAAAGCTTTCAAGCCACTGTTCCAGATCAAATTTCAGCACTCTTTTCTCTGGTAAGCTCCTGATGCTTTCTGTTAACAGACACAGCATACAAGAGAATACTGTCACCTACTACCCTGGGAAACACAGCTCTTCAGTAAAGTAAAATGGTTTCTAAAGTTTTACCATTGTAGCACTGAATAGTTTCCATGCATCAGCCAGGAGCTAGATACCAGTAACTACACACATAACTTAGCTTCTATTCTACTACATTTTTTTTTTCATCCCAAACCAATGACTGCTAGCTGGGCATGTGGCTCAGTGAGCACATGCTTAGCACATGTAAGGCCCTGGGTTCAGCCCTCAGTGCCTTGTATATACGAGAATGTCTTCAAGTATAGCACATAAACTCCAGAGCGATAGAGCATCTCCAGTTCAAGCATTATCACACCATCATTTCACAATTATCTACCCGGCCCTGAACAAGTTGGAGTTTCCAGCCCGTGACAGGAATGTAGAAACTGCTGAGCAATTAAGAAAAGAAGCACGTGAAACTTTGTCT
The DNA here is from genome assembly GCF_008632895.1 of Mastomys coucha. NCBI lineage: Eukaryota > Metazoa > Chordata > Mammalia > Rodentia > Muridae > Mastomys > Mastomys coucha. The sequence continues at coordinate 43,091,981 of NW_022196915.1, forward strand.
CGTGTTAACTGGTGGCCAAGTATGAGGGAACATACCTGGAAACAAGTGCTGTGCAGACACCATGGTGAGCAGCTTCTCTTGCTCCTCCATGAGCCTCTGCAGCTGTTCCAGCTGCTGCCTCTTCAGCTGCTCCTGCTTCTTCTGCTGGATCTCTTTCAGCTTTTTAAAGGTAAAATCAAAGTAGTGTTATGCTTCCGGATGTCCCTTAACAGTGATATTAATTTCATTCTTCCTCCTAGATTGTCCCTGACAAGTAATTTCAGAGAAAGACTACCCAAAAAGTAAATCTTTGCCACAAGAACAAATTTGCCTTACAAATGTCTCTACCAACTTCCCAGTTAAAAACACCCACTTTTGGGTGTTCATCCATTGTGGTAAACATTTGCCACAAGAACACTAAAATCTAATTTCTACTAAAGGAAATCATACCAGTATTGCAAATAAGAAGTAGGGGTTGGGGGAACAACCCCTTTGAGTTTGTAAGAGGATGGGTGTACCAGGATATCAACTATTTTCTTGATTGCGAAAGGATTTTCCCTGTCCGGTCACACTAAAATATTAGTGCATCAGGGGGCCTGCAATTGGGCAGGGAAAGGGGAGGTGGAGCTAAGAGTTACAAAGATAGAGAGCATCTGAGGAAAAAAAAAAAAAAGCCAAGAAGGGAGTAGACTGACAGGAAGAAGAACCTGAACTAGCATGGCTTTAAATAGCCACAGGTAGTTATGATATCATAAAGGTTAGAATAATTGGGATAACTTGTCTAATCTAGGTGGGCAGCTTTTATCATTATCAATTGGTTCTGAAAATACTGTATTGGCATCTTGTGAACTGAGAATTTATTGATATATAAATCTGACTTGTTAATTATAAGCTTCTAGAGTTTTGTTTCGACTGGGTTGCTGAGTGTTGTGGCAGGTGAACGGTCCTTGCATGGGGCTGGCATGGCAGTGAAGGGAACTTGGGAACTCCGGCCCCACGAACGAGTTGGAGGGCAGAGAGTAGCCCCACAGGCCCGCACCAGGACAGAGAGTGGCCATCAGTAGCACGGGAAGCCTGCCAGTCATTTTTTAATATTTCCTGCAACATTTGTTCACCCATTTCTAACTTCATTCTTACCAAATGAGGTGGCAATTGAAAAACATGAATTTATCTTAACTGCTTCATTTTGTGTTTATGGTACATGTATACCAAACACATCTTAACATTTCACATTAGACAAACATTTTGGAATTTTGAGAATTCTGAGTAAAGGAGAAACAAGATGACCAGTCATACAATGTCTATAACAATACAAATAAATATCTATAAGGGCAAACCCTACCTGTTCCAGTTTTTTAAAAAGTGGGTTTTTATTAGCCACTTCTTTGAATTCACTTGTGAGATCAGGCATAAAGTCATTGTTGCTCTCCTCCTGGCGTCCCGGGGCATCCTGACATGCTGCTGTTGGTTCCTTTCTGACTGAAGGAAAGACTGGATGAGCTTCAGGGTTTTTGGACCATGGTGTATAAGGCCCTCCAGCCTCCAACTTCTGTTCTTCGTGAAATGAGTCCTCTTCACTACTAATACTGAAGCTATTTGAGAAATGGGTGGCCTTAACAGGGAAGCTGGTAGAATCAGTTGTCGCTGCTTGCTTCTCATCTGCTTCCAAAATAGGAAATCCTCGATTTAGTATGACCCCAGCCCGAGAGGGACTGGTCATCCACTGGGTTAGGAAGTTCTGCCCACTGTTTAACTCTGAAGAGTCTGGCATCAGGAACATTTTAATCTAATGACCCAATTCAAACACTGGGAAAGCCAGAACACCTACTGACTTCCAACACCTGTGAAAAAGAAAGCTGACAATAAGTATTCATTAAAATATATGCTTTACCCAAAGTAGCTCAAGCCTCAACCCAACACAAAAACTAATACTAAATGCACAAAAGACTTTATCAGGGAATGGCAAGTTAGTTCAGTAACCAAACCTGACAACATGAATTCAATCCTCATATCCCACATGGTAGAAGAGACAACGCCTACAAATTATCCTCTGAACTCAGAATTCATGCATAGCATACATGTAAACACACACACACACACACACACACACACACTCACGCATTTAAAGACTTTAATGAAAAAATCAATTAAGTAATAAACTGCTTGGTTGGCTTGAGCTTTGCCTTCAAAAACCTAAAGTGAGTAGATCAGAAACCTCAGGACACTGCTGATATACAATCATTCAATCACGAAGATATACAAGTGCTAGATCACTTAGGAAGGCACAATCAATGTCAGATACTACATGCTTGTTTCTTTGCCCTGTTGGGGATGAACAAAAGAACCATCACCCTAACACCCCTCCACCCGGCTCCGCCTGCCTGCTGGTAACATTCCTCCCAACCTGCGCAACTCCTCAGCCACTGGCAGTCCTCCTCTGTCTTCAGATGGCCTTGGCATCAACGGTTGGCACTAATCTCTGTATTAGTGACATTTTGCTACCGTGATCATTCATCTCCTACCAAACTGTGGAGATCCTGGAAGAACCTATATACCCTCCACTGCCTAGCCCCACACAAATAGAAGGAAGGTGGTAAATTTGCTAAAATTGAAAAAAAAAAAAAAAGCCAGACATTTGCATTTAAAATAAATTCCGTACTCCAAAGTATTATTTGTGCTCACTCAGTATTCAACAATACAAATTACACTGGCTCAAGTTATAGGAGCATCCTGTATCAATCATCAGACTTTATTTAGTGTTGAACTACACTACTGTGAGAGTAAGAAAATACAGAGGGAAAGTGGGCTCCTTCCTTTAGTATGTTTGATTTTACTCCACTAACATTTCTAATTTCACGTTCTATTGTTTCAGACTGTGGGTACATATGGCTGTTAACAAGCATCTTAGGGTTTCTATTGCTGTGATAAAACACCATGACCAAAAGCAACTTGAGGAGCAAACCTTCCTTAAAGGGTTTATTTTACCTTACAACTTAAGTCCATCACTTAGAGAAGCCAGAGCAGGACCCCAAAGGCAGGAGCTGATGTAGAGGCCATGAAGGAGTGCTGCTTACTGGCCTGCTCCTCATGGCTTGCTCAGGCTGCTTTCTTATAGCACCCAGGACCACCAGTCCAAGGGTAGCATCTCCCAGTAAACTGGACCCTTCCCCATCAGTCATTAATCAAGAAAATATAGCCAGGCAGTGGTGGCACATGCCTTTAATCCCAGCACTTAGGAGGCAGAGGCAGGAGGATTTCTGAGTTCGAGGCCAGCCTGGTCTACAGAGTGAGTTCCAGGACAGCCAAGATTATGAGAAACCTTGTCTCTAAAAACAAACAAAAAAACAAAAACAAAAAAAAAACAAGAAAATACACCACAGGTCCTGCCCCCAATGTGCTCCCCAACTGCACGATCACCCTGACTCTGAGTCGTTGGAGATGAAGATAAGCTCTTTGGAAAAACCTCCATGCTGCTACCAGGCCATGTTAAGATCTATGTTCTGTGCTACAACTGGAAACCAAGTAGAAGTCTATGATCCATGCTTCCATGAGCTCCTATGGGCAAGGAAGCTTCTTTTGCAGTGGTATTGGTGACTGCAGATTCATAACTGAGAATGAGTGACATTGAAGGCTTCTGTGACAAGCCCCCCTCCCAGATATGAAGCTATTGAAGAGAGTTCTTCCTTAAAAACTGTGATAAGGATGCTGGAGTTCTGGTGGAGGGCATGGGGAAGGACTCAGTTTTCTTGAAGGGGCCAGGAGTTTGATCATGCACCTGTAAGTACATGAGCAACACAGATTGAACTTAGTGTATTTCTCTTTTTGGAGGAGATGGGTGGCACAAGGGTTGAGAATGTGGACCTAGGAACAACAGGAAGATGTAACTGGGGTGCATTGTACGAAATCTCCAAATAATTAATAGAAATATTATGTTTGGAGGGGGAGAAATAAAGTGAAGTTGGAAAGAAAGGAAGCTAGAAAAGAAGGAAGGAAGGAAGAAAGAAAAAAGAAAGGAAGGAAGGAAGAGAAAAAGAGGGGGGGAGAGACAGACAGACAGGTTCCAGAGGGTTGCCTACAAGCCAGTATAGTGACAGTATTTTCTCAATTGAGGTTTCCTCTTCCAAAATGACTCTAGCTTATGTCAAGTTGACATAAAACTAGACAATACAAGTAAGAGTCTAGTGTGGAAAATATTCAAATAAGTTATATTACATGAAATATTAAATAGTAACAATTGAAGAAAATAAAAGTTAGAGGAAAGAAGCCATAAGCTTAGGCAGGGTAGACATAGAGGCCTCATTTAGAGAGGAATTAGTAGAGTTAGAAAAAAATAGAGAGAGCTTATGAAGGACAGAATAAGTCAAACCATTGCCTAGACTCTCCAGTCTTCACCAGAACTGGTTCCACTGTAAACTCTGCAATCTCATCTCTTTCTGCAAGGAAACCTATGTCCAACAAAAGGCCCTCACTCAGCTCCAGCGACCCCTCACCTCATCTATAAAACTCTCTTTTTCTCTCACCTGCACTACACTCTAGTGACTTGAGTCTCTCAACTCCCAAGTGTCTTCAAAGCCAACACATCCATCAGCAAAAGGCCCTATGCACCTTTGCCCCTTTGTACATTTCTTCACCTTCTTGAGAACATGTGTTCCAATGAAGCCCACACTCTTTTGCCAATGGGCTTGGAAGCAGAATATGCATTATTACATTCTTAGTCCTTTCTTCTGGACTCTCCTTCAGCACTCTCTCACACGCATGCATGCACGCACGCACATGCACATACACACACACACACAGAGGATGGGGGGAAAGGGGAGGAGAGAGAGAGAGAAAGAGAGAGAGAGAGAGAGAGAGAGAGAGAGAGAAAGAGAGAGAGAAATCAAGCTTTGAATCTCCTTCAGTAAAGACTATATGACCCAGTGCTCTCCTTAACCATCTTCCTCTCACTTCCTGAGATCTCTAGGATCCTCACATTTAGTTCTTAAACTTTTCTGGTGAGATACTGTGACATGAGAATTGGGGACAACAAATGTTTGGGAAATAAGGACTAACTGCAGGGCCTCACATACTCTTCCCACAGAGCTGCATCCAGAAGATCTAGAACCACAGTGGAAGGATGCTCAAAATGCTTTTAGATGCAATTGCAGACTTCAATTTTACCAAATCTGTGCTCACAAGAGAGTGGGTTTCATAGGAAGAAGTGTTCTGAGGAAATCGAAGAAATGTTCAAAGGAGGGAGGAGACATAGGACACTGGTGGGAGACAGTGGATGTGTTAGCTTTGTAGATGCTTAGGAGGTGGAGAGGGTATTTGAGTATCAGGCAGATGAGAGAGTAAGAGAGTAGAGTGGAAGAGGGGAAGGGCAGCCTGAGAGCCTAGGGCTTTATACTAGGTGGTTTTATGTGTCAACTTGAAACAAGCCGGAGTTATCACATAGAAAGGAGCCTCTCTTGAGGAAATGCCTTCATAAGATCCAGCTGTAAGGCATTTTCTCAATTAGTCTCACTGTGTAGCTCTGACTGGCCTCTGCCTGCTTTCAAGTCTTGGTTTTTTTTTGTTTTTTTTTTTTCTTTTGGTTTTTCGAGACAGGGTTTCTCTGTAGCCCCAGCTGTCCTGGAACTCACTCTGTAGACCAGGCTGGCCTCGAACTCAGAAATCTGCCTGTGCGCCACCACCGCCTGGCTTGCTCGCCCGGCTTGCTTTCAAGTCTTAAGTGCTAGGGTTGCTAACATGGGTCTCATCATACCTGGCTCTTTTTTTTTCTTTTGTTCTGGGGAGGGCCCATTGTAGGTGGTGCCATCCCTGGGCTTGTAGTCTTGGGTTCTATAAGAAAGCAAGCTGAGCAAGCCAAGAGAAGCAAGCCAGTAAGGAACATCTCTCCATGGCCTCTGCATCAGCTCCTGCTTGAGTTCCAGTCCTGATTTCCTCTGGTGATGAACAACAATATGGAAGTATAAGCTGAATAAACCCTTTCCTCCACTACTTGCTTCTTGGTCATGATGTTTGTGCAAGAATAGAAACCCTGACTAAGCCAGGCAGTGGTGTTTGAGAGGCAGAAACAGGCATATTTCTGAGTTCGAGGCCAGTATGGTCTACAGAGTGAGTTCCAG
>NW_022196915.1:43098079-43098230 GCF_008632895.1 Mastomys coucha
ATACAAAAAAAAAAACAATAAAATAAAAATATACAAAAGATATAAGCAGAAAAATAGATATAAAAAGAAAACAAATACACCAAAATATGCTCACTCTCGTGCCACTGAAAAAACAAATTATGAGAGTACCTTTTTTTTTTTTTTTTTTTTT
>NW_022196915.1:43098240-43100740 GCF_008632895.1 Mastomys coucha
TTTTTTTTTTTTTTGCCCCCATGCACTGGGTTGACAAAGACTAAAGACTGCCAATATTCAATAAGAAAAACAAATTTTTTGTTTTGTTTTGTTTGTTTTTTTGGCTTTTCGAGACATGGTTTCTCTGTGTAGTCCTGGCTGTCCTGGAACTCACTCTGTAGACCAGGCTGGCCTCGAACTCAGAAATCTGCCTGCCTCTGCCTCCCAAGTGCTGGGATTAAAGGCGTGCGCCACCACTGCCTGGCGAAAAACAAATTATTTTATTAAGTTGTCCTTAGATATATATTTTGGAGAGTAAGGCAGTTAACTATCCAACCCATAAGATGCACAATTGATCTAGCAATTTTGCCTCTAGGCATTGTGTACTACTGTGACAAGCTCACACCTGGAGTGAAGGGCAAGTAAGCCAGGTACTGTGACCCACACCTGTTATGCCAGCACTGAAGAGACTAAGGCAGAGGGAGTTGCAGGCCAGCCTGAGATACAATGTAAGCCTCTGACAAACGATGTGGCTTTCTGATGTTTGTTTACCACATGTGAGGCCCTGGATTCAGTACCCTATATTAAAATAAATGAGCAAGTCAAGTACAGTAGCCCACACCTATAACTTCAGCACTTCAGAAGCTGAGGCAAGCAAATTACCATGAGTTCCGACCAACCTGGCTTCCACTGTGAACTCCAGGCTAGCTGCACTACAGAGTAAGACCATCTCAAAGAAACCCACAGGGAGCTGGAAAGATGGCTCAGTGCTTAAGAGGTCTTCCGGCTCTTCCATAAAACCCAAGTTGAGTTCCTGGCACCCACATGGGACAGTCCACAACCACCTGTAACTCCAGCTGCAGGGAATCTATGCCCACCTCTGACCTCTGACAGCACCTGCACCCATGTGGCATACATTCATTACATTTACACACATACACATAAATAATAAAAACCTTAAAGAAGTGATACCAAGACATACCATTAATCAAAAAGTGCAGAGCAAGCGCAAATGTATTATAAGAAACATAGACAGGGGCTGGAGAGATGGCTCAGTGGTTAAGAGTACTTGCTGCTCTTGCAAAGGATCTGAGTTAAGTCTCAGAACACAGTGCCTCGAAGCCGTCCAAAACTCTAGCTGCCGTGGGATTCAATACCCTCCCCTGCCTTCTGAGGGCACTGGGCACACAAGTGGTGCACATGCATAAAGTTAACTAGTGAGGTGAAGAAAAATGGAATTATAAAAGCAAGAATGTCGGAGACCCAGTGTGGGGTTAGTTCTTGTCATTTAGGGTAGCAGACCTCACCTGAGGAATTCCTCCATCAGACTGGCCATCAAGCTGCTTCAATTAAGCATGTTGTTGGGGGCATTTTCTTGATTAATGACTAGTATGAGAGAGCCCAGCCACTGTGGGTGATGCCTCTCCTAAGCAGGTGGTTCTGGGTTATATAAGAAAACAAGCCACGAAGCAAGCTAGTAAGCATTACTCTTCCATGGTCCCTGCCTTGGTTCTTGCCTCAAGCTCTTGCCCTGGCTTCTCTGGATGACAGACCATAACATGTAAGCTGAAATAAACTCTTTCCAAGTTGCTTTCGGTCAGTATTTTATCACAATACGGAGAGCCAAACTAGAACACCCAGAAAAGGGCTGGTTCTTATTGGGAAAGAGCTCCAGTATGCAGGGAGTATATACACACTGTATTATACACTTGAGTAGCATACATTAACTAGCTATCCAGTAACTGTTAATTCCTGAATAGTAATTTCCTTTAAATCTGTTATAAGAAAGATAATCCTAATCGTTTTTACATTAGGAACCTACCTATAAAGGCAAGGTATGAATTTTCCATTTAACCTTGGTTAAATTTCAATATCCTTAGTATGAAATTTTTTTTAAATCAAACTTAGGGGCTCACAAGTGCACTTCCAACACTGAGGGAGAAAGCTGATCATCATGGATGTGACGCCAGTCTGGACACATAGTAAATTCCACAAGACAGTATGAGTGTAAAGTGAGAAACTGTCTTAAAAACAAAACAAAAACAAGGTGAGAGGACAGCTTGGGCTACATAGCAAGCCCTTGCCTCAGGAATGCCAAAAATGTTCCCCTAAATCTGTTTTTTATTACTTATACGAAAGCCTAGGTAAACTACAAATAATAGACTGTCTAGGACAGTATGTTATGTAAACTCAGATATTAAAATCTGAGGTACACCACCACCTGCTTATCAAGCTGTCGGCATTACCGTGAGTTAATTGTACATCGATGAAGCTACCCTTAAAATAATTCGACTAATTGAAAGCTTTGACATCTTTAAAGCTATCTGTTCAAAACATAAATTATCTGCACTGGAGAAGGAGGAAGACATGAAGAAACAATTCAGCTGAAAACTTGCAGCTGACAGGTCCGCCTCCCCAGAAACACAACAAAGCTTTGGAAGAAGCCGGGATAAAACAAGGCGAGATGGACTCTGAAGGACTGCAAGCCGCGCCACTGCACCGAGCCCGGCAAGACTTTGTC
>NW_022196915.1:43105740-43120876 GCF_008632895.1 Mastomys coucha
GTCCTATTAAGACAAAAAAATAAATAAATAAACAGAGGGGGTGAGTTAATTTGCAGTTTTAGCAAAGACTGAGAATAGAGAAATTCTTAATCAGTCTAGGCCTTACCTATGGCAGTTACAATTTATTTTAATGAAAAAAAGGAAAGGCCAGAAACTAAGCCCCACATAGGTTTGTCCTTAGGTTGAATTTATGCCTCTGCCCTACTAAAAGGTACTTCCGGTGCTATGGCTATTCTTGGCTGTTAAATTGACACACCTGGAAAAAGTGAACTTCAATTGAGAAGTCGCCTCCATCAAATTGACCTCTGGGGCTTGTCTGCAGAGCTTTTTCTTGATTGCCAACTGAGGGAAGAGCGCTTAGCCCACTGTAGTGCTGCCTCTTGGGCAGATGGGCCTGGATTGTATAAGGAAACCAGGTGAACAGAAGCAGAAGGCAAGCCAGTAAGCAGCAGTCTTCCTTGACCTTTAACTTATTCACTTTACATTCCCAATCCCAGCCTTTAATACAGTCAGTTCCTTAAATTGTGCAACCGTAATGTAAACATATCTGTGTTTTCCTATGGTCTTGGAAGACCCCCATCAAAGGGGTCAAGACCCACAGATTGAGAACCACTGGCTTCCAAGTTCGTGTCGGGAGTTCATGCCCTGACTTTCATGTGTGACTGTAAGCTATGAGATGAAATAGACCCTTTTCTCCTGAAGTTGCTTCTGGTAATGAACTTTATGACAGCAAGGTGTTTCTTGCAGGGATCCTATTTCCTAAGGCCCCTTACAGAAGATACAGGGCTGTAAAATAGTTTCTGCCACGATGCAGGATGATTCATTAGGAGATGTAGTGGGTAGACCTCAGCCTTCTATGGATTCTGGACTGCTAAAGAACAGCACATAAATACCAGCACCTCGGGTGTGCTTTTTCAAGGGAGAAAGTCACTCTGAGTGTGAGTGTGTTTCAGAATTTTTCATCACATTTGACTGCATCTTTATTCAGGAAGAACATAGTAGGTAAACAAACAGGCTTAACGCCCTGTGCCATAAAGATACATCTGCTGTCCAGAGGTTAGACATTCCATTACAGCGGTGTGTCACAGGTGCCGTTTCGTCTGGCCATGCTAAGTGTCAGAAGGCTTTTCTAGACTCATGGGCTTTACTTTATGTGGGAGAGTTTTAAAGTGATCTGGATCCTAGCTAGGCATGTAAATAAAGCACAGCTCCTAAGCAGAAATTCACCCTCATGTAGAAATGATGACAAGAATGGGGAACAGCCAATGAGAGAAGAGTAACCTGATGTCTCAGGGCAGCCAATAGGAAGAGAGTTCTTAATGAGCTACCCTAAGACATCTAAAATGAAGAAACGTGGGTGGTGACTACCACTGCTAGAGAGGCAGCCTTTTCTCCACTGTGTAGTTTCTTAAGCTTTTGTCAGGGATTAGAGCTCTGTAGCTGTGTGGGCCTATCGCTCGCCCCTCTCTGTTACATCCAGCCATACGTCTGTCTCTGTGTCAGCACCAGAGTTTTTGTTTCTGCGACTCTGCAGTGTGAATCTGAGATGAGCACCGTTCTTTCTGCCAAGGATTTCTCTGGTTACTGTGAGCGTTCTGTGCTTCCGTATGGATTTTTCCCTCTTCTATGAAGAATATCTTTGGGTTTTTGATGGGGATTGCTTTGAATCTGTAGATCATTTTCAATAATACAGCAGTTTTTATACTATCCTGTCAATACATTCACACAGGAAGTTTCCCTTGTAGTTTCTTCTTTTGTGTTTTAAAGTCTTCATCAGGGAGGTATTTTACCTCCTTTGTTAGGGTTATTTCTAATTTGATTTTTTTGTTTGTTTGTTTTGTTTTTTGAAGCAGAGTTTCTCTGTATATCCCTGGCTGCCCTAGAACTTGCTCTGTAGACCAGGCTGGCTTGAGGCTCAGAGATCAGCTTGCCTCTGCCTCCTGAGTGCTGAGACCAAAGGTGTGCACAGCCACGACCACCATCACCAGGCTTTAATTTGATTTTTTTTTTTTTTTTTTTTTTTTGGTTTTTCGAGACAGAGTTTCTCTGTGTAACCGTGGCTGTCCTGGAACTCACTCTGTAGACCAGGCTGGCCTCGAACTCAGAAATCTGCCTGCCTCTGCCTCCCAAGTGCTGGGATCAAAGGCGTGCGCCACCACCGCCCGGCTTATTTTGATTTTTAAAAGCTATTGGAAATGACTTTTTTTTTCTTCAGGTCTTTTTGACAAGTTTGTAATTGGTTTAGTGAAAGGATGTCCATGTTTTGTTTGTTGGTTTTTCCTGCTACTTTTCTAAAAGTGTTTTCCAAGTCTAAGGATTTTCTGGTAGAAGCCAGTCATAGGGGCACACACCAGTAATCCTAACACTCTGGAAGCTACAACAGGAGGATCACCATGAGTTTGAGACCTGAGCTTCACAATGAGATCTAGGCCAGCGGGTACAGATTGGATCTCAACATTAAACAAGGCCAGTGAGGCATAGTGGTACACACCTAGGACTTGGGTGAAAAAGTTAAACAGAACTCTGAGAGTGGGCCCAGCCTGGTCTACATAGCAAGTTTTAGGCTAGCCAAGGCTACAAAAATGTAAAGCAAACCAAATAAATTCAATAAAAACCAACAACACATAGTTTCTGGTGGGGTCTTTAGGATATATCGAGGATTGCATCCTGTCATAAATAAATAAGGATGTTAGCTGCTCCCTTTCCCATGTGTATTTCTCTCATTTCTCTCTCTTACTAGTCCACTAATACTTCTAGCGCCACATTGAAAAGAATGGAGAATGGCCACCCTTGTCTCCTTTCTAACTTTAGAAGAAATTCCCCATATAGTATAATGTTGGCTGCAGGCTTGTCACATTTAGCGTTTAGTACATTAAGGTACGCATTTCTTCTGTCTCCAGTTCTGCAAGAGCTTTGTCATGAAGGATGTTGGACTTTGCCAAAGGCCTTTAATATGTCTACAGATGTGGTCATGTGATTTTTGTCATTGTCTATTCAGCCATTGTATTATATTCATAAGTGTGGATGTTTGAACCAATCTTACATCCCTGGGATGAAACTAACTTTATCACAGTGTTCTTGAAATTGATTTACAATATTCTTAAGAAATTTAGGGGGTGGTGAGATGGCTCAGAGGGTAAGAGCACTGACTACTCTTCCCAAGGTCCTGAGTTCGGATCCCAGCAGCCACATGGTAGCTCACAACCACCCATAATGAGCTCAGACAGCCTCTTCTGGTGCATCTGAAGACAGCTACAGTGAATTACACTGAAGTGAGCAGGGCGGCAGAGGTCCTGAGTTCAATTCCCAGCAGCCACACACATGATGGCTCACAGTCACCTGTGCAGCTACAGCAGTGTACTCATACACATAAAATAAATAAAATAAATCTTTAAAAAAAAATTTAGTGGTTGTCGGAAAATTTGGACTGTAGTTTTCTTTTTGTTGCAGTTGTGTCTTCTCTAGTTTGATGTGCTGTGGCTTTGTGGAATGAGTGTGACTTCCCTTTCTACTTTGTGGAGCATTCTGAGAAGTGCTGGCATTGCCTTCCTCTTAATGGCATGGGAGAATATGCCTGTGAACCGTCCCATACTGTGTGAGACTTTGTGGGCACATTTCATTACTATTTCAACTTAGCTGCCTGTTGCAAACCTTACGTTGTTTGTCTTCTTGGTTTAATTCTGGTAGGTCAAGTATATCTAGGAATGTATTCATTTCCTCCAGATTTTCGTAGGGGTATTTTTGTTTTGTTTTGTTTGTAATGCAAGTTAAAGTATTGCCTAAGATCCTCTGCATTTTATTTTAAGATATTGTAATATCCCCTTTCCATCTCTAGTTTCTTAACTTGGTGCTTTCTATCCGTATCTATCTACCTCTATCTCTATCTATCTATCTATCTATCTATCTATCTATCTATCTATCTCCATTCTCCTTATGGCCTTATATAACCCAGGCTGGCCTCGGATTTACTATATAGCTGAGGATAACCCTGACCGTCTGACCCCTCTGCCTCCATTGTAGACATGCACCACTATGACTAGTTTTAGCTAACAGTGAGGGACAAGCCCTCCACTCTGCTAAGAATTCTGCAAACCAAGTGACACCCCAGCCCCTCTTTACTTTAGTTGTCTTGGCTTTGTCAGTCTTGCTTATCTTTTCCAAGAACCAGCTTTTTGATTGGCTAATCCCGTGTCTTGCTCCTTTACCCCCATTTCATTCATTTCTGCTCCACTACCTTCCATTTTTGCTTTCAGCTTTTCCTTGCTTTTCTAAGAAATTGGGGGTGAATCATCAGGTGCTTAAATTTCAGATTACAATGATTTTTTTTTTATTTTGTTAAACACCTTTTTAAAAAAACATTTGTTTATGCGCATGGGTACTTTGTCTACAGGTACATCTGCACACCAGAAGACAGCATCAGATGGTTGTGAGCTGCCATGTGGGTGCTAGGAATTGAACTCAGGACCTTCACAAGAGCAGTGAGTGCTCTTAACCACTGAACCATATTTCCAGCTCCTTGTTTTATTTTGTTTTTGAGATAGTGTCTCACTATGTAGCCTTGGCTGACCTGGATCTCACTATGTAGACCAGGCTGGCCTCGAACTCACAGAATCACGTGCCTCTGCCTCCAAAGTGCATCTGCCACCATATCCAGCCTTGCTCTGTTTTTTTAATGTAAGCACTAATAGCTGTAATTTCCTCTTAGGTCTGTCGTTGCAGTCTGTATCTCTTTATTAGTGAGTCGAGCCATTTACATGTAAGGTTATCGTTGAGAGATGTTCACTACTTCCTGCCTCTTTGTTGGTTGTTTTCTGATTGGGTGAATAACTGTTCTTCTTCCCCATTCCTGTTGGTTGTAGCTCTGTTCATCAGTCCTTCCAGAAATGTAGGGTTTCCTCTGCTCTTCTCCCCCTCCTCTGTGGATAGTATTGCACAAGCATCTTCTACAGCGCTGGTTTGCTGGCCGAAAACCGCCTTGCATTGTGCTTTTCTTGAAGTGCCCTTACTTCACAATCAACTTTAAAAGATATTTGCTGGATACAAGAGTCCTGGTCATTAGTTATTTCCTTTCAGCAGTTACCGTGTAATCTGTCCTTACCAGGCTTTTACAGGATGATGAGGGCTGGAGGTGATGTCACTCCGTGTCCCTGTAGGCCAGTTGGTACTCTCCATGACATTCTATTTATATTCTTTTCTTGCCTTCTTGACATCTTAATTAGTCCGTGTCATGGAAATTACCTTTGGTGGCCCATCAATCTGTAATTCTAAATGCCTCTTGTATTTGGCTGCCTGTTTTCTTTCTCTAGCTCTGGGAGATTTTTCTGTTATAAGTGAATTGACTAGACAGTAAAACAGTAAAAATACTACACAAGTCTAACAGCGGAGGAACATGTGGAGAAAGAAAGAAACTGAATGTGGTAGTTCACACCTGTGATCCCAGCACTTGGGAAGCTATGCAGTCTCATGAGCTCAAGGCCAGCCTGGGATAGAGAATGAGAAAGGAAAAATAAAAAATAAATAAAAAAAACAAACAAGGAAAACAAAATGAAGATTTGCTTCAATGACAAAACAACTATAAATAAAACTAGGTGAATAAAAACATATCCATTTGGGGATATTTTTTAATATGATACAGATGAAAATATTCCTTAAAGTGTAGTTGGAAAGTAAGGCAGAGCACGCGCGCACACGCACACGCACACGCACACGCACACAAAGAAGGAGAAGGAAGAAAGATGAAGTGTGGAAGCACCTCTTTCTGAGTCTTTGAAACTGGGAGACAGCAGCTGGAGATGTGGCTCAGTAATAGAGGGCTTATCCTCCTTGTCAAGGACTGAGTTTGGTCCCCACTCAGATGGTACCACTTCAGATGGCTCACAACCACCTGTAAGTCCAGCTGTAGGGGATCTGACACCGATTTCTGGCCTCCACAGTCACCAGCACACACACAGGGCACACATGTACACCCAGGCACACACATGAACTGGATAGTACCTACTATGTATCAGGGAAGCCAGTTGAACTTAGGGACTCTCCCCATGTTTATGTTGGTGTTGACTGTTATGCCTAATTCATGAGATCCCCAAGAAGACCACCAAGGATCCAGGATCTGATGCAAACACAAGGGGGTTTATTTGTGACCTCAATCTGCCCTGACACAGCAGGGTAGGAGAACGACAGCAAGTCTTAGGGTATCCGGGTTTATAAAGGGAAAAAACAGCAAGTGGGGATGTCTGTGCCTTGACATTCTGTGATTGAGAAAGAATGCATGGGGGATGGGCCAAACCGCAAGGGGTGTTTCTAAATTTAAAAAGAGAATAACAGAATTGGGTATTGATTTTCCGACTGATTGATCAGCTACAAGTTTGAGTGCATACATTGGGAACATACATTTTGTGGATGTTCTTTGAACTGAGACTTCCCTGTACCTGGGAGGGTGGGAAACTGGAGGACTGTGACAGTTCCTCTTTCATTGACCCTGTACTGCACAAGTGGCCAGCACCCCTCAGACTGATCTTCACTTCAGTAGCTTCTCTTTGCACTTCTTCTGCTGCTCTTGCTTAACTTTACAGTCTGTGGGTGGAGCGGGTTATCTCACCCTCTTGAAGTTCTGCAGATTGTACTCTCACTGGCTGACTTGAAAATGTCTCCCAAGTGGCACTGAGATCTGTTCAGCTGGAGGACCTGTTTCAGTACTTTCAAGACAATTAATCACCTTATTGTTCTCAACCCTAGCTGTGAAGGGCGGAGAGGTGGCAGAGAGGTGGCCCAGAGGCTGAGTCACACACTGTCCTCAGGCTCAGGAGTATCCAAACCCAGGGCAAGGGCATGCACTTTTCTGCTGGTTAACACCCATTGGTACTGTTCTGCAGAACTTCCTCCCCAGGGCTTCAGACTGTAACAGGTTAGATCCAGACTCTCTGACATACAGCAGTTCCCTGTTATGTCAGCCAGGTGATTGACAGGCCCAACTGGATTAACTCCTATGTTTTGGGTAGCTTAGAATGCTAGGTCTCCATCCAGGCCAGAGAAATTGCTTTCCCCAAGGAGCCCCACGAAGCCTTGATCAAAGCTATTATAGCATTAACAGAAAAAAAAAAAAGAAAAAAAGAAAAAAAAAAGAAAGAAAGAAAGAAGAAGAAACTGTGTTTGACATCATTTACCATGGCTCTTAAATCAGCTCCTTCCTTGGCAAGCTGATCTTTAAAGGTCAAGAACTGAGCTTTTTCCTGTCATCCCACAGACTTAGAGGGACGTTCATTGCATATCCTATGATTTCAGCTAACTGAGCATGTCTTACTAGTTTTGAGGTCTATCCCATGAGGCCTGCTCTCCAGCCACTCCTATTTAGGGTTCCTTTTGACAGAGAGAACCCACCTCTTTTCCTTGTTCCAGCTAAGCAATCGAAGCGAGTTTGGACAGGGACAGCACCAGGAGAGGTCACTTGTTTGTACTTCTCCAGCATCACTACCTCTGAGCAGGTAGCAGACTGGCCCATTCCTCTGTGAAACACATGACCACATCCTCAAAAGTCACTGACTAAAAGGGCCTGGCAGATAAAGACAGCTGATCGGATCTTTGACAAATGGCCTCGATAGCTTTTTGGCAAATGGAGGTAGTGTATGCTATATTGGTGGTTGTCACAAGCTAAACCTTTGAGCCTCATGTCACTTTAGAAGTAGCCGGGCAGTGGTGGTGCATGCCTTTAATCCCAGCACTTGGGAGGCAGAGGCAGGCGGATTTCTGAGTTTGAGGCCAGCCTGGTCTACAGAGTGAGTTCTAGGACAGCCAGGGCTATACAGAGAAACCCTGTCTCAGAAAAAAAAAAAAAGTAAAGGCTTCTATTCTGGGGATGCAATGAGGAAGGCTTTAAGTACAAGCCCTGGTTGCTAGCGTTTTCAGAGAGAGAGAGAGAGAGAGAGAGAGAGAGAGAGAGAGAAAGAGAGAGAGAGAGAGAGAAAGAGAGAGGAGGAAAGAAAAATGAAAACAAAGGAGAGGAAAGAGAGGAAGAAGGAAGGGGCGGGGAGGAAGAGAGAAAGTACTTTCATGTTCCTGAGCCATAGGTCTGATCCATAACTGAAATCTGTCATATTTCTGACAGGGCCCTTCATATCCTACATTATAGCGACACGTCTGTACTTCGTTCTGAAGGAAGGAAGCTGAACACACATACTGCCTGTTGCTTGTTCTGAGTCAGCCTTCAATTTAGACATGCTGGACAGGGCACCCTAGGAGGAATGTGAGACCCAGTGACCTTGATGCATGTGAACCTTCCCCTGCCACACAGGGAAGAGGAGACATTATGAAGCAGAGCTCTGCCATCATCAGCCACATGACCAGAGGAGCAAGACTGACCCTTGAAATGAGAGGCTGGCTTCATTGTAGTCTGCCTAAAGATGATGTAGAGGACAGATCTTTAGATGCCAGTCCATTACCAAATTCCCAAATAGACTGCCAAATTTCTGAATTAAGACCAGAATAAAGGTTCAATTCCTGGTTTGGGCCTATGTGTCAGGCAGCACAGAGCAATTACATTTTCATTAACATGTGCATTATGAACCTGTAGAGAGAATTCTTAGAGTCATAAGATCAGTCATAAAAACTTAAATAAGTAAATATTTTAAAAACACATTAATATTGCTGCAAGCTGGGATAGTCATGTTAGTGCTAGCTTTTGGATGGAGTGGGTACTCAGGAGGATACTAACAAATCACTAGGGACCGAGGAGTTTGTTAAAAGAGTTATTAACACCCTGAGCAGAGAGGTAAATGGGCTACACCAAGTAAGAGGCTCCAAGAGAGCTCAGGCCCCAGCACCAAACAGAGGCTGCACACTCTCTTTTTATACATTTTGTCTGGGAGAAGATGCACAGCAAGAACCTACAGCCAGGTCCTTGGTTTGTGGCAGGAAGCAGGGAAGGGGGCAGGGAACAGGTTGTGGCACCGCTCTAATGGACACTCAGTTCCCTGTTAGCAATATTCACTGAGAAGTGACTTCTTAAAAAGTATGATTTGAGGACACAGATACTGAGGCAAAAGGGTTGTCACAAGCTCAAGACTGACTGACAAAATGTATAACAGGCCAGCCAGAGCTGCATAGGAGAAACTCTGTCTCAAAATTGTGCGTGTGTGTGTGTGTGTGTGTGTGTGTGTGTGTGTGTGTGTGTGTGTATGACTTGGGAAAATGTCATAATGAAACCCATTATAATGCATAATTAAGATTATAATGCATAATTAATATATGCTCTTAAAAAGTATTTTAGGGGACTGGAGAAATGGCTTTGCAGTTAGGAGTGTATCCTACTCTTATAGAGGAAACAAATTTCCTAGCTCCAATGACAGGGGGCTATAACACAAATGCTTGTAACTCCAGTTGTAATTGGATATAACATCTCTGTCCTCCAAGGGCAACTGCACTTGTATATGTATACCTACCCCATGAATACACATACACATAAATAAAAATGTCAAAAGTATTTCCTAAATGAAAAGAATAACTCAAAAGCAAGCAGACTAGCCCTACAAAGGGGGCTAAGAGTGTAGCTCAATGACAGAATGTTTGAGCCCTCAGGTTCCAACCTCAGCACTGTACATAAAGGTATGGAAATAAGTACATTTAAAATGTACTCATAATACTTATCCTGGAGCTACAGGTGCAATTCAATACTAGAGCATGTGCTTGGCTTGCCCCCAAAATGGATGCAACTGGATTAAAACAACCACTGAGAGGCAAATATGTTTTCTCTCATTTATGTTTCCTAAATTTTGTATAAATACATAAAATCACACACACATGTATATGTATGTAATACATATGTGTATGTATATAGAAGTAAGACTGTCTATCAGGACCAAAAGGGAATAGGGATATGAGAGGGAATGTGTTTAATGTATAATATACACACATATATGAAGCTTAAACATCAAACAATTACAACAACAAGCCTATGACTCAAAACTATTTTTTTCTTTCAGGATGACTTTGGGAATCTTTGCAAATTGTATATTCTGCTTGAAAGTCAAGTACTTACCTCGTCAGCAGAAGAAAAAGCTGCAAACTGACATTAAGGAAAATGGCGGAAAGTTTTCCTTTTTATTAAACCCTCAGGTATTTCCAAATCACCACCATTACTCTCTGCTTAATAGGATGTGTTCAGAGAACATGCTCATGGCTAGAGAGGAAGCAGAGAAGACTGGGCTGGAGGCAGCCTGAGAAGGCTAGAGACACTGGGACACATCCCGCTTGGGGATAGGCCAGAAGAAGCAGAGGATGCCAGAGCCCAGCCCAGCCTAGACTATTCTACTCTGGGTGTTTTGTAACATTGTCTCTACCTTGTGACTCTGGTTTTTTGGGGGCTTAGCCATAGATGAAAATAGAATTTCAGAACAGTGCCATTTCTCAAAAAGAGAAAAGTCACATTGTACCTGTTTGGGTAAGGCACACTATCACTGGCCAGTAGGTCAGCTGGGCTCACAGCCGGGGACAGAAGTGCAGTGTGAACTAATCTTTCTGTGGTAGCTTATGTCATAAGAGCTGAAGGAAGCTATTGCTTCTCAAGAGAATTGCAGCTCTAAATGTTTAGATACAGAGTTTCACAAATGGATGTAATCTTAAAAAATGTTAAGGCAATGTCCTCTTTTATTAAAAAGAAAAAAAGGCAATATGGAAGTCTAAAGGCATTATGTCCCAGACTATCTAACCTTGGCCTTAGTTCTTCCTTCTGTTGATAGGTCTGACCCTGCCACCTCTCCCTGCGTCCATCCCAGGCACTAGCCCCAGAGAACCTCATCTATTCTGAGAAACAAAGTCAACTCCAGCAGGGTACCATAAAGGGAATGTCCCCATTCACTTCCAGGTCAGGCAGAACAGTACATGCTTCCACCACATGGGAGACTCCCCAGCCTCACCATATTCATGGTTGGATAAATAATCCACTTAAAAGTAATAAGTAAGTTGCCTTCTGGGTACCGAGTTGCCCATGGTCTGTGGTTTTCAGGAAACTCTTACATACTGTATATGGGACATTTTGGACTCCTCCTCCCCTTCCCCCTCTCCCTCCCCCTCCCCCTTCTCTCCTCTTCCCTCCTCCTCCTCCTCCTCTTCATCTTGCCAATGTGTATAAATGTTTGAAATGTACAAAGGAGACACATAGCCAGGTGTGGTGGCACATGTCTATACTCCTAGTACTTGGAAGGCTGAGGCCAGAGGATTATGTTCTGGACCAGGCTGGGCTACGTAGTGGGAATGCAATAAAATGTAATAATAAGTAAGTATCTGTGTATATATATATTATATCTATATATAGATATAGATATATGGAATGAACTTAAAGATAAATTTTTTTTTAAGTGGAAAAGCAAGCTCAAGTAGTAAGAAAGCTAGCTACCTTTTGTGTGGTTATACCTGTTGTCTATAAAGAAGAGCTCTAGAAATCTTTGGGAAGCAGATCACAGTAGCACCTCTGGGAGAAGGGAGGGCACTGGGATCAGTAGGCAGGGAGGATTAGCAAATATCTGTTACTGCTTTATAAATGCTTGTAACACGCATGCACTCTTGAGTCACACTATATAAAAATAGAGGCTAGGGTGATGGCTCAGTGGATGAAGTCTGGCCATACCATCATGAGGACCTGAGTTTGGACCCCCAGACCATGTAAATGGAGAAGCATGGTCTGTAATCCCTGAGCCTCCCACAATGAAACAGGAGGTAGAAACAGAAGGGTCCCAATAGCCTCTTGTAGTATCTGTGGCAAGTGACAAAGAAGAGACTCTATCGCAAGCAAGGTAGATGGTGAACACTGACATCCTCTGACTTCCTCATGCACAGAGTGGCTTCTGTGCCACACTCACACAGACGAACAAACACGCCACACACAGGCACACCTGTGTGCACCTCCAGTTTTGAAAAACTAAATAGAACTACAAAGTAACAAAATAAATACCTTTTGTACCTCCTTCCCTTAACTAAAGAAATAACAGACCTATATGTAAAGATGTGTACCTGATACTGTTCACAACATGGAGAACTCAGACATAACCTGTGATGTAGACCATTCATATGCATCCTGCGATGTAGACCATTCATATGCATCGTCTAATCGCTGTGGCTTAGGGCAGGGAATTAGCTCAGTGTTAGAGTGCTTCCCAAGCATGGTCACAGCCCTAGGTTTGATCTAGAACTTGGAGGTATGGGTGGAACAGCCTGTTTGTTTAGGTTTGTTTTTGGTTTTTTTTGTTTTTTTCTTTTTAAGTTTCTCTAGAACTGTAAATTATAATGTTTTTCCAAAATCTAGAAAAATTGCTACGAACTACCTTAAAACAAGACCTTCCGGGGTACAGATTCGAACGCTGTTCTTAAACTTTGCTTTCGCTGCTGTGTGATAGCCTTGCTGTTTACCCGCAGTGCACACACGTCATCGTAGACAGTGCTGACGTCCTGAGTCGGTGCCATCTGAACTCCATCCAAAAGAATGATGTCCGGATTGCCAACCCAGCCTTCATACAGGACTCTGTCAGACAGAGGAGACTCCTGGATGTGAGCAATTATGATCCTATGTCGCCGGCTACAACAGCACCTCCAGCTGAAAGGAGCAGTTCTGGTGAGTGTGTCCTGCCAAGCACTTACTATGTCAAGTATACCACGGTAGACATTTTGACATGTCAAAAGTGTTACAGGGGAAAAAAATGTCCAGAAGTACTACAGATTAATTATGTTTCACTTTACCTCAGAAACAAGAAACAAAATCCTGAAGGACGACAAGCCAACTTAGCAACAGATCGAGATTTTTCTACTCTGGTCAGACTCAAAATGACTAGTAAACCCTGGTGGTTTCAGAATATTTGATATACAATTTTGAAAAATATTACATTTTAATTTATTTATTTTGCTTATGTGTGTGAATGTATGTCCCATGGTACACTTGTGGAGGTCAGAGGTCAGCCTTGGGTGTCATACCAGTGGACTGCTGTCTACCTCCTTTCTGATAGGGCCTCTCAGCAGTGTGGTGCACACGGATTAGCCTAAAATGGCTCAAAGAAGCCCCGCCTCCCCAGCGCCGGGATTGCCCGGCCAGACTCAACTTTGTACTTGGGTGCCGGGAATGAAACTCAGGCTCTCATTCCTGCAAAATGAATGCTTTACTAGCTGACCAGCCCCAGCCTCTGTGGATGATTTTAACTGGGAATAGAATAATTCTTGATTTAAAAAAAAAGAGTTATTACTGGGCTGGTAAAATGGTGCAGGAGATTCACTGGAGCCTAGGAGTCCATGGCTGGCCTGAGCAATGTGCTGGAGTCTAGGAGTCCATGGCTGGCTTGAGGAGCCTAGGAGTCCATGGCTGGTTTGAGGAGCCTAGGAGTCCATGGCTGGCCTGAGCAATGTGCTGGAGTCTAGGAGTCCATGGCTGGCTTGGGCAGTGTGCTGAAACCCTCAACAACAACAAAAAAAAAAATCCAAAAAAACAACAAAAACAGAGCTGGGGTTTAAAGTGTGGCTCAGCAGTCCAGTGTTTATCCAGAATGCATAAGGCCCAAGTCTGAGTCCCCAAAACACTGAAGGCGAGGGAAAATATATAGCAAATATCTATATTTAAGAATTATAACAAACCTGGCTATGTTGGCTCACATCTTTAATCCCAGTACTTGGGAGGCAGGCAGATCTCTGGGTTCCAGGCCAGCCTGGTCTACACAGTGAGTTCTAGGACAGGTAGAGATGTACAGAGAAAAACTGCCTTGAAAATCCAAGAAACAAAAAATTTAAAAAAATTAAGTTAGTTTAACAGTAATTAATTACAAGACTTTGAATAGTCAGCAAGTTCTCCTTTTAGTTCTAGAAGTACAATCAGAAGATGTGCCTTTGGACAACACCCCAGAAGAGGAGAACACCGACACCACTGAGTAAGCAGAACACCTTGTTAGCTTCAATCATAGTGTTAAAACTGCAATGATGCAAAGGGTGGCTGGGATGCATGCCAAGTGTAAGCCAGCACTTGGGAGGCTGAGGCAGGACTAAACCTCACTAAAACCAAACCAAACAAGCAAAGGACAGGTGACATGTTGGGCTTCTTTATACTGTAAAAAGACTTGACATAGCCCAGACAGTACTAATGCGACAGCTAGGAGCCAGGGCCCCTACCAAGCGCAGTGACCAGAGGAGATGGCAGTGTCTCTGCATCTGTCCTGCCCTCGCCTCCCCAAGCACCCAAGGTTCTGGGCATTAGTGCTTGGGAATCATGAAGAGGAGGGTGGAGATTTCCCTCATCAACCCTTACTGAGTGCACAAGTTAAATGATCACACTCCACCCACAAATGTATAAAATCAGAAAATAATAATTAATAAATTAGTTATGCAGAAGGTGAATCCACCTCATTCTCGCAGTTGTTTTAGAATGCCTAAGAAGGCACTGGGGACTTATTATGTACATAAGGAATCAGGGGGTCTCTGGAAGGTTCTGTGTGGTCTGAAGTTCCATTTCAATTATAAATGTTTAATTATGCAAATTTCAGGGTTTCTGCAGAGAATGTTGAAATTCCTCCCTTTCTTCAAGACTTTGAGGTTGTGAAATATAACATCTTGGAAAAAGTAAGAATCTGATTTCTATTTAGAGAAAAGAAACTGAGTGATTTCTGAAAACATGTCCTTTTTAGTGATTTTCTCATTATTTTGAAAAATTGTTCATATTCTGAATATTATATATCCTGTAGCCCAAGTTGGTTTACTATTCAGAAAATGTTTGATTAAAGTTTTGCTTGGTGTGGTGGCTCATGCCTATTGTCCCAGCATTTAAGAGGTTGAGCCAGTCTATGCCCCAGTGTAGGGGAATGCCAGGGCCAGGAAGCAGGAGATGGGGGTTGATGAGCAGGGGGAGCATGGAGGGAATAGGGGGTATTTCAGAGGGGAACCAGGAAAGGGGAGAACATTTGAAATGTAAATTTAAAAAAATCTAATTTTTTAAAAAAAGAGGTTGAGCCAGAGGGTTCTGAGTTCAGGAACACCACTAGCTACACAACAAAACCTCTTCTCAACTAAAACCCAAAACCTAAGTGAATTTTAACAGAAGGAAAACAAATCTTTAGCATTCTTAATAAAAGTAATTCATGCTCATAATATAAAGTGGGTCTTTTTTTTTTTTTTTTGA
>NW_022196915.1:43120938-43127872 GCF_008632895.1 Mastomys coucha
TTTTTGAGACAGGATCTCATGTATCCCAGGCTAGCCTCCAACTTACTACTAGTAGAATATGACTTTGAACCCCTGATCCTCCTGCCTCTACCTCCCAGATGCTGGGATTGCAAGTGTGTACACCCAGTTTATGCAGCACTTGGAATCAGGGCTTCAAGCATGCTAAACAAGCTACAATCCAACCACTTGTGACAGATATTTAACAATATAAAATGTCAACATGACATTAGAGATAAACCTCTACCCTGTCATTTACAGTTTCTCATATTTGGACAGGATAGATTGACACCAAATATTTATGCAATGTTGAACTGTTACTTTTACATTAAAGGAAAACAGGAAATTTTACTGGACAGTCACACAAATTAAAATCAATATTTGCCTTTGAATTGGTGCCCCATTTATATTTCTAGATGTTTAGATAAAATATAAATTTTAAAGGATATTTTCCTCTATAATAAGAAAAATGTGAAAAGTGACATATTATAAACACAGAGAAAATAACATACCAAAGTATTGATAGTGATTATATTGCTGTGATAGAGTTTCAAGTGACTTTTACTCTCTTGATCCTTCTGTGTTTTCTAAGATACTTCTCCAGATGAGCATGCATTGCTCCAGCATATTAGCAGCTTTTTCAGATGTGGAATGTGGCTAGTCTCAATAGCTCTGCTTCTAAAATGTACTCTGTATTGCAGGTGGGAGTGGACCAAGGCCCGGAGACTGTGGTGGTGGAGCTGCAGAGCTCCCAGGACCCAGGGAGCTGCCCCTTTGTGATAGCAGCACACTTCCTCCTGGCTGATGGAAAGGTGGCAAAGAGTCCTCTCTTCTATCTTTCCCTCCTCCTCTCCTTCTCCATCTTTTCCTCCTTCCATCTTTTCCTCTCTTCCCCCCTTCTCCTCTTCTTCCTCCTCCTCCCCTTTATCCATCTCTATCTCTTCCTCCCCATCTTTTCCTTCTCCTCCTCCTCCTTCTCTGTCTTTTTCTCTTCCTCCTCCATCTCGTTTTGACTGATGCCTAGCAATTGTCCCCAGTAATACCATCCTTTCTAAGGTATTTTTCTCTCCTTCCCTAACCTTGATTGAACCTTCCACATTTCCAAAAAGGAATAGAATGCCAGTCTTCAGAGTTCATTAAACCAGTGTACAAAGACTGCACAGGCTCTGACTGAGTGCTGGGATGAACGTTTCACCTCCCCCATGTGGAGTCTTTTCTCTCTGCTCTGCCTACTCTGGCTGTTTTCTCTTTTAAACTCCAGCTTTAAAGGCTGTCTTTGTAAAAAACCAAATGATTTAAGTGTTCCTTTTCTATCTCTGTGATAAAAACACCATGACCAAGGCAATGCATAGAAGGAAGGGGTCTTATCATTGTGGCAGGAAAATGTGGCAGCCAGCAAGCCAAGAGCTCTTGTCTCCAAAAACAGAGTAAAAAGGAACTGGGAATGAGTAAATAGGACGTTTGAAACTGGAAACAAAGCCTGCCCTACCCCACGATGTACTTCTCCCAGCAAGGCCACACCTCAAATAAATAAATACATAAACGAACAAACAAAAACAACTAGGGGCCATGCCCTGCCGGCAGGGCCTGTGGGAGACATTTTTATTCACATTGAAAGACTGGGGAGACCCCCACTCAAATCTCGGAAGGACGTGCACCCAAGGAAACACGAGAGACTGTCTTGATGTAAACACAAGAGGCAGTTTAATTTCGGAGCTCCAGGTCGACACATATCTCATACAAGAAACAGAGGAATTGACCCCAAGGCTCAGGGGTTAGGGGTTTATATAGGAAAAAGGCCTGGTGGAAATGGGGAATCAACATAGTTATACATGATTGGCTAATTCAAATATCAGCTATTGTTCGTGCAGATCAGAGCAGGAATTCTTAAGAGTGGTGCTAATCTGAGTCAACAGAGCATCTGGCTGACCTCAAACCATATCTAAGAGGACTAGATGGCCCATTACTCAGTTGGGTCCAGACATGTCCTTGAATGCTTTTTCTTATTTTTATGGTTTATCTCTTCTTGGCCAGCTAGTTCCCGGGATGTCTAACAGCTTGCTTGCTTTTGTTCAGGCCTATTTGGAATTTTCTTATTAGCCAGCACAGGCCTCAAACTTAATTTTCTTTTCAACATCATCATAATAATCTTTAAGTAAAGTCTGAACACCTTCATGACAGGATGTCGGTATTCCCAGAAGATGAGTATGTCAATAAGTTAACTGTGTCTTTTGTGTGTGCTGCAATTCCCAGACTAGAAGAGAGAGTACTGGGAAGCAAACCTCCAAAGGTGCAATTGAATATTATGAAGGTTATGTGGAAGACCTGAAGAGACAAGGATTTCTGCTCCAAGAACACTTTACAGCCGATACAACACAGTTAGCGTCTGAGAAACTGCAGGCGGTAAGCTGATTGTGATAGGATTGTGTGGTGCTGGCTGAGTTGGGAGGCGTGATGTATGATTGCTGTTTGGTTTGGTTTATTTTAGATACTCTCTCACTCTAGTCCAGGATGGCATCAAACCCAAACATCCTGCTTCAGCCTAACAGGCACCACCAGACCCAGATGGGTGATTTTTTTCTTTCCTTTTTTTTTTTCTTTTAAGCAGGGTCTTACCATGTAACTCTGGCTAGCTTAGAACTCATTATGAAGACCAGGTTAGCCTTAAATTCACAGGGATTCACCTGCCTCTGTTTCCGGGGTGTTGTGGTTAAAGGCATGTGCCACCATGCCCGGCAATCCAAATATATTTTTTAGTTATTTTATGCATATGGATGTTTTGCCTGTATGCCTGTCTGTGCATTACATGTACTGACAGGGGCCAAAAGAGGGCGTCGCATTCTCTGGAACGGGAGTTACAAATGGTTATGAGCTGATGTGTAGGTGCTGGGAATCAAACGTAGGTCCCCCTGAAGGTCAGGACTTGCTCTTAACCACTAAGCCATCTCTATAGTCTTCTTTCAATATTTTTAATAGAAATATTTTTTTGGTTAGGCACATGGTGGCTTACACTTAATAATCCAAGAACTTTGAAGGTTGAGTTGAGAGGATCTGGGGTTCAAGTTTATCCAAAGTTACATAGAATCTTTGAAGCCAGCCTGGGTTTGTTGAAGCCCTGTCTCAAAGAAATAATGTCTTTATTTAAAAAAAAATAACAAAACCTGGCAAAGGAAAAG
Source organism: Mastomys coucha (assembly GCF_008632895.1). Lineage (NCBI taxonomy): Eukaryota > Metazoa > Chordata > Mammalia > Rodentia > Muridae > Mastomys > Mastomys coucha. The sequence goes on from NW_022196915.1 coordinate 43,124,112, forward strand.
GAAATCTAAGAAAAACTCAAAGACATGACACTGGCCAGTGAAATGCGGAACAAGCATATTATTTATTTATCTCAGCTACAAACTCACAGCTTTGAACGATTTCCCTATAGTCTTGGCTGACTCCAGGCTCCTTAACCTATACTGCATGTGCTTAATACCACTGATGGGCCCACATCTTACAGAGTGAGGGAAAAGATGAGAGAAGTGACGGGAGAGGGACACTTCCAGGGGTAAGCGTCAGAGAGGGATGAGGACTCGGAAGCCCAGAGGAGAAAGGAGCCCTGAGTCTTCCAGCTGCCTAGAGTGTACTGTGTGGCTCTCACAAGATACACAAGGCTAAAAACTTTATGAAGTTTATTTGCCTCCCATCTTGTGGCTTGAAGGTATAAGTCTTATGGTTGATGGGCAACAGTGGGGCCAAGCTGCCAGTATTTGAATCTTGAGGGACACTCAAGCCATTCCTAGTCATAGTGCCTGGGCTATTTTTGTCTCACACCAGTTTCTTTGTTTCTTGGTCTATTCTGTTGTGTTTGTTTGGCTAGTTGGTTAGTTGACTGGTTGGATGGTTGCTTGCTTGCTTCGTTAGTTGTTTGGTTGGTTGCTTGGTTGGTTGGATGGTTGCTTTGCCTGCTTGCTTGCTCGAGAAGTTGTAAATGGAACCCAGGATCTCAGATACACTAGGCAGGTGCTCCACTATTGACCTACACCTGGCCAGCTCCTGTATCAGTTTTACACAGAGTGCTCATGAAGACTTTTCTTGATGGTGATTCTCTGTCACTTCGTGTTTCAGTTGCTTTTGGAGGAGGTCATAAGTTCTGGAACCCTGAGCCAGGAGGTGAGCAATTTGCTGGAGGTGATCTGGACAGAAGCTCTGGGCCACCTGGAGCACACACTCCTCAAGCCGGTGAACAGCGTGAGCCTGAATGATGTAAGTCAAGTGTGTCACTGAGGCACCTCAACAAACCTACTTCCTGGTGGGTAGGTGGAAGCAGGGGGGCCAACACTCATGTGCTGCCTGGTCTTCTCTAAAGTCCACTCCTCACTGTTCCTTCTGCTGTCCCTGAAGAACCAGATGTCTCTGTCATGTCAGTTCATAGTAGTGACCAACATAGGCCTCAGCCTTGGTGCCAAGGCACAGGAGTTAGTGGCACTTAGATACCCAACCCCTGACCTGCTTCACAGCATCTCCTTCAGCCTTTCACATTCTCGCTGTCTTAGGGAAGGCAGGCCTGCTTCTAGAACACCAGGGCATGCTGTTCCCCTTTCCAGTATATATAATGGTGACTAAAGAAAACATGATTGACAGAGGCTATTTCCAATTGTACAACTCATGCGACTGAGTAGTCATATGAAGATAATGCAGGGAGTGTTCCCCTGCGGAGTGAAACTGACCGTTTCAGGGAGAAACAGACTTCCTGCGATTAGGAAGTGCATTATGGAATGCACTCGCATAATTAGGAACATGGCCCTGGTTTGAGGCTGACATCACCCTATGATTTCCTGTGAAAAGCACGTCTCCTACAGTTCCATTTGTATTCCTGTCCTCTTGTGTACCTATGTGTTCATGTGCACACATGTATAGAAATAGGATGCTACATTTTTCTTCAATGGGGTGTCCACTGACAAATTGCCCATGATCCAGTGAATAACCCTGCACTTAGACGAATGGAAGCACCCCTCGGTAAACTCAGTGAGCTAACTAAGAAATAACCTTCTGACGGTCCCTCCACTTCCCCGAAGCACCTCCCTAGGGAGTAAGCCTTCAAACATGGGCCTTAGAAACACAGTCAAGACCCATGCTAACAGGATTGAAATGATGAAAGAATTAAAAAAAAGATATTCTATTTCCTTTAAAGGCCCAGCCTGTAGCAGCATCAGCAGTCTGTAGAAAGTTCATGGTTCCAATGTCTCCAGCAGCTGTTTTAGATACTTTTATGGCTGTCTCTTCAGTTTTGTGACGACCAAGATTTAGACTTTAAGAAGTAGATTTGCTTTTGTGTCTGCAGGTGAGTAAAGCGGAGGGGATTCTCCTCCTGGTAAAGACAGCACTGAAGAATGGAGACTCCCCGGAACAACTGCGGAAGACAATGGCCGAGTTCTACAGGCTGCTGCCTCACAGACATCCAGCATCAGAAGAAGTTAACCTGAGGCTGTTAGCTCAGAAAGAGGACCTTTGTCAGGTATGGCCCTGGAGGAAAGAACTCAGTTCAAAATGTGTGGCTGGGACATCCCTTTAAAATATAGTGAATTAGAGCTGGAGAGGTGGCCCAGTAGTTAAGGGCACTGGCTGTTCTGGCAGAGCACCTGAGTTCAGTTCCTGGCACCCACAAGGTGGGTCACAACTGTCTGTAACTCCAGTTCCACGGGATCCAGTGTCCTCCTCTGGTATCTGTGGGCACCAGGCATGCATGTGGTATACATGCATACATGTGGGCAAATACTCATACAGATAAAACAAAATAAGTCTTTAAAAAAAATAAAATAAAGCTGGGCATGGTGGCACATGCCTTTAATCCGAGCACTTGAGAAACTGAATTTGAGGTCAGCCTGGTCTACGTAGTGAGTTCAAAGATAGCCAGAGCTATGTAGAAAAACCTTGTCTCAAAAAAACAAACAAAAGCCGGGCAGTGGTGGCACACACCTTTAATCCCAGCACTCGGGAGGCAGAGGCAAGTGGATTTCTGAATTCAAGGCCAGCCTGGTCTACAGAGTGAGTTCCAGGACAGCCATGGCTACACAGAGAAACCCTGTCTCAAAAAACAAAAAACAAAAAACAAAAAACCAACCAACCAAACAAACAAAAGCAAAACTATAATAATAATAGTAGTAGTAACAATAATATAAAAAATAAGATATATATGGTGAATAAAGCCAGGCATGGTTATGTACACCTATAATCCCAACAGGAATGGGAGGCAGAAGCAGAAAGACCAGAGTTCAAGGGCAGTCTCAACTATATAGAAGTCTTAAGCTAGCCAGGACCACATGAGGCCCTAACCCAAAAAAAGGGTGGGAGTGGTAAGGGTTGGTGTGCAGGCTATAGAGACAGCTTGGTGATTAAGAGCACTTGTTGCTCTTGCCAAGGACCGGGTTCAGCTCCTAGCACCCACATGATAGCTCACAGCTATCCATAACTTCAGTTCCAGGGTATCCCATGTCCTCTTATGACCTCTGCCAGCACCAGATATACACATGGTACATATACATACATGCAGGCAAAACATTCATACATATAAAATGAGAAATGTGTAAGTCTTTTTAAAAAACGTGTGCCAGGTAAGGTGGCACACACCTTTAATCCCAGCACTCTGGATGCAGAGGCAGGTGCATCTCCTTGAGTTCCAGGCCAGCCTGGTCTACATAGTGAGTTCTAGCCAGGGCTATATAGGGAAACCCTGTCTCAAAAAGAGAGAAATAAATAAACAAAAAGTGATGCTTGGGCCAGGGTCCAAGACTGAATAAAAAGGAGAAAGTGAGCTGAGCATCAGAATTTCATCTTTATCTGCTTCCTGAAAGCGGAGACGGAGTGAACCAGAGGTCTCGCAATCCTGCCACCATGCCGCCCCTGCCATGGCGGACTGCATCACCCCCTTAAACCAGGAACCAAAACAAGCCTTCCTTCCTTAAGTTGCCTCAGTCTGGTATTTTGACACACTAATGAGAAATTTGAATTGCTACACTAATGTATACTTCTATTGTGCTATCAGTGAGGCAATTCTTTTTTTTTTTTTAACTTTTATTGCATTATCGGAAAAGTTACA
>NW_022196915.1:43130177-43161773 GCF_008632895.1 Mastomys coucha
TCCTGTGTGCCTGGTCAAGCTGGTCCCAGTTACTCCCAGTGTTGAGACAGATGTTGGTTCCTGCTCACTTCGATCCTGGGTGTGTCAGAGCGCCTGGGAGTGGAGCTTCCTCTGCTCTGGACCCCAGCCCAGACAGGAGGCAATTCATTCTATTAATCTATTATCTATCTTTTTATCTTTTTATTTGTATTGGAGATTTTGTTATGCATCCCAGGCTGGCCTTGAACTCCTGGGCTTGAGTAATCCTGCCTCAGTCTCCCAAGTAGCCAGGAAAATGGTGTTGTACCAACCCTTCTGATGTTTAAATCTGTATTTTTACTTGTGAGACATAGGCTTACACTGTAACTTGGGCTGGCCTGGAACTTACTGTATAACTTAGGCTAACCTTGAACTTACAACCTAGGCTAACCTTGAACTTATAGCAGTCTTTCTGCCTCCTCTCCCCAAGGGCAAAGTTATAGGTCTGAGCCATCATGCCCAGCATTGTGACCAGTATTTATCCAGTTTAGTATACTGCCAACATCAAATATTAATCAAAAACTTTGTGGAAAGGAAAACTAATTTTTATCTTTTTGGAAAATATTAATTTAATATACATACTACTTGGATATGTGGTGTCTCTAACACCTCTGCATCATTTCCACCCACAGCTGGTAAGAGACATGGTGAATGTTTGTGAAACTAATTTATCCAAACCCAACCCACCATCTCTTGCCAAATACCGAGCTTTGAGATGCAAAATCGAACATGTTGAACAGAATACTGAGGAATTTTCCAGGGTTAGAAAAGAAGTATTGCAGAATAATCGAAGGTAAGCATGAAGCAAGTCTCACGTGACAATGCAGTGCTCTTGAGATCCTGTTGGCAAGTCAACCAGGACATTTAGAGAGTGTAACCTTCTACATTCCAGCAAGATATCTGTGGATGGTGGCAAAGAGTTTCTTTCTGTGTTTGCATTGTCTTGAGGGACTGAGAAAATGACACAGTGGGTCAAAACACTTGCTGCTAACCCCAACAACCTGAGTTCGATCCCCAGGATCCCCAGGGTGAAAACAGAGAACAAACTCCCACAAGTTGTATTCTAACCTTCACAGGAGTGCCATGACACCTGTGGGCACATACAAACATTTCTGCATGTGAATGCGTGTGCGTGCACACACACACACATACACACACACACACACACACACCCCAAATAAACAAATGCAATTTACAAAGTCAAAAGTAAGTCTTATCCAGGGGAGTATCCTATGTTAATACTCCCCCACACTGCTTTCTGACTGACCTGATCTTTTATTGCTCTTATTATGATGATTGTGTGCATATATGATGTGTGCATGTGAGTGTCGGTGCACATATACCACAGCATACATGTAGCAGTCAGAGGACACCTTTCTGTAGTTGGCCCTCTTCTTCACTGTGGGTTCCTAAAAAGCACTTTACCAACTGGGCCATCTTGCTGCTCTGTAACCTAATCTTGTTGAAGATTAGGCTTAGACTTCCAAAGGCTAAAAGTGTAGTTCAGCAAAAGGTAGTCCAGCCTCTTTAGCATGTGTAGGGCCTTGGGTTCCATCCCAGCATCGCAGGAGCACATACCCAGTGCAAGAGCATTACAAAAGAAAGTTTATTCTATTTAAGATTTAAACATACAGTAACATGGGTATGTGATCTTCTGACATGTCCATCTGTGGCATGAAAAATGTGCTGAAAAACTCGGGAAACACATTATGCTAGTTCGGAGTTTTTTATTATTATTGTATTTTATTTAAGTGTTAGGGAGTGTGCTGTGGTGTATGTGTGGAGGCCATAGGACAACTTTGGAAGCAAGATATCTCCCTCTACCATGTGGGTCTCAGAGATGGAACTCATATTGCCACATTTGGTGCCTGCTAGCCCTGTGCTGGTCATTTTTGAATAGGATTTGACATATCCTGTCACCTGTGAGTGTGTGTAGGAGACTGTCTTGATTGTGAACTAAGCTAGGAAGACTGGGTAGCACCACTCCCTGGTTTGGGGGTCCTGAATAGTGTAAGAGAGGGTAGCTGAGAGAAAGAGTAAACAAGTAAGGATCTGTGCTTTTTCTCTCTCCTTGTTCTTTGTTGTGGGTGCAGTGTGACTCTCTGCTCTGAGTTCTGCCTGTACTCATCAGTAGTAGACTGTAGTCTGGAATTGTAAAGCAAACAAACCCTCTCCTCCCCTAAGTTGCTCTTGGCTAGGGTACTTCACAAATAACAGCAACAGAGGTGACACCAGGACAGAAGCCATTAAATGTGAGTTGCATTTACATCCCCAGTCTGTGGTTAGCGATTCCCCCACAGTGCATTTTTTTCTTAGCTAAGACTATCTGGTTTGGTTTGGAAACAGGGTCTCATCCTTCAGCCCAGAATGGCCTTGACCTTGTGTAGAGAGATCCTCCTGTATCAGCCTCCAGGGGGCTTGGATTATAGGCTTGCGCACCATGTCCAGCTAAGACAGATGTACTTTGTGAAAGTTTAGAAACCATGTAAAACTACAAAAAATGAAATCTCTACCAACCTCACTGTCACTGCCCATGGTAACACAGCCATTTAGCATCTTACAGCCTCACTGTCACTGCTCATGGGTAACACAGCCACTTAGCATCTTACAGCCTCACTGTCACCACCCATGGTAACACAGCCACTTAGCATCTTACAGCCTCACTGTCACTGCCCACAGTAACACAGCCACTTAGCATCTTACAGCCTCACTGTCACTGCCCATGGTAACACAGCCACTTAGCATCTTACAGTGGAGAATATTTTTGTTCTGAACTATGCTTTTATGATTCAGCTCATATGTGCTGGCAAATCAGCTCTCTGGATTAAATGACCTGATGGTTAATCACCTATTTTTCAGGAGAGTGGGTTGAGATAGGGTCTTCCTACGTAGCCCAGGCTAACCTAGAACTTACTATGTAGACCATGTTGGCTTTGAACTTTTGCAATCCTCATGCCTCTTACCCAACTGCTAGGACAAGTGTGCACCGCCATGTACCCTTGATGGACAGTAATCATTTCTGTATACATATTTTACCCATGACCAATGTCAAGTTACGGTAGGATGCTCCTGACTGTGGTGTCCCTGAGCAGTGTCCCAGTGTCCCATGCCTCCTGTCTTGGCCAGTCATTCACAGCCATCATGACTCTCTCTCCCACCACATCCTGTCCCTTCAGTTGTCAGCCTCTCTCCACTTGTCATCCAGGGTCTGCCTCATCCTCCCTGCTGTGTTCTCCTCTCCTACTCACTCCACCCACTTGAATTTCTATAGTAGCCCATTAGGTCGTATCCCGTGCATTGCATCATGCTGTATGGCAGTGAATGTCACCTCAGAAGTAAATGTGGCCTTTCCACCACAGTTTTTTCTGGACCTAGTTGGTTTCCTGTTAACACATAAATACTTTGGTAACTTGTTAATTCTTGCCTCTCTCATTAGAATCTAAACTCTATGAAGCCAGAGACTCTGTTGGCTTATTTCTAATTCCTGAGGAAATACTCAGTGCACATTATGATTGTTAATGAATAAATGAATGCAGTTCTAACCCATGGTCATAGGGAACCCACTGTAGCTTGACACAGCCCATGGATGGAGTGATTATAGCACAGTTTATATTATATATGTGAGCTACTTGGTTTCCATCAACTAGACACAAACTAGAGTTATCCGGGAAGAGGGAATTTCACTAAGGGGCTGCCTCTGTAAGACTGACCTGTAGGTAAGTCTTTGGGACCTGATCCTGAATAATGATTGGTATGAATGATCTGGCCCACTGTAGATGGTGTCAGCCCTGGACGTGTGATCCTGGCTTGGATAAGAAAGCAGCCATGGGGATCAAGCTAGTGAGCAGCATTTCTCTGTGGTCTCTGCTTCTGTTCATGCCTGCTTTTCATGGCTTCCCTTCATCATCATGGATGTAACCTATAATCCAAAACACACACACACACACACACACACACAAAATCAAACAAAAAACTCTTTCCTCTTGCTTTTGATCATGGTAGCAACAGAAAGAAAAATGTTTGTGTGTGTGTGTGTGTGTGTGTGTGTGTGTGCATTTGCCACAGTGTGCATGTAAGGATCAGAGAATGGTTTGTGGGAGTTTGTTCTCCCTTTCACCGCATGGCCCCCAAGAGTTAGTAGCAGACTTAGCAGCAAGCATCTCTAACTACTGAGCCATAGACATCTGAGTTTTCTTGAGATTTCTTCTACTAATGATTTTTATTTTTCTTCTAATTGTGTGACCTCAATGTTTTTCTCCTAATTCTTCTAGCGAATGCCCAGTAGATATCTTGCAGGTATTTAGAGTTGGCAGAGTGAATGAAGCTACGGAGTTTTTGAGCAGACTGGGCAATGTGCGACCCTTGTTCCATGGGTCTCCTGTGCGGAACATTCTTGGAATCTTGTCCCGGTAAGATGTACCACAGTCTTTATGTTTTAATTTTCCGGCTTATGAATGTGAAATGTTCCCCTTTTTGTCTTTAATTCTAAACAATACCATAATAAATGAACAAACCACATGGGCTTTTCAGCAAATCTAGTCATAGAGAAAATTATGCCATTTAAATTATGTATTTGTGAGGGCTAGAGAAATGGCTCAGTGGTTAAGAACACCGACTGCTCTTCTGAAGTTCCTGAGTTCAAATCCCAGCAACCACATGGTGGCTCACAACCATCTGGACAGGGTTTCTCTGTATAGCCCTGGCTGTCCTGGAACTCACTCTGTAGACCGGGTTGGCCTCGAACTCGGAAATCTGCCTGTCTCTGCCTCCCAAGTGCTGGGATTAAAGGCATGCGCCACCACTGCCCAGCTATATTTGTGATCTTTTTTAAATGTTCTCTGTAGGTATGAGTTGCTCCTTGAGATTTGGGCCTGGTGATACCTGTAATCCCAGCACTTGGCAGGCTGAAGCAGGACAATTATATCTGGTTCAAGCCCGGCCTTGGCTACAGAATAAATTCAAGGCTAGCCTGGGCTTAAATAGCAAGACCATGGCTCAGGAAAACCAAACTGCAAATGAATATACACGCACACACCCTAAAACCCAAAACAATCAGTTGTTCCATTGCTCCTTCACCTTATATGAAAAAGAACTGTTCTATATTTCACAGTGTCCAAGGGATGTGGGTTATTTATCCAAAGTACAACCCCAGTTTCTGATTACTTTGAATAATCACGTACTATTGGAGCAGAAACTGAAGTTACTGGGGCAAGGGGAATTATAAGTATATTTCAGTCCTTTAATTAAGCACCTGGGAAAATTAAGAGGTACCTGGGTGTGGTAATGCAATAATCCCAATATTCTGGATGCTGAGGCACAGGCAGGCAGATCTCTATGAGTTCAAAGCCAGCCTGATCTACATAGCAAGTTTCAGGCCAATCCAGGGTACATAGTGAGACTCTGTATCAGAGACACAGAGAGAAAGAGAGAGAGAGAGAGAGAGAGAGAGAGAGAGAGAGAGAGAGAAAGAGAGAGAGAGAGAGGAAGAAGAGGAGGAAGAGAAGGAGGAGGAGGAGGAAGAAGAGGAAGGGGAGGAAGAGGAGGAGGAAGAGGAAAAAGAAGCTGAAACTTAAGAGTTAGGGATGTGGCTTATTGGGGTAGAGTGTTTGCCTAGCATGAGCGAGGTCCCGGGTTCAATCCCAAGGACTGGAAAACATACAAATAAAGTAATTGTATGGAAATGACCTTTCTATATAGGACCAAATCCTAAAAGCCGTCTTATAAAATCAATCAACTGATTGCAAAATTCAAACAACTGCTATTTCTGTAATCAAGAACAAAAGCCGGCCTTTACCTGTCTGTGTAGAGAAAACCCTGGTCTCATGCTGAGAGAATCCTGAATGTTGGGAGTGCAGCAGGGGCCTGTAGCAGGGGCTAAGCAATGAAGAGACTCAGACTCACTGGATCTGGGCAGACTTACCCTGTGTTCTTGCCTACAGGAGGCAGGAAAATGACCCAGAACCTGTGTGGTCCAGACAGTGGTGGGGAAACAGCCATAGCCTGTGACATGTTAATAGCATGTGTGGTCCAGACAGTGGTGGGTGTCACAGCCATAGCCTGTGACATGTTAATAGCATGTGTGGTCCAGACAGTGGTGGGGAAACAGCCATAGCCTGTGACATGTTAATAGCATGTGCTGCTCTGGAAGATTGCAGTGAGGCTTGGTATCTAAGCAGTTGCTTCCAGAACTTTCTGAGATGCCAAAACCTCTAACATTCAAGGGTTTTTATAGAAGAATTTGCATAGAATAGAGCTGGGTTTTCCCATAGATTTTAAGTTATATCTGTGTGATTTGATGGTATCTAATACAGTATGAATGCTATGGAAACTGTTGACAGGAAGTATTGTGTAGAAACTAATGACTATGACTGGAGAGAGAGCTCAGTGCTTAAGACTGCTCTTCTGGGCTGGAGAGATGGCTCAGTGGTTAAGAGCACTTGCTGCTCTTCCAAAGGTCCTGAGTTCAATTCCTGGAACCCGCGTGGCAGCTCACAACTGTGTGATGCCGTCTTCTGGTGGGCAGATGTACATGCAGAAAAGTACCTGTATCTGTACAAATAAATAAATAAATCTTTAAAATACTGAATAAAAAAAATTAAAAAAAAAAAAAAAGACCCTACAGACTGCTCTTCTAGAGTTCAATCCCAGCAACTACACTGGTGAGACTATCTATAATGGGATCCGATGCCCTCTTCTGTCACGCAGATATACAGGGAGTTAGAGTACACATATGCATAATTAAATAAATCTAAAAAGAAACGATGACAAGAAAATCTGTACATATTCAGTAGAGATGGATTTTTTTTTCTGAATATTTTGAATCCATGGCTGATTGACTGTAGGTATGAAGGGCTAGTTGAACTCTGACCAGAAGTTTGTAAAGACTGAATTTCCTGTTGTTCACTGAGTTTGAAGGCTGTGTGGCAGAGTCCTGTCCTTTGGTAAATTATGATCTCACCCTTCTCTTTCAGAGGACTGCTCTTGCCTAAGGTAGCTGAAGACCGCGGTGTGCAAAGAACAGATGTTGGCAATCTGGGAAGCGGGATCTACTTCAGTGACTCACTCAGGTTAGTGGCTTCTGTCCCAACCCCACCACAGAAGACTCCTTGCAAACTTCCCTCTCTTTAGTGAGGCGGTCTCTCACCCACTGAAAGCAGCCATTGCCATTGCATACGGCATACATAACTTTTTTTTTAATCTATTTATTTAGTGTGGGAGGAGACATGAGCATGCCATAGTGCATTTGTGGAGGTCAGATGGCAACTCTACTGAGTCGGGTCTTTCCTTCTACCAAGCAGAGCCCAGGGATCAAACTAGGTCATCAGGCTTGGTAGCAGGCACCTATACTCACTGGGCCATCTTGCCAGCCCGCCTATCTTTTACCTGTTTTCTAGCTGCATCTTCTCCCGAGCCCCTTGCCACCTCTCCTCTCAGACCCCACCCCTCAGGGAAATCTTCTCATGGCATAGATGGGGACCTTAAGGCCACCAGAGGGCGCTAGCCTCAGAACATGCAACTACTATGGGTCGCATGGGAGCAGGCCTTGGCTGTTTTGTTCTTTCTCCAAGACAGCAGTGTTCATTGTTTTCCTGTTGCTGAAATAAAGCACCAGAGCCAAGGCAGCTGAGAGAAGGAGGAGTTTGTTTGTTTTGGGGCTTATGGTTCGAGGGAGTTATAGTATGAGATGATAGAGCTGAGGCATGACTTCTGGAGCTTAAAGCCATGGGCTCACGTCTTGAACTACAAGCACAGAATAGAGCACACTGAAAATGGCCTGAGGTTTGAAACTTCAAAACCAGCCCCCAGCACACACCTCCTCCAACAACTCCATGCCCTCCTGAGCCTCTATAAACAGTGCTGCCGACTGGGGGCCAAGTGTTCAAATGCCCAAGACTGTGGGGATATCTCATTCAAAGACCATACTATCAGTGCCTACTGCTGCTGACACTTCTGTCTCTGTCTCTGTCTCTGTCTCTCTGTGTGTGTGTGTGTGTCTGTCTGTCTGTCTGTCTCTCTCTCCTCTGTCTCTGTCTCTGTCTCTCTCTGGGCCTCTGTCTCAGTCTCTCTCTCTTTCCCCTCTCTCTGTCTCTGTCTCTCTTTGTCTCTCTGTATCTCTCTGTCTGTCTGTCTCTGTCTCTCTCTCTGTCTCTGTTCTGTCTCTCTCTGTGTCTCTCTCTCTCTCCTCTGTCTCTGTCTCCCTCTGTCTCTCTGTGTCTCTCTCTGTCTGTCTCTGTCTCTCTGTCTCTGTTCTGTCTCTCTGTCTCTCTCTGTCTCTCTGTCTCTGTCTCTCTCTCTCCTCTGTCTCTATCTCTGTCTCTCTCTGGACCTCTGTCTCAGTCTTTCTCTCTTTCCCCTCTCTCTGTCTCTGTCTCTCTCTGTCTCTCTGTGTCTCTGTCTCTCTGTCTCTCTCTCTCCTCTGTCTCTCTGTCTCTCTCTGGGCCTCTGTCTCTGTCTCTCTCTCTTTCCCCTTTCTCTGTCTCTGTCTCTCTCTCTTCCCCCCTCCCCTTGGGTGTCAGGTGGCAGGTGTCAGGCGCTCCTCCAGGCCGGTGGGGAAATAAAGGGGTGGGAGGGTAATCTGCTTCCCGCCAGAGCTCAGGTACTCTGCCCAGGCAGACATGGGAGACTGCCTGTGCTCTCCACACCACCTGCTGAACTGAAGTCATCAGCAGGGTGGGCATCTGGCTATGGGAAGCCACTATCCCACTCCAAAGTGGGGGCCCTGGGGCAGCTCAGTCAGCCCCGGGCTGAAGGGAGAAAGGGATGAGGAGGGAAAGGGGGCACCCAGTGGTTCCTACGCAGGCCTGGAGCATGAGTCCGACTCCAGCCAGAATATTGGGAGCTAGGGGCATTGTCTAGCCACAGACAGCTGCCTAATGACTGCGGGAGTAGCTTACTATTCCATCCCTTGTAGAATTTTCTACTGGGACTCTAGAGCAAGCCTGGCTCAACCAGAACACAGACTGCCTTTCATGGTCCAACAAGTGGGCTTTGTCTTCTTGTTAAGTTTTCTTGAGACAGAGTCTCACTGTGTAGCCCTGGCTGGCCTAGGACTTGCCATGTAGACCAGGCTGGCCCCAAACTCACTGAGATCTGCCTGCCTCTGCTTCCCTAAGGCTGGGATTAAAGATGCACACCAGCTGGGCAGTAGTGGCACACGCCTTTAATCCCAACACTTGGGAGGAAGAGTCAGTCGGATTTCTGAGTTCGAGGCCAGCCTGGTCTACAGAGTGAGTTCCAGGACAGCCAGGACTATACAGAGAAACCCTGTCTCAAAAAACCAAAAAGATAAAAAATACAAAATAAAAAATAAATAAAAATGCACACCATACCCATTTCCTTGCTGTTTTGTTTTGTTTTAAATTAATAGTGTAGGGGCCATCATGATGGCTCAGCAAGTAAAGACTCTTACAGCACATGCCTGGTGACCAGAGTGACTCCACAAAATTGTCCTCTGAACTCCATAGTCATGCTGCCATGGCACAAGTGTCTACCTACCACACACACACACACACACACACACACACACACACACACAAACATGTGCATGTGCACACACACGTTAAATACAAAGTAGATACCTTTAGATGGTACTGTGTTTTTCTAGCCACTGTTATGATTTTACCAAAACTGAAGTCATCAGCAGCTTTTGGCAGAGTGACACCAGTGAGGAAGGCTGCATAGAGAAAGCTAATGCTCCCTGTCCTAGGCACGCAACAAATTTTATGTGCTTTTTCTCTGTTCAACAAACGAAGTTCTGAGTAGACCAAGTTATAGTCAACTGAGGAGTGGTCCCGAGGAGATAGCTCTTGCAATTTCTGTCAAGAACATGAGATGGAAGCCAGGACTGAAGATGCTAAGAGCAAACAGGAAGGATGAGGTGTGTTTGCAAGTTACAGGGAAGTACCAGGAAAGGGGAGGAGCTTGTGATGAGATGGGTGAACTCACTTCTGTTTCTTCTTGAATCAAAGTAAGCCAGGTATGGTACCTCACTGTTGTAACCTCAGCCCACACCAGCTGAGGCAAGCAGATTACTGTGAATTTGAGACAAAATTGTGCTGCACAGATTTCCAGGCCAGCCCAGGCATAGCAAGACCCCGTCTCAAACAACAGCAGGGGGCAGGAGAGATGGCTCCATGGTTAAGACAACAGGCTGCTCTCCCATAGGACCTGGGTTTGAGTCCCAGCACCGCAACATGACAACTGTATCACAGTATCTGTAACTCCAGTTCCAGGGATCCAACACCCTCTTCTGGCTTCTATAGGCACTAGTCATGTATGTCGTTCACAGACATACATGCAGGCAAGACATTCATTGCCGAGGGCCAATCCAGTCGGGGTCCTTCAACCCAGGGAGAATCAGAGTTCTGGTACACAGGTGGGCAAGGAGTCGGCGAGTGACAAACAGATACAAACACAAGAGAGTGCTGAATCTGAGTATAATTTCTCAAAGTAAGCACCAGGTTTTTATGGTCATTACAGAAGAAAAAGGAAAGTCAGGTAATACAATAGTCAAGGTATATTGAGGTCATCTGATGCATAATGATTCTACAGAAACATATGTACATGAGAATTGCAGGAACTAGGCAGTGGTTACAACTGAAATAACGACAGCCTTATCTAAAGTCAGCTTATTCTTAGAGGCCAGGTGTAAATAGTTCTAATTCTAGTCTATTGTATAACCCACCACCTGCCAGCCCTTAGTAAACACCCAACTATGCTAATCTTCTGGGCTATCTGGAAGTATGCACAAGGAGTCCCATTCTTGCTAACCTTTCCATAAATAATACAATACTCTAGCTCCTTCCTAAGCCACAATCCATCTTTTTCCTAGACCATAGTAAATTCCTGTATATGGGAGTGACTCAGCTGTAGTTCTATTTGTGGCAGACCTCCATTTGCCAGAGAAGCCCACAAGTTTTCTTCTATTAAGTAATGTAGTCTGCCATACGTAACTGTAATGAGAATTCTAAGTTTACTTTGTTGAACTTGCCATGGGATTATTAACTCTCATCCAGTAAACTGCAATGCCTGATTTCTTTCACTATCTCTCTTTCAACACTGGAGGAAATTTGTCTGAATAAGTAACAATCTTTACAAAATTCCAAGCCCAGGGTCAGCTCAGCATTGATTAGGATTGATTGAAACACTGGTGGAGGCCAGGAAACAATGTCCAATCTAACTTGGCTGTTTGTCAAATCATTCCTTGGGGGCACCTCTATACCTATAATAGAATACTGAAAGAAAGCACGCAAAAACCCTCCATCGACTATCGCAAGGACAAATCTGGACCACATCCGTGTTAGGGGATGCCAAGGACCTCCAGGAGACCAGTTTCCTTGAAACTTTTTGCCTCAGGACTTCGGCCAAGAGTTTGGACTTGTCACACAGACTCCACTGGAGTGGGTGTGGCAATTCATACAAGTAAAAAAAAAAATAAATATTTTCAAAGATTTAAAAAAAACAATAGGATAGGGCTATACTTTAATTGGTAGGACGCTTGGCTAACATTTGAGGCCTTATGTTCATCTCCAGCACCACATAAACCCAGTGTGATGAGACCCTGTCTTGGAAAGGAAGAAAAGTGGGTGGGGGCCCTCAGGCATGGTAGCATGCTCCTATAATCCTCACGATAGGGAGATGGAGAGAGAGTATTCAGAGGTCAGCCCCGGCTCTGTAGTTAAGACTGTCTTTGAAAAAAAATTAAAATTAAAAAGAAGAGGAGGAAGAGGAAGAAAGAAGAGGAAGAGGGGGAGAAGAAGAAGAAAGAGAAAGAAAAGCTGCAGATTCCTAATCTTTGATCCGCTTGTCATGAAGTGCTGACTCCCCATGTGACCTGGGAGAGGCTATGAGGACAGGAGTCTCCCTTTCCCTTGGCCAGCACTTACTTAGCATTTATTCCTTTTCATGAGCTTCAGTGCAGTAAATTCAGTACAGCTTTCTTAACTAACAAAATGGTTTTTCTTTAAGTGGGGGCTGGCGGGGGGGAGGATTCTAGGAGCCAGAGGGGTCAAGAACCCCAGAAAAATATGGCCCACAGAACTGAGCAGGCTGAAACAACAATCATGGAGCCTGCATGGGTCTGTGCTAGGTCCTCTGCACACATGCTATTGTGGTTTAGCTTGGGTGTTTGTGGGACTCCTAACAGTAGGTGTGGGGCTCTCTGACCCTTTTACCTGCCCCTGGCACCCCTTTCCTCCTACTGGGTTGCCTTGTCCAGACCTGGTATGAGGGAATGGGCCTGGTCTTGTTGTAACTTGTTATGCCATGTTCTGTTGATATCCTGGGGAGGCCTGCTCTTTTTTAGAAGGGAGACAGGAAGAATGATCCGGGGAAGAAGGGAAGTTGGGGGCAGAGACTGGGAGGAGAGAAGGAGGGAAGGAAAACTGGGGTTGGGATATAATCTCTGCAAGAAAAAACTGCCTGCAGCTTTGATTTTCCACAATCTCACACATTTCTGATCTGCTTTTAAAATCAGACTGTAAAATACACTAGCCATTTTAGTGTAAAATATGTTTTCCTTTTTATTCAATACTCTTGCATTCCTTGCAGCACAATATAGATATTTTTAGTAGCTAGAGGAGAACAAAGTACTCTGAGTGCTGCCTATCATAAAGAAAGGCACTGTACACATCTTTACCTAATTGCTTGTTTTTATACTTTTTGAGAGAGGGTCTCACTAGCTAGCCCAGACTAGCTGGGAACTCATTATGTATCCTAGGCTAGCCTGGAACTTGCAGTGATCCTCCTGCCTCAGCTTTCTAAGAGCTAAAGTTACAGGTATGTGTCTGTAACTGAATATTTTAAATAAATAAGTACAAAATGAACAACTCCTCCTCCTTTTCTCTTCCCTCCTTCATCCCCCCTTCTCATCCTCTCTTCTTCAATAGGGTTTTACTGTGTAGCCAAGGCTGGCCTTGAACTCATGAACCTTCTGCCTCACTTTCCCAAGTGTTCAGTTATAGGTGCTCATCTACCCAACTTCTCACCATAAAGTTCTAACTTGTATCTTTGGAGTTACTGCAACAATAGTAAACTTTGGGATGATCTCCCTAGAAAGTCCTTCAACAATGCAAGCTGAGCATTGTCTGAAGTACTAGAAATTTTTTTTTCAGATTTGGGATTATATGTATACATAAAGAGATATCTTTGGAAACACAAAATCCAAATGTGAAATTCACTTATTTTTCATCCACACCTAATAAATGTAGCCTGGTGGTGACTTTTTTTTTTTTTTTTTTTTTTTTTTTTTTTTGGTTTTTCGAGACAGGGTTTCTCTGTATAGCCTTGGCTGTCCTGGAACTCACTCTGTAGACCAGGCTGACCTTGAACTCAGAGATCCAGCTGCCTCTGCCTCCCAAAAGTGCTGGGATTAAAAGCGTGCGCCACCACCGCCCGGTGAAAATCAAAATCAGATTTTGATTCACAGTTTTGGGTTAGAGATGCCCAAGCTGTGTTTCTTATTTATACAGTGAAGTGAGGCTGGCTGGTACCCATTATGACTTGTGTTTATTTCCTTCCTCATGCAGTACAAGCATTAAGTATGCACATGCAGGAAAGACAGATGGCTCCAGACTCCTGGTCGTCTGCGATGTTGCCCTGGGAAAGTGTGTGGACTTATTCAAGAAGGACTTTTCTTTAACTGAGGCACCACCGGGCTATGACAGTGTGCATGGAGTTTCAGAAACAGCCTCTGTCCCCACAGACTTTCAGGTATTTTATTTGGGGAGACATGCAGACCCAGGGTTATGGGTCAGTGGTCAAGCCCTCACCTAACACTTTAAAAAAAAAAATCAAACAGTAAACAAACAAGAAAAAAGGCAAAATGGGGCCAAGTGTGCCAAGACCAGCCTCAGAGGCTTGCTTCCACTTTCATGGAAGGCATGCCATTATCTTTGCTAAATTATTATAAAGCATATTCATATAGAGTATGCTTCAATGGGAGCTTTTGGACAACCTTCTCTTTATTTGTTATCTCTTGTCAATTCTCATTTGCTCTAGGATGATGAATTTGTTGTATATAAAACCAATCAAGTTAAAATGAAATACATTGTTAAATTTTGCATTCCTGGAGATCAAATAAAGGAATTCCATCCTCATGAAAATACTGAATTAGAGGAGCATAGAACTGAGCTTTCAAATGTTCCAGAGGTTGAAGGTAAGATAGCTTCTTTTCTTATTTCTTTTTTTTTTTTTTTTTTTTTTTTTTTTTTTTTTTTTTTGGTTTCTTGAGACAAGTTTTCTCTGTGTAGCCCCAGCTGTTCATGAAAGTGACCATGTAGACCAGCCTGATTCTGCCTCCCAAGTGCTAGGATTAAAGGTGTGTGCCACTGACTGGCTAGACTAGTTTCTTGAGTGCTGTTTTATGGGATGATGTAAAACTGAAATTTCTTTTTTCAAAAGCATTTACATTCATGTTTGGTAACAGCATCTATGACTTCCTATTTCATTTTTCTTTTATCCTGAACATATAAAAACCAATATGCTTAAGAAAGATACGTGATCACCAAATCCTGTGCTTTGTCACCAGCATGCCTAAGGTGACTTGTTCTTTAGGATGGCTTAATAACACAATTCATTTTGGGAGTTTCTATTTTTTGTTGCTATAGCAAAATATGAAGAATGTAACAAAGAAGAAAAATGTTTGTAATATTTACTTATGTGTGTGTGTGTGTGTATGTGTGTGTGCATGTGTGTGGAGGTCAGAGAACAACATGCAAGAATTTCTATCTTTTCATCTGTGGGCCCTGGGGATTAGAACATAGGTCTTTAATCTAGGTGGCAAGTGCCTTCACCAACTGAGCCATCTTGCTAGCTTGAAAAAACGTTTGTAAAGTGTGTGTGTGATCCAAGCACTTGGGAGGCTAAAGCAGTAGGATCTTGGGTTCTAGGCTATCTCAGAACAAGCCAAAACAGAGAAAAGGTCTTGTCTGGCTTATAATTTCAGAGGTTTGGGAGCCTGACACTGCCTTCACTTTGGTTCTAATATGGACCACAAGGTAGATGGTATCACAACAGAACCATGGGCTAGAAGGAGAGATCACATATGAGACAGTCAGGCAGAGTACAAGCAAACTCCCACAGGTCCTACTTTGTAACTGTCATCTGAGAGGCTCCACCCAGCAGCTGACTGAGACAGATGCAGAGACCCACAGCCAAACATTGGATGGAGGTAGGAGACTCTTATGAATGGAGGGCCCTGAAGGGGCTAGGAACTCCACTAAAAGACAAACAGAGTGAGCTAACCTGGACCTTTGGGGCTCTCAGAGACTGAACCACCAACCAAAGAGCATACACAGGCTGGAACTAGTGCCCCGACCCCCACACATATGTAGCAGATATGCAGTTTAGTCTTCATGTGGGTCCTGGATCCCAAACAACTGGAGTTGCCTGTCTGTAGAATATGTTCCCCTATCTGGGCTGCCTTGTCAGTGGGAAAGGATGTGCCTAGCCCTGCAGAGACTTGATGTCCTAGGGTGGGGGGATACCCAGAGGGGCCTCTACCCTCTCAGAGAAGAAAGGGAAGGGAGAAGAGAGGGACTGTGGGGTGGAGACCGGGAGAGGGGGGCAGGGATCCAGATGTAAAGTGAATAAATTAATTAATTAGTGGGAAGGTTCCATCCACCCTTCAACATCACCATCCTGGTGACTAAGCTTCCAACACATGAACCTTTGGGAAATAAGCTATGATCCAGCCATGGCACCCATGGAACTAGGTCAGAGTTCAGTAGTACTGTAAAAGTGGGTGGAATAAGCACAAGGCGCAGCTGTAGTCAGGAAGCTTGTGTGTGACTCAGCAGGTGATGTTATCTTGGAAACTGACCCCTCAGGCAGACATGAGAATGTCCCCTTGTCTTTAAGTGTTGCTGTAAGGACTGAGTGAGAAAAGAGAAAGGGTCCCACAAACTTTAACACACACTCGTGTCAAATAGCAGAAATAAGCTTCCTAGCAGACCATGGCCCCAGCTCTTATAATATCACCTAATAATACAATAACATATCAGAGGGCAGCCATGATGATACATACTTATAATCCTAGTGCTTGGGAGCCTAAGAAAGACACTTGCCATAAATTTGAGCCTGCTGGGACTACATAGAAAGATTCCCTGACAATATACTTCCCCCAAAAGCTAGTACTTTTATTGATGACCAGTTTTGTTTTGGTGTGTTCCTATTGGGATGCTAAGGACTGCTCCAGGTTCCTGCACCTGCTGAACAAGTACTCCACAACCACTGAGCCACAGCCACAGTACTTTTTTATTTTTATCTATTTTTTTTCCTGTGTTGAAAATTGAGCAAAAAGCCTCACACATAGCTAGGCAAGTGCTCTGTTACTGAGTTACAGCCCAGCCCTTTTTTTAAATTTTGACACAACTTTTCTCATGTTGCCCAGGCTGCCCTTGAGGTCACTGTGTAATCTCACCCAGCTTTGAACTTTCATTTCTCTTCCCTCAGACTCACTAACATCCTAGATAACAGGTCTATGCTGTCTTAATTAGGGTTCCTACTGCTGTGATGTAACACTGTGACCAAAGCAAACTGGGGACAAAGGGGTTTATTTCACACACACTCCATCATCAGAAGCAGTGAGGGCAGGAGCTTACACAGGGCAGGAGCTCACCCAGGGCAGGAGCTCACCCAGGGCAGGAGCTCACCCAGAGCAGGAGCTCACACAGGGCAGGAGCTCACACAGGGCAGGAGCCTAGAGACAGGAGCTGACATGGAGGGGTGCTGCTTTCTGACTTGCTCCTCATGGCTTACTCAGCCTGCTTTCTTATAGAACCCAGGACATATGTTGACTTTTCCCTGCAAGTATTTTCTTAAGAATTTCTTGTGACTATATCCATTAGAGACGTGCATTTACAATTTTCTTTGTTGTTGATGATACAGTTCATAAGAAGAATTTGGTAGTAGTTTCCCCTCCCTATTTTATAGAATAGTTTGAGAGGCATTGCTATTTGTTTCTCTTTGAAGGGCTGGCAAATTCAGCAGTGGATACAACAAGGCCTGAGCTTTTTTAGTTATAAGATTTTTTTAAAATTACTTTATCATTCTTTACTTCTTTTTAGAGATCTGCTTAAATTATTTATCTAATCTTGGTTTGAATTTGGAAAATCAGGGGCTGGAGAGATGGTTCAGTGGTTAAGAGCACCAACTATTCTTCCAGAGGACCCAGGTTCTATTCTAAGTACCCACATGGCAACTTGCAGCTACCTGTAATTCTAGTCTGGAGGATTCAAAACTCTTTCTAGCCTCTGGCCACCAGGAACACAAATGGACAGGCACAGACACACAGACAAAATATTCATACACATAAGATTTTCTTTAAAAATTGGTAGATTATATACATCTAGAAATTCATCCATTTCTTTTAGTTTTTTTTTTTTTTCAAATTTAGTGGCATGTATTTATAAGATATATCCTAGTGACTCTGAATTCTGTTAGTGGACTCATAATGGCTCTCTTTATTACTAATTTTATTAATTTGAGTGTTTCTATCTTTCTTCTGGTTAGTTTGTCTATCTTAACAAATATAGGGAAAATGAAAGGATCCCTTGTTCCCTACCTTATCACAGTGGGAGAGAACTGTACGTCAGAGGGCTGGATAGAAGCCTGAGTGCTTACAAGCCCTAGCAACTCCTCCTGAGGATCTGGGTTCAATTCCCAGCATCTACATGGCAGCTCACAGCCATCTGTAGCTCCAGTTTCAGAGGATCCTACACCCTCTTTTGGCTTCTGTGGGCTTCAGGCACATACTTGGTGCATAGACATAAATGCAGGCAAAAAATGCATATGAAATAAAAATTTTTAAATAATTTAAAAATGGAAACAACACAAAGAATCAGTGAAACAAAGAGTTGGTTCTTTGAAAAGAAATAAGATCCAGGTACTACTATTTTGATCTCTAACACAAATTAATTAATTAATTAATTAATTAATTAATCTTTTAAAGCTATTTTATGTACACTCATGTGTAGGTCAGGAGACAGCCTGAGACAAGCTCTTCCCTTCCCATGTGGGAACCAGCGATCAGATTCAAGTTAGAGGCTTGAGAGCAAGTGCCTTTCTTCACCAAGATATCTCACTAGCCCCTCCCAAAATATTTTTTAATGAAATAAAAAAGTAGAAATAGCTGGGCAGTGGTGATGCACACATTTAGTCCCAGCACTTGGGAGGCAGAGGCAGGTGGATTTCTGAGTTCGAGGCCAGCTTGGTCTACGGAGTGAGTTCTAGGACAGTCAGGGCTACACAGAGAAACCCTGTCTCGAAAAACCAAAAAAATAAAATAAAATGAAAAATATTTAAAAAGTAGAAATGATTTTGAGAATGCTTTTCTTCATTGGGTTTATGTTTCATAATTGGGTATTAAAAATTACAGTGGGTCTGAATGTGGCTCAGTTGGTAGAGCTCTAGCTTCGTATGCATGAGGTCCTGGGTTCAAACCTCAACTGCCACAGCAAAAGCAAAAAGACAAAACAAAAACCAAATTATAAAACAACAGCTAGATGTGGCCGCACATAGCTCTAATCCTAGCTCTCACACTGCTGAGTGAGGCAGCTTTCCGTTTGAGAGCAGACTAGGCGAGCTACACAGAGAGATAGCATCTTAAGCAAAAAACTCATCGAATACTATGTGTATAATATTATTTTTCCATCTTTGCTGAAATATAATGTCTAAATGATAGAGCAAGTAGAAGGAATGCTGATGATGAGGACAGAGCCACGGTTGTTCTAAAGCTGATGTCATGTTTGTAACTTGCAGATTTCCAGTTACCAGACATCAAGCCCCTCACAAACGTTAAAGCTGGCCTTCAAGATGAAGCTGCGAATTCTGTCCCTCTTGACAGTGTTCACATCAAGGGAAGAATAATAGACTTTGTAGCCCAGGTATATACTTTTTTGTGGTTTTATGACGCAAAATTAAATGAATATAAGTCATACATAAGAATTTGGTTACAGGGCTAGCGAGATGGCTCATCGGGTAAGAGCATTAACTGCTCTTCAGAAGGTCCTGAGTTCAAATCCCAGCAACCACATGGCAGCTCACAACCACCCATAATAAGATCTGACTCCCTCTTCTGGTGTGTCTGATGATAACTACAGTATACTTAGATGTAATAATAAATAAAATCTTTTAAAAAAAGAATTTGGCTATAGTCATATTATCTAAATGAAATACATATGTCACTTGCTTAAGGAATAAATGGCAGGGAAAATTTTTAAATTAAATACTTAATAAAAACACATGTTATTTCCCCAAATATTCTATCTGTAGCAGATTGGCTCCATCACGGGACTAGCAGACACAAACACAGGAGACAGATTATATATTATTCTAAAATCTACTTATTAAATTCATTTCTCACTTACATTTTTAGCGTATCATGGATTTATTGAGACATGGCCCCATCATAGGGCCAGGAATGTCTGTATTCCAGAAGTTCCCAACCACAGGGTTTTTTGTCTCCTACTCTAGTGAGGCACATACAGCTACCTAAACCTGCAGCTGGTGCACTGGGTCCCATGACAGGAATGGTCCGTTGTAGTCATAGAAAACATGGACCTCAGAAGCCAGGCTTGTGATTGTGCTGGACATGTTGGAAATGTAGGGGGTTTAAACTGTCATTGGCAGTTCACACGTGTAATCCCAGCATGTGGGAGGTGAAGGAAGGCAGGAGAATCCAGAGTTCAAGGTCAGCTTCCATACAGGTTCATGTGGCCGCCTCAAAAAAGCAAAATAAAACAGAGCAAACGTTAGGATTCTGAAGTATGTATAATTCTTTTCATCAGTTGTTCTTGTAAATGTCCCATGTCATTTTATCAATTATATGAGATTTTTTTCCCTCCTCTTTCAGGTCATTGTTTTTCAGACATACACAAATCAAAGCCAAGTACCTATTGAGGCAAAATATATCTTCCCATTGGATGACAAGGCAGCCGTGTGTGGCTTCGAGGCATTTATCAATGGGAAGCACATTGTGGGAGAGGTGAGAGGAGGAAGGGCGAGGCATCCTCATCTACCCAAACCACCGTTACCCGAATACACAGCTGGCCTCCCTAGGACTGACAGGCCCTCCCTAGCCAACTCTCCCTGATGTTCAGACCTCCTCAGACTTCACACAGTCGGTCTCCATCGATGGGTCCCTCTACAGTCTTCTCCGTTTTTGACCAAAGTCTTTGTTTAGAGAATTTAAACATAGAAAGTTATTTCCTTTTGTCTTTCTTTTCACAGATTTTTGTTGTGTTTTTATTTGTGTACACATGCATGCATGCTTGTAAGTCATGGCCTGTGTGTGAAGGTTGGGGGACAACTTTAGGAGTCAGTTCTCTCCTGGGATCAAATTGATGCTATTAGGCTTGATGGCACATGCCTTTAGCCGCTGAGCCATCTCACTGGCCACAAAGGAAGTTATTTCAATGTCCAAAGTTTAAGAGACAGAGGAATGCACCATGACAAAGGCCTGCCATACCAGCAGTCAGGAGGCTACAGCAAGGGTCTGAAGTTAGTAGTGCTGTATAGTGAATTACAGCCAGCCTGGGCCACATGGTTGAAAACAGGCACAGTTGAAAGTTGATGAAGCATGCATATGTGTTACATTTATATAACATGCATGCATGCATACATACATACATACATACATACGTATAGTTTTTTAAGATCAGGGTTCATTGTGTGGCCCAGGCTGACCTCACACTCACTCTGGAGCCCTGGTTAACTTTGAACTTGCAACAGTCCAGCCCCAGCCTCTGATTGTTGGGATTAGAAACATGCAGTACCACATCCAGCTTCATAGCTCTTATATAAGTTTGCAAAATGAATCCTGCCTCACTGAAGTAAATTCTCTCAGGAAAAAAAAAACTTAAAACAAACAAACAAACAAACAACCATACCCAAAAAAGTAATAGAAGCTAAATGTGAAGTGAGAGGTATATAGAGCACTCACTTAACATCCATAGGCCCGACTCGACCCGACAGACTAGCCTGCAGTTACAGCCATAACCCATGACTTATTAACTTTAAAATAGTCTTTGGAGATGGAGAGTGGTCCAGTGGTCAAAGCATTTGCTGCTCTTGCAGAGGACCCTGGTTCAGTTCCCAGCACCCACCCAGAAGCTCACAATTGTCTATAACTCCAATCCAGGGGATCCAACTCCTTCTTCTGGCTGGATAGACATATATGCAGGCAAACTACTCATTCATGTAAAATAGAAGTAAATATTTTAAAAGAAATTACAGTTTAAGAAATTGGATTGGTAAAGAATAATAAGAAGCTGATGTGATGGTGCACAACTTTAATCTTAGCACTCAGGAGGCAGGAGCAGGCAGATCTCTGTGAGTTCGAGGCCAACCTATTGTTGTACACAGTGAGTTCCAGGTCTACCAAGGCTACTCTGTCTCAACAACAACAACAGCAAGAAAAATTACTACTTTAAAAATAATAAATGAAATAAAATAAACATTTTGTTGTGTCTAATATAAAGTTCCAAACTTTTCATTTTCAACTGCTGACTAGAGTCTGGTCCTAGCATAAAGAGGAGTCTCTCTAGTTGGTCTTTTCTAGTCTTATTTGGCAGGACACTTTGGTGATCCATTTATGTAAATTTTTGCTCATCTCGACTTAGTTTCCTAGCTTTTTCTAGGCTTTAATAAATACTGGTGTCATTTCCCTTATTAAAGTCTGAATTCATTCTTCCTATAATGAGCATTTTAAAAATCTTCCCCAAAGTTGGGCATGGCACCTCATACCTGGCATCTCAGCAGAGGCAGGAGGACTGTTGCAAGTTCAAGGCCAGTCTGGGGTACATGGTGAGTTCCAGGCCAGTCTAGGACAGAGTAACACCTTGCCTTAAAAAATCAAAGCCAACATAATCATCATGATGATTGTCTTTTTCAGATAAAGGAGAAGGAAGAGGCCCGACAGAAATACCAAGAGGCTATCAGCCACGGTCATGGTGCTTACTTGATGGACCAGGATGCTCCGGTATAGCTTGTCACTCATCCTGTAGCCCATGCATTATGGGGATTGATTTGCAATAGGAATCCATAATAGAAGCCACAACCATTCACAGTACTCTGGAATTATAAATTTCTCGTAAATGTCACACGTGGTGGCATACACCATAATCTCAGCACTTGAAAGGTAGAGGCAGGAGAATTGCTGCAAGTTCAAGGCCCACCTGTTGTTCTACACAGTGAGCTCTAGGCTGTCAGAGCTTCCTAGCAAGATCTTGTCTCAAACACACTAATGAAAACCCCTTAGGAGTGCAGGAAGCCAAGCCAGCCATACCCATGTGCATGGTCTGCAGGAGGAAATGAAGTCGGTGTTGTATGAAGCAGGAAGAGCTGGTACTGCCACCAGGCACTGGGCTGCAGAACTGATAAGGGAACACACACACTGCAAGTGCACAGTCTTCACTGTAAGGTGTAATATAGTTGTGTTTTTCCCAGAACTAATCTCACCTATCAAAATGTCCACCTTTCACCAAGTTGTAACACAGAAGGCATCCCTGTAAGGTCTTTTAGAAATCCAGTGTTTGGTTGAAGGAAAAACACACTAAAGGTTAATGCAGATCTAAGGGATAACTTGCTTTAATTGTTTACATTTAGTTAGTGTGTGTGTGTGTGTATGTGTGTGTGTGTACCACAGTATGCATGTAGAAGTCCAAGCACAACTTTCTAGTGTTGGTTCTCTCCTTCTAGCTATGGGTCTAGGAAACTGAACTCGAGTCATGAGCCTGGTGGCTTGTGCCTTTACTTGCTAAGCCATCTAATTGGCCCATTCCAGGACTCCTATCCATACACTTAAAGGATTGGCACTGCCCTTTCATTGTTTTCATTCTTTTCTACAGATAGATATACTTAATATCAGAGGCAACCATTTAAGGCTGGTGAGATGGCCTAGCAAGTCAAAGTGCTTGCCGCGTAAGCTTGCCACCCTGAGTTGTATCCCCAGAACCCATGTAAAGGTAGCATGAGAAAATGGATTTCACAAAGTTGTCTCTGGCCTCCATATGCATACGTGGAAGGCAATACTCATACTCACATACATATTCATACTATAGCACACACATGCCCACCCTCACACACCTCATACACATACATTATACACACACACACACACACACACACACACACACCTCCCTTACACTCATGCTTCATGTACACACACTCAATAGGTTAAAGGCAAACAGAGTAATGACTAACACTTAAGCCTAAGTTAATCATTAATTGTCTACTCTTCTAATCCAAATGTATTAAATTTTCATCATAGGGGTTGAATGGCCAGTGTAGTTGGAGATGTTGAGATGAGCTCTGTACATAGCCGGAAAGAGGTAGATCTAGATATCCTAGATATATTTAGAACTGGGCACATAATGTTACAGAATTAACATGCCTTCCCATTGAGAAATCAGTGCAGCATTAGAGATGAGTAAGGAAGAACTCTTTAATAATAGTGCACACTGGTTCAGGCTAATGCACAAAAGGGAGCCAGCCCAAACAGAAGCCAGCACCACCAGCTCATGTAGTCTCACAGAGACAGAAATTCCAACGTTTGGTTGTTAGGACAAATGGGGAGATTTGCAACATAAAATACTATCTTCAGGCTGCTTCTTCCAGGCAGTGGCTAACCAGGGTTGTCCTGTTTGCCTGGCAGAATTATGCACTTCCTGATGATCAGAGGGGTACTGATCTAGCTAAGTTCTACTTTGTGGGACTTCATATTTCCTGAACCGTCTTAGTAGATGATTTAGGAGTCAATCTGTTAGTCTCAGGTTCTCCTGTATCAGTAGCTCAGGCAGCAGAGTGCTGGCATGAAGCCCTGAGCTCCACTTAGCACCAGACAAACCAGGCGTGGATTTCAGCACTCATGAAGTGGAAGCAGGGGGATGAGAAGTTCAAGGTCATTCTTGGCTGTATAGTGAGAGTGAGGCAAATCTAGGATCTGTGAGACTCTATCTGAAAGGAGGGAAGGAAAGAAAGGAGAGGAAGAGGGGAAGGGGGAAGGAATGAAAGATGTAATTTCTCTTATTTTTCTGTCTTAGCTGTTCACTAGATTGCCAGCTTCTACAACAATTATCAATATTCCATTCAAAGAATAAGTACTTTTAAACGTACTATTTTAAATTTAAATGTAAAGGGTTTTAGTGAGTAGAGTAAGCATAGTACAAGCTTAGAGAGTGCAGCTTGCTGCAGCCACTGGAGTGCTAGTGCCAACTGCCATGAAGACCAGAGAAGCCACAAGTCCTTCCAAGAAGGGTTGCATGGAGACGCCCATGTGTCACAGTGTTTGCACCTACAGTGTGGAGTCCCTCAAGCAACTTTCTCAATGGCCATCCTCTTCTGTGCCTTCCACAGATGTCACCCTGTCCCCATTACTAGTGAATTGTTCCAGAGTTTCCCTTTACATTAGTGATGGCGTATCACCATTTTCTGGGGGAAAACTTAGCTAATTGTCATTGATCACTTTAGTAATGCAAGGAATTAACTAGCAGAGAGAGGATATGCTTTTGAGCACCTGTTTTTATTTCAGGATGTTTTCACTGTAAGTGTTGGAAACTTACCCCCTCGGGCTAAAGTTCTTATCAAAATCACTTACATCACGGAACTCAGCATCCAAGGTCCTGTGGCCATCTTCTTCATCCCTGCCACTGTAGCACCCTGGCAACAGGACAAGGCATTGAATGAGAACCTTCAGGTGGGTATGTTTAATATGAGATTTGATGGAAGCCAGTTGGTGCATGCCTTTAGTCCCAGCACTTGGCAAGATGAGGTGGGCAGATCTCTGTGAGTTCAAGGCCAGCCTGGACTATGTAGTGAGTTTCAGGACAGCCAGGGCACCATAGTAAGATTCCAAAAAGCCAAAAACAAAATAAAGGGGAGGGTGCTGGAGAGATGGCTCAGTGGTTAAGAGCACTTGTTGTTCTTGCAGAGGACCAGCACCCTCTAACTCCAACTCCAGAAGATTCAGTGCCCACTTCTGGCCTGCTCAGGGACTGCACACATGCACCTAGCACACACGTGCATGCATGCAAAACATCTGTACACATAAAATTAAAAAAAAAAATAAAGAAATCTTCAAAGAAATCTTTATGGTAATTGTTAGAGGTGTCCCTGACATCAGTTGAATTTTAGAAGTTAATGTCATTTCCTGGCCCTGTGCTGTGTGTCTCACTACTTGGAAATGAGACTTGATGCTGTCAGCTGTGCCTGACTGAGATCACCTTAGTATCCTAAAGCTCAGTGGGAATTCTATTATTCACATACATTTTTCTTCTTACAGGATACAGTAGAGACGATTTGCATAAAGGAAATTGGAGCAGAGCAAAGGTTAGTACCTAAAATATAAATCCTGTGGATTAACTCCTCCAGTGGGCCTTGGCTGTATAGCTTAACTTTTCATTTGCAGTTGTTAGAAATGCTGGGGTATAGTCAGGTGCTAGAATGCTTACTTGTATGCATGGAGCTCTGGCTTCAAATCTCAGGGCTGCAAAAAAGGAAGATTTTTTTGGAACAACTACAAGTGGAGATGTGAGACCTTATACTAATGTGGTGGCTTCTTCTTTGCCCATAGCTTCTCCCTGGCTATGTCCATCGAGATGCCGTACATGATTGAATTCATTTCCAGTGACACACACGAGCTGAGACAAAAGGTCAGTCAATCCTTTGCCTCCAAAGAACTCTTAGCTTCCCATTGATTTTATTGTATCAAAAATATATGCACATGGTATAAAGGTGAACTAATGTGTGATACCACACCAGCTCCAACAAGCAGCAGTCAGTGCCCTTCGCACCCAAAGACAGCACTGGATCCCCTGGAACTGGATTTACAGAGAGCTGTGAGCCTTCATGTGGGTGCTAGAAACCAAACCAGGCCCTCTGTTAGAGTGGTCACTGCTCTTAACGACTGTGCCATCTCTCCAACACTGAGGCTTGAATTTTTAACCTCTATATAGTATTTACTTTAAAAAATTAGGGTTTTATTTTTGTGAAGAGACAT
This sequence comes from Mastomys coucha, assembly GCF_008632895.1. Classification (NCBI taxonomy): domain Eukaryota; kingdom Metazoa; phylum Chordata; class Mammalia; order Rodentia; family Muridae; genus Mastomys; species Mastomys coucha. The sequence continues at coordinate 43,156,192 of NW_022196915.1, forward strand.
CATGACCAAGACAAATTAAGGGACAGCATTTAACTGGGGCTGCCTCACAGGTTCTGAGGCTCAGTCCATTATCATCAAGGCGAGAGCATGGCAGCACCCAGGCAGGCATGGTGCTAGAGGAGCCTGAGAATTCTACATCTTGTTCCAAAGACAAACAGGAGAAGACTATCTTGTAAGCAGCTAAGAGAAGGGTCTCAAAGCCCATCCATACAGTGACACACTTCCTCCAACAATGCCATGCCTAATAGTGCCACTCCCTGGGCCAAGCACATTCAAACCACCATAGCTAGGGATAGAGGCTTGAACTTGATACCTACTTTGTGCCCCCAGGCTGTGAGCAGTTTTTATTCTCAGGTTGGTGTGGCTAACCTTGAACTCCTGAGCCTCTTGCCTCAGCTTCCCAATGCTGGAATTTTGTGGCCCCTTTGGTGGGCAGTGGTGATGCACGACTTTAATCCCAGCACTCAGGAAGCAGAGGCAGGTGGATCTCTGAGTTCCAGGTCTACAGAGTTCGTTCCAGGACAGCCAGGGCTATGTAGAGAAACCTTGCCTGGAAGAAAAAGAAAAAAGAAAAGTGTTGTGTTCCTCCTGGCTTGAAACATATTTAATATTTTGTCTTGTTTCCTATGTCCTGTTTCATGAGTTTCTCTCCCCACACAGGCTTTTTCTCTTTTTTAATTGTCTCCATAGCTCATTTTATAGGTTTTCACCCAAATGTCAGAAGTATGGGTGAACCTTTGCATTCATCCTTCAGATTAAGATGCAAGAATATGGTCAGTTGGAACCAGGGCGTTTGCAGAAGATGAATGAGTGTTTAGATGTTGACTTACCTTTCTCTCCCCTAAATGAAGCAGCCCTGTACTCTAGGCTTCGTCACCCTAGAGCTTTCAAGTCTGGGCTCTATTCCGATGAATTCTCTTCAGTAACAAAGCATAATTTCAAGTGTGTTCTATCTCCCTGTTAAGATGAAGCATTCTGGCCAGGCGGTGGTGGTGCACACCTTTAATCCCGGTGCTTGGGAGGCAGAGGCAGGCTGGTTTCTAAGTTCGAGGCCAGCCTGGCCTACAGAGTGAGTTCTAGGACAGCCAGGGCTACACAGAAAAACCCTGACTCGGGGAAAAAAAAAAAAAAAAAAAGATGAAGCATTATGGAAGGGCAGGGTCTGCAGGATCCCGGTCCAGCTGTGAGTGAGGTGGGGGTGGGGACTTTAGCATTATAGCTCTTTTAGGTGAATGTAAGTCACTGGCTGGAGTTTAAAGCAGTGGGAATGGCTGGTTTGCGTAGAGAGGCATTCCAGGAATCCCAGGTACTAGCTGGGCAGGATCTTGTCCTGAAAGAGGAAGTTGTAGGATTGCCAGGGACCATGTGATCTTCTTCAGGTGGAAGGTGTAGGTGTTAGTCTCCCCAGATGAAGTCAGAGAAGGGGAAGCCCCACTGGAAAAGGGGAGTCCTCCATTTTGTGCTGAGCTCAGAGGAGCTTTCTGACATGGTAGACTGCGACCTTAAGTAGCAGGGTTTCCCAACCATAAAGCTCCCATTTTCTTTACAGGGAGATGAGGCATAACTGGTACTCGGTGCTTGGTTTTCCTGGCTTGGGAGGCTCCTGGGGCCTGAGCTCTTGGCACAGGATCTGTTCACTTACCCTTGTTTTCTCCTAATTTGTGCCCCCAGGCTGTGAGCCTTCCTTCCTCGGCTCTTCGGAGCTAATGAGCACACTGCTGGTGTCTGTCTCACTTGGGTAGCAGTCATTTGGCTGAGTCACTTACAACTTCACAATTATTCATCCTCCTAAGATATATTAACAGTTTTCTGTGTTGCTGCTCCCAGTCTGCTTGTGGCCTCACATTGATTTTCTTTCATCATGAGATCTTAATTTTCCTCAGGAGTGGAAGCCAGTGCATGGGCTTAATTGTTTTGGAGCAAGTCCTCCTCAAGGAATACCATCCTCACAAATATTCTCACAATTCTGTGGCTTAAGTCATCGAGCAGTTTTTATTCTCAGGTTGGTGTGGCTTGGTTGGGACAAGATAGTCCAGGACCACCTGCTCACACATAGCGGCTGGCCTGCTCAGTTTGTATGGCCACCGTGTGCTTGGATAGCCCATGGACACTCATGTAGTGAGAAGTTTAGTTTCTTTAAAAACAAAGAAATATTATAAGAACAGGTTTTCATTTTAATCTCAGTTGTGTGATATGGAGCTGCTTGAGATTGTCCTCAACAGCCAAGTATGATTTACCTCATGCTCTAGCAGGAGCATGGTTTTGCCAGCTGCAAATAGTTTCTGAGATTATGTGACATTTGGAATTCTGGGGACTTTTCAGAGGGGATATAAATGCTAGGGCCCTGAGCGGTTTGGGTTGTTGGTTGTTGGTTGTTGGTTGTAGGTTATTGGTTGCCAGTGGTCTCACGTAAAAGAAGAAATAAGAAATTAGATATCCTAACAGCAAAGAGAATACTTGCACCAAGGAACTCAATGCCTCTAATCATCAGGAAGTAGACATTGTTACCCTTTCCTACCCTGACCTTATTTGGAAATTTCTTTCCCTCTATCCTGCTTTCTTGCCTACCTAAAAAAGTCTCCTTCTCAAAGTCCGTAGCATATTCATGTGGTGGTGGGAGAGTCCCTGTTAGCAGTAAGTCAAGGCCAGCCCTAGGGCACGCTGTGCAGTCTCCTGCTTGCATCACATTTGCGTCAAAGGAAGTCACATGGCCAACCCCACTGGTGAATTCATAGACGCCATTCCCAAGTGAAGGGTGCTCTTTAAGTCCTTGCTAAAGGGTTAGTGTCCTGGAGTGCAGAGCCTTGTGGTCATATTACAGCATTGTCAACATTATTTTAAATTATCTACATCTTCAAAAGTCATTTTATATTTATGAATACATACTTTAAAAAACATGGAAAGGAGGTGTGGGACGTGGAGCAGCCGGAGGGTGGATTGGGAGGGGAATGGAATATGGAGTGTAAAAAATAAATTAATTTATAAAAGAAAAAAACAAGTATAATCCCAAGACATCTCATGGATGTTAGGTTTTATTATTTCAGGTTCTGCTTATATAGTGTGTTCTCTGCTATATCCAGGTAAACACAGATCTATACTCTTTAGATACAGAAATAATTGTCTCATACTTTTTGACTGTACACATCGATTGTAGCATTTCAGGAAGGTAACCAATATGATGGTCATTCATATTCTTGGGTGTATTACTGCAGTGTTGATTTGTAGAGGATTTATATAAATCATGCAATAGTGTGTTTACCCCTCGGCAGGTCAGCACAGACACACAGGATGCTATTATCCCCTGTCTACTTTGTTGTGTGTTTGTCTGGTGTTACAGAGCACAGACTGTAAAGCTGTAATTAGCACCATGGAAGGCAGCTCCCTGGACAGCACTGGATTTTCTCTCCACATTGCTTTGCGTGATGCATATCTTCCAAGGATGTGGGTCGAAAAACATCCAGAAAAAGAAAGCGAGGTATGTTCCTTCTTACTTGGGAGTAGGAAACACTGCCAGATGTGGTGGTTCACTTAGGGAAGCTGAGGCAGGAGAATGACTACTAGTTCAAGGCATGCTAGTGACATAGCAAGAAAACGCCATCATACATACATACATACATATGCACACACACACACATATCCCAAATAAGCAAACAAAAATACAATAAAAATTTTTTCTAAATAAAAAAAATCACTTTTCACCATAATACAGTTGTGTGTGTTTGAAACAAAGAATTGCTACTTCACTTACAATTAACCTGAGCCTTGGGGCCGCCAGGTGGCCGAGCAGGTAAAAGCAGATACCCGGAAGCCTGAAGACCTGAGCTCCATCCTGAAGACCCATGTGGTAGAAGAAGAACAGGCTCCTTCCTCCACAGTGTCCTTTCACCTCCACACACATGTGGCCATACATACATACACATCAAATAAACAAACAGTAAAGTAATTTAGAAATAAGGGAAATGTAGTAAAAATAACTGAAGGGGCCGGAGAGGTGACCCAGTTATGAAATGCACTGGCTGCTCTTCCAGTGGACCCAGGTTTGATTGACAGCACTCACACGGTGGCTCACAACTGTTTGTGACTCTGGTTAAGGGGATCTGAATCCTCTTTCTGTCTACATGGACACCTGTAGATAACCATGCAGACAAAACACCCATGCACATAAAACATAAAATTAATACAATTTAAAACTGAAGTTTACATGATGGCAGAACTATGTTGTGCACTGGTTAATAAGTGGTCTATGCTCTGTAAGCACTATAGCATCTGTACTCCTTTTAGAATAGTGTATGATTAAGAGAGATGATTTGTACATTTATTATATGTACAAGGTCAGATCCTGTGTTTGTTTGTTTTAAGATAGTCTATATTTGAGGGACCAGGGTCTTTGCAGCCCAGGCTGGCCTGAAAGTCATTAAACTTCTGATTCTCTTGCCTCTTCTATCCATGGGTAGGAATTACAGAGAGCTACCACCTCCAGTTTTATGCGGTGCTGGAGATCACACCAAGGCCTTGGTGTGTACTAGGCAAACACTCTACCAATGAGTCGCATCCCAGACCCCTGAGTAGACCCCTGATTCCTTGGGCATTTTTGTCCCATGTATTTGCAGCTTTATCTCTAGCATTCTATTCTATTTGAATGCCTAGGCTGCCCCTCCCAAGCTCTAGCAGGTCATTTTATTATTGGAAAAATAATAGCTGGGAGTGGTGGAATATCCCTGTAATCTAGTGCTTTGGAAGAATAGGCAAGAGAACCAGAAGTTCACAGTCACCCTCGGCTACATAGCTAATTTAGCCTTTAGGTTAGCCTTTGTTACACAATGGAGACTCTACCTTGAAAGAATAAGAGGAGAAATCTCACCCATCTTGTTTTGGTAGCATTAGTTTATTAGAAGGATTGTGTGTGTGTGTGTGTGTGTGTGTGTGTGTGTGTGTGTGTGCCATAGAGAGCATGTAAAGGCATGAAGAAAACTTTTGAGAAAGGTTCTCTACTTCCCTTTGGCTTTGGGGACTGAAGCCAGGTCATCAGACTTGAATAGAAGACATTTTTACCTACTGAGCCTATCATGGGCCCTAGAAGCATTTAGAATTGCCAGTACTTTCTCATGTAAGTGGCGAGACCTTCTGATCCACTGTCTCCTTCTCCCTCTAGGCTTGCATGCTTGTCTTTCAGCCGGAGCTTGCAGACATCCTCCCTGACCTCTGTGAAAAGAATGAAGTGATTATTTGTCTTGACTGTTCCAGTTCCATGGAGGGTGTGACATTTACGCAAGCCAAGCAGATTGCCCTGTATGCTCTGTCTTTGTTGGGTGAGGAGCAAAAAGTCAACATTATGCAGTTTGGCACAGGTTAGTGCACTGCCCCCAGTCCCTCATGGATCTCTTCCTTAACACAAGTATGTGCTGTGCAGACTGGTGACCTTTGGGGCCTGGCCTCACCCGTGCAGTTGGAGATACCTTAGCATGAAGCTGAAGCACAGAACTCTGAAGTCAGTGCCTCTTGGTGAAGATCTGTCTCTACCACTTATAAGCTCAGTAGTCACTTTGGGCAAGTCAGCTTGAACATTTGGTGCCTCTGTTACT